>NC_137770.1:191889356-192229747 GCF_963455305.1 Plecotus auritus | reverse complement strand
GAATACTGGAGGAGAAACCAAGATGGCGGCATAGGTAAACACCTAAACTGCTGCCTCGCACAACAATTTCAAACTACAACTAAAAGACAGAACGGACACCATCCAGAACCACAGGAAAGCTGGCTGAGTGAAAATTCTATAACTAGAAGGAAAGAGAAAAGCTCACAGAGAATTGGAGGTACGGCAAAGGGTCTTTGTGCGCGCAGAGAGGAAGGGTGGCTGAGAGCCTGGCTGACTTTCTTTGGTGGAAGGGGGAAGGAAGCCCCCGACCGCACTGAACCCCAGTTCTGACTGCACTGAACCCCAGTTCCGGGCGAGCCCCTGGGGACCCACGCTCTTACGGGGAAGTCTGGACTCTCGGGCGGAGACTCGGGAGCCGGGGAAGGCGGAGGACTGAAAGCGCGCGCGCGCCAGTGCGCACAAAGGCTGCGGAGGTTGCCACAGGCTTTCCCTAGTGGAAGGGAGTCAGAGGCTCCTGACGGCACTGAGCCCCAGTTCTGACTGCAGTGAACCCCAGTTCCAGGCGAGCCCCTGGGGACCCACGCTCTTGTGGGGGGAGTCTGGACTCTTGGGCGGAGACTCGGGAGCCGGGAAGGCAGAGGTCTGAAGGCACGCACGTGTGCGCAAGGGCAAGGCTGACGGGAAGCCAAGACTGAGAATCCACCCCATCCAAGCTGAGCACAGAGGCTATTGCAATTTGGCAAGTCTAATCCTATAAGGCTGTCTCCAGCACAGAACTTCTCCCAGCATAGACACAGCTGATCCTTACAGCCAACTGGCCTGGAGGTCAATTCTTCCCAGTGATACCAACAACAATCAAGACTTAATTACAACAAGGCTGTACACACAGTCCACAAAGGGGTGCACCAAGAGTATCCACCTCAGGTTAACTGGGGAGGCAGACCCACAGGGCCATATTGGAAACCTAGCACACAAATCTACCTTACCAACTCAGGGAAGCAGTGAAAATTCAGCGTCAAAGAATCAGATCACAAACGAAAGAAATGGAGGAAAACAAACAACTGGATATAGAATTCAAAACCATGGTTATAAGGCTTTTTAAGAATATCCTAGAAAAGGCCGATAAATATAACGATACCCTCGAAGATATGAAAAAGGTCCAACTAGAAATTAAACATACACTGACTGAAATAAAAAATATTATACAGAGACCCAAAAACAGACAAGAGGAACACAAAAATCAAGTCAAAGAATTGAATTACAAAGAAGCAAAAAACACTCAACCGAAAAAGCAAAAAGCAAAAAAAAAAAATCCAAAAAGTTGAAGATATGTAAGAAGACTCTGGGACAACTTCAAGCGTACCAACATCAGAATTATGGGGGTGCCAGAAGAAGAGAGAGAGCAAGATACTGAAAACCTATTTGAAGAAATAATGACAGAAAACTTCCCCCACCTGGTGAAAGAAATAGACTTACAAGTCCAGGAAGCCCACAGAACCCCAAACAAAAGGAGTCCAAAGAGGACCACACCAAGACACATCATAATTAAAATGCCAAGAGTAAAAGACAAAGAGAGAATCTTGAAAGCAGCAAGAGAAAAACAGTTAGTTACCTACAAGGGAGCACCCATACGACTGTCAGCTGACTTTTCAACAGAAACTATGCAGGCCAGACGGGAGTGGCAAGAAATTTTCAATGTGATGAATAGCAAGAACCTACAACCAAGATTACTCTACCCAGCAAAGCTATCATTCAGAATTGAAGGGCAGATAAAGAGTTTCACAGACAAGAAAAAGCTAAAGGAGTTCATCACCACCAAACCAGTATTATATGAAATGCTGAAAGGTATTCTTAAAGAAGAGGAAGAAGAAAAAAGTAAAGATAAAAATTATGAACAATGAATACATATCTATCAACAAGTGAACCTAAAAATCTAGTGAATTAAAAACCTGAGGGACAGAATAATCTGGTGAATATAATAGAATCAGGGGCATAGAAAGGGAGTGGACTGATAATTCTCAGGGGGGAAGGGGTATAGGGGGGTTCATGAAGAGACTGGACAAAAATCATACACCTATGGTTGAGGACAGTGGGGGGGGGGGTAAGGGCAGAAGGTGGGGTGGGAAATGGGTGGAGGGGAGCTATGGGGGGAAAAAGGAGAAATAATTGTAATAATCTGAATAAAGATTTATTTTAAAAAAATAAACAAATAAACGAATACTGGAAAGTGATAGATTCTCTTCTTTTTTAAATATATTTTTATTGATTTCAGAGAGGAAGGGAAAGGGAGAGGGAGAGAGAGAAACATCAATGATGAGAGAAAATAATTGAATGGTTGCCTCCTGCATGCCCCCGACTGGGCATGTGCCCTGAAAGGGAATCGAACTGTGACCTCCTGGTTCATAGGTCAATGCTCAACCACTGAGCCACTCCAGCTGGGCGAAGATTCTCTTCTTGATCAAACTTTAGACAGGGTCCTTCGAGTCCTCTTTGTAACGAGGCCTTATCTTTGGCCTATGAAAACAGCAGACTCTCAGCACAGATTTTTGTCCCTGGCCTCCTCCTACTACCCACTAGAAGACTTGAACAAACACTAATAGTTTCTAACAGCTCAAAGCTGCATCCCTAGTATGACCCCTGTCCCCTTAAACTGTCTGCCTGAGAAAAGTGCCAGAATAATGACTATTTGTTCCAACCAAAACCTGGTAATAGAATGATAGACCCCTGAATGCCCACCCCGCTGTTACTTTAGAAAGCTTGGTTTGTAAATCCTTTCTCCCAATTCGATTCAAGATGTAGATCTTCCACCACCCAGAACTGCCTTCTCAGGTAACTGAGAGGCTCTCTGAAAGGCAAAAATTTGGGAAAACACCTCCTGCTCTCCCTCCCAGGCCCTGGGCAACTTGCTGTAACTTCCACCATTACCTCCCATCATAAAGAGACTAGAAGTTTGTTTCTCCTCCAGATAAGCACCAATTAACAAACCCTGTGTCCACTGGAGCCTTGCTTGTTCCTTCATCTTGAAAATGCCCATCACCTCTGCACTAATCAGAGTTCAGATCAGTTCATGCTGGACCCTCTTCCCACCACGATGGTTGTTCTGAGTAAATTCTACCTTCACCACTTTAACTAGTGCCCAGCTTCTCTGTGACAAAGGTCAGGCCTACATTTTCTATCTGCCCTAGGGAGGGTTAGTTTAGACAGAAGATCACAGTGCTCACAAGGCTAAGGTTATGAACTCCATCTCCATATGGCTCTGTCCATATGTCACATGTGTACACCTCTGTCAGGTGTTTCACAAGTGCCTTTCATTGATCACGAGGGATAGCAGGTGAGAAAGTAGAGATGGCTCAGCACAAGGCATTTGCTGCTGCTTTTTGTTTGTTTGTTTTTGTTTCTCATTACTGCTTTAAGAGCTCAAATACACAGATGGTGTGGCTTATGGCTTCACTTTGTATATCTCAGCTAGAAGAGAACCTTCATGGCATCCCTCATGTTCTCCCCTCCCCCAAACACCCTTCTCCCTCTTTGTCTCCTGTCCTTTTAGCATCTAGTTCATGGTCTTCCTTTTTCTCCCAGTTTTTCTCAAAGACTCCACCTCCCACTTTCTCTTTAGTGCCGATAAGCATTTATCTTCTGTACCCTGTTTCATTTTGTTACCATCAATGGCTCATGATGGTTCATACACTTATGCTTTACCACTCCTAAATATTCCACCTCTTTGTTTCATTAGGCTAACTATTCAGTGGGATGCATTCAAATATTCCCATTGAGCTTTCCAATGGCTTTCACAAATTTCAGCAAAATGTTGAATTCTGGCATCATTACTAGGCTGGGCAGTAGACTGTGTTATAACTCTCAAAAAGCTTACAAATTTATACAGAATCAAACCAGTGTTACTGAACTTTGTACAGAGTAATCTGTTTCCTGTGGATTTTTCCCAGTTTTATGTGATAATACAGTAATATATTTTACCACAAAGGAAAATCACTTAGTATATAGCATAATAGCTAGTTCTTTACAATCACATTGCCGTTAGCCTACATTTTCATAGCTTCATGACATGAAAATACATACTTTGTGCCCATTTAAAATATTTTGTATTTTCAGGAATATAAAATAATCCTTTCAATGGGCATAATACATTTAATTTAGATTGCTCATATGCTAAGATCCATAAAGGATCTTCCAGAATGTTAATTTTCCCATTGTGTCCCATGCTATTGTCAGATGTAATAGTTTCCTATTGTTGCTGTAACAAATTGCCACAAACCTCGTGGCTTAAAACAATACGCATTTATTACCTTTGTAGTTCTGGAGGTCAGAAGTCTTGCAAGGGTCTCAAGGAACTAACAACAGGTGTCAGAACTGAATTCCTTTATGGAGGCTCAGAAGAGAATCTGTTCTCTTGCCCTTTCCAGTTTCTAGAGGAGGCCTGCATTTTTCGGCTTGAGGCCCCCTTCCATCTTCGAAGCCAGCATGGCTGCTTGAGTCTCACAGTGGAAATGATGAATAACTCAATGAATGGAGGTGGAACAAATGGATACCTCATGTTTAGAAATATATTTAGCTGACTGTCTACCTATCTCCTTAAACCAAGTTAAATATTAGATAAATGAAGATACGACTGTGGAACTTTTGATGGTGTCAGCTGACTGAAGTGTCAGTATCTTTAGTTCCTTCCTATCGGTCCTATTGCTGCTGTGGTTTGGAAATGTGGCCATGAAACAGTCCTTTTTGTTTAAGCCAGTTGTTCTTGGGTTTGTATCACTTCAAACTGAAAAGCCATGGTTATTATATAAATTCTCAAATGTATTTAAATATATATTTTATTCTCCACTCTGTTCCCACTGACCTACTGTTTCTTTTTCTCTAGGGCTGAACTGTTTTAATTTCTTTACATTTTAAAATCTTCTAGGGCTACTTCCCCATCATTATACATGACAGCCTTTCAGTTAAACTGACCTAGAGAAACTCTGATCGGGGGCCATGGAGATTGTCCTGGACTACAGATATAGGTATTCTAGTTTCTATAAAGGTATCTCCTCACCAAACTTGCCATCTCTAATCTTAAATTAACAAATTGAATTGGGATTATTAGTCTCTTATAAATTGGTTAGCAAGAATCAGGGCTCATTTACAGCCTTACTTACTTGGGCAACCTGGTAATTCGGAGGTTCTAGATTTAAAGCAGAAGTATGAACGATGCTAAGGTCTTTTTAGCTAGAACAAATGGATTATGTGCAGTGAAGCCCATAAGACATCAGGATGCCATACTTTGATTCATATGAAGGAGTGGAGTGTGAATGAGATGTAATACTGGGGGTAAAATCAATGGCAGGTGAAAAGAACACTTAGAAGGGATAAAGTAGGCAAATTCTACCAAGACAACATTGTATAATGGTTAAATGCACAGACTTTAGGTTGGGACTGCCTGGGTCTGAATCCCTGTCCTACAAGTAATCCCTGGGGCAGTTACCTTACTCTATGTCTCAGTTTACTTTAAATGGGGATAATAATAGTAACTGTCTTATAGGATTAAATTAGTTACATAAAACACTGTAACAGTGCCTGGCACACAGAAATGACTAGGTAAATAACTGCTACATTATAATGGTCTAAAACGTTAAGCACAAAGAACTTAGGCTGTGAATCTATTTGCAAAGTTTCCAATGGATCTCTCAGACAGGTAAGACTTTAACTAAGCCAATTCAGTATTAATAAATATTGCTAGTTATTATCCTTTTTTTTCCCTGTAGATAACTAGCCATCTACATTTGAGCTATAAATCTGAAAAGGAAAAAGAGAGAGGCAATATTGGAGTTGTGTTTGAAGAGAATCTTTAAATTGTTCATTTGGGTAGTATTAATTTTCCACTGAAGTTCCTACTTTTGCCAGTGAATTTCGGTAGGTGCTGTGTCATCCTATCTAATAAAAGTGTAATATGCAAATTGACCATCACTCCAACACACAAGATGGCCGCCCCCATGTGGTCAAAGATGGCTGCCCCCATGTGGACACAAGATGGCCACCACAATATGGCCACCATAAAATGGCCTGCAGAGGAGGGCAGTTGGGGGGACCCATGCCAGCAGGGGAGGGCAGTTGGGGGTGACCAGGCCTGCAGGGGAGGACAGTTGGGGGTGACCAGGCCAGCAGGGGAGGGCAGTTGGGGGTGACCAGGCCTGCAGGGGAGGACAGTTGGGGGTGACCAGGCCAGCAGGGGAGGGCAGTTGGGGGTGACCAGGCCAGCAGGGGAGGGCAGTTAGGGGTGACCAGGTCAGCAGGGGAGGGCAGTTAGGGGTGACCAGGCCTGCAGGGGAGGGCAGTTAGGGGCGACCAGGCCTGCAGGGGAGGCAGTTAGGGGCAATTGGGCCAGCAGGGGAGCAGTTAGACGTTGATCAGGCTGGCAGGGGAGTGGTTAGGTGGTGATCAGGCAGGCAGGCAGGCAGGCAGGTGAGCAGTTGGGAGCCAGCAGTCCTGGATTGTGAGAGGGATGTCCAACTGCCTGTGTGGGATCGGGCCTAAATGGGCAGTCGGACATCCCTCAAGGGGTGCCACACTGGAGGGTGCAGGCTGGGCTGAAGGACTCCCCTCTCCTCCCCGCCCCCCCGCCACCCATGCATGAATTTCGTGCACCGGGCCTCTAGTACAAAGATAATAAAAAAAGTCTCGGCTTTCTAGCAGATTTGAAATTAATATCATTAAAAAAAGACATGGTGGGTCTTTGCTGAGGGTCACATTGAGCTGTGAGCTGTGAGCTGCTTCAGGGTGTTTTTTAGGAGTAGCAATGTGGCAGAAGACATCAAGACAAAAATCAAGAGCTCCTTTTGACAGCTGCTTCCCCAACCAGAACCAGGCCAGGAACTATTGGCAGAACTACTTGGACTTCCACCACTGTGAGAAGGCAATGCTTGCTAAAGGGGGTGATGTCTCCATGGGCGAATGGTCCACATCCCGGGTGGAAGCTCTATTTGTTTACATTTCTGTATCCTTGTGTTTGTTGCCAATCTGAGTAAGTCACAAGGCTCTGTGTTGTCTATTTTATTTTATAACTTTCTTCCCAACTATTAAAATCAAAGAAACTCTTAGAAAAACAAACAAACAAAAAATGAGCAGAAGGCACATTTCCTGGGAAGATCTGAACTGGCCCTACCCTGACTCTCCTCTGTCCTCACCCTTCTCCCAGGATAGTGAAGGAGAACCTGGGTACATCCCACCCTGGGATCCTGAATCATAGGTTAACTAATAATAAATACTTGTTGGAAAAGTGTTTAAAAAAATACATGGGCATTAATGAGAGATTCACAATACTTACAGGATATTCATAATACTTCCCATGTATGGGGTGGGGATGAGAATAATTTTATAGAAAAGACAGTATTTGAGCATTTTTAGTTTATACTTGAAGTATACAGTACATTTTAAAGATAACTTTCTATGCACTTGGAATGGAATAAAACAGGAAATGAAGGGTTTGGAAATCGCAGGGAAAATTCTGGAATTTCAAATTGTCCAGTTTGATGAAAGAAATGGATAAGAGAATGATGAAAGATCTGGCTACAAAGGTAGGCTGCAGCGATGTTGAGGGAGTTGGATTTCATTTCTGAGCACAGAAATAATGTGTAAGTATTTAATAAGATGGATTATTACTAGAATGGTTATTGTAATTATGGGTGAGAGATATATCCAAACATCACCCACAGTTCTGAATGTATACTTGAAATGTATCTTTTCATGTATAAATAATAAGGAATCTTTAATAAAACATATATACAAGAAATAATTCAAAAAAAGAGAAGTCATTCATAATTGACAATGCTCATCAGACACTTCATGCCTTTTCAACAGGAGGGAAATCAGCAGGTAATCTCAATAGCTCTTCTACTTCTTCTTGCAAAGCCTCTGCTTTTTCATGCAACAGCATCTACAATAAAAACATCAGGACATGAGACCAAAATATTCAATGCTAGAGAAATGCTACCATTTTTACCACCTGAATCCTTATACATCAGCAATCTAGATATTAAAACTAATATGAGATGGAAAAATGGCCACTTAAGAAAAAGTGATTTTAGTAAGTGAAGCTGAAACATTTAGTTAAAGCCATTTTAGCTGATTACTCCATTTGGTATACCAAAAATAAGGGAGCTCTAAAACATGAT
This sequence comes from Plecotus auritus, assembly GCF_963455305.1. Classification (NCBI taxonomy): domain Eukaryota; kingdom Metazoa; phylum Chordata; class Mammalia; order Chiroptera; family Vespertilionidae; genus Plecotus; species Plecotus auritus. The sequence goes on along the minus strand of NC_137770.1, from coordinate 192,221,621 downwards.
TTGTTTTATTGAAGACTCAGCCACTTAAAAATTAACTTTTAATCTATAAAATCTAAGACAATTTTGCAAAAATTTAATTAGCTCTTGAAAATGTTATCCTTCATATATGCATTTTATTACTCCTCAAAATTTAGTATGCTTTTAAAAACCTATCACTTTTTCAAAGAAAAATTTTATTCAAGTTCCTAAAATTAATATGGTTAATTTTGAAAGAAACATAATAAGAAAAGTATTTCTAAACATGGAGCATAGTAGAGGTAAATGAATATTTAACAAGTAATGACTTTCTTTTAGAAACCAGCAGTAAAATGTTGGTATTTGTTGTAGCTGGCTTTTGTGTATATTGTAGTAAAGTATTTGTCCTACTTCTGTTATAAAGTATTATACTAAAAAGTTTAGCAAAATCACAGAGGGGAAAAAAAGTCATATGATGCAAAGTGAAAGTGAAAAACCCACTCTCTAGCAATTTGACATACGCATAGCATTACATATAAAAAAGACTAAAATGTAATTAGGTAAGCTTTCCAGCAGCTGAGGTAGGGGTGACCATGTGAAATGAATCTCCCAACACATCCTCTAAAAACTATACAGATCAACAAGTAAACCACACAAAACTCTTGTGTCAGCATTACTAGAATACAGAGAATACCATCAACTTCAAATTACCCATGGTTAAAAAAATCCACCAGTTATCAAAAAATGGCATAATCTCAATATAATCCTAACCAGTTTCCTCATTTCTATCCTTGCTCTCCTATTTGCAACCTCTGACCTACTCCTCTGCTCAAAATCCTGCAAGGAATATCTATTTTTCTATTTCAAACTGTCTGGAAAGTGAAAGAAGAGGCGGGAACCAGAGCATGCATCTTAGTCCATAAGGTGGAAGCCATGTATTGAGAATGTGACAGAATTAGGATCCCTGGATACAACACTGATTCCCATAACAGCTATAAATTACTTATGCTTGAATTTGTCTAATAAACTTTTAAAGTTTGAAGTAACTGTTTTTGGCCATTGTTACTATAGCTCCATTTTTTTCCCTAATGATATACAGTCTAACTCCACAGTCCTGGCTCTACTACTTATTGAGCTATACTTCCTTGGGTAAATAACTTAATTTCTTTAAATCTCATTTATTTATTCAAATACTAGTGGCCTGGTGCACGAAATTCATGCACATTAAAAGGGAATGAATTAAAGGAAATATTTTAATATTGCTATTGGCCCTTTCTCTATAATAGAAGTGTCAGAGATGAAAGAAAATTAGTAAAATGTATATGAAAATCTCCCTCCTGTCAGAGTCTGGTGCGCGCCCTGGGACCCAGAGTCAAGTCCCTACCCACCCGCGTGCACCTCGAAATTGCATGAGACCCAGACCCGGCCGGCCCCACCTTCTCCCTCCCCTTCACCCCATCCCTGTCAAGCCCCACAGGGCAGGAGGAGGCAGCCTCAGGTCCCCCATCAAGCCCCGCTGGGCGGAGGACGCAACCTCAGGTCCCCCAGTCCCTGCGCCCGGGGCAGGAGGCGCGGCCTCAGGTCCCCCGGCCCCGGTGCAAAGGCACGAGGGCGCAAGGGTGCAACTACCATTTGCATATTAGTTCTTTTTTTTGTTTGTTTGTTTTTTGCATATTAGTTCTTTATTATATAGGATATATTAAACACCTACTCTAGGCTGAGTACTGTGCTAGCTGCCATTGCAATGGAAATGACTATAACTCCATCCTTACCAATCCCAAGAACTTCTAATCTAATGGAACAAGGTCAGTTTTAGTGTTGTCAAATTGAAGGTAACACCATCTCTGTACACCTCACAGGACAACTGCAAAGATCAAAGAAGGTAATATAAACAATGTGAGCACCATTCAAAAAAGTAAGATGGAAATTTACTTTTAGCTCATTCGGATCTGTATATGACCATATTGTAATAATGATGTTTTTTAAAAAAGCCAAGCAATTTTAGGCTACAAGAATGGAACTACAGTTAAAATCAGGAGGGGAAAAAACCCAAATTGCTGTGGAATGGCTTTACCCACATTGGACAGGAGGGTAATGATACATATGATTGCATCTAGCAAAGGGTAACTAGGACAACAATAGATTATTTAATGCAAATGAAAGAAACAGAAAAGAGAAACCCTTGTTGGCAGTGAGAACTATTTTTCAATATGTGAAACACTACTATAAGAATAAAGGAACAGAACAGTTCCAGATGGTAGTATTACAGTACAATGGTCAACATTTTAAGAAGACAAAATTGAGCCGCATTATAATGGGATGCTTTTGTTATACTAAGAGTGACCAAAAATAGAAGTACATAATTTTTGAGGTTGTGAGCTCCTTGTCAATGAAGGTATTCAAAGGTGGGAAGACCAGATGTTGAGAGAGCTGAGGAAAGGACTTCTGCAAAAAGGTTGTAAGGAGGCCGAATTCCATGAGTTCTAGGCTTCCTGGTACTTCAATGAACTCTTGAAACTGTCTATTTTTAGAAGGTCATTTTTCTCTTTATAGCAAGTCTTGTATCATAACAAATGCACTATTTTTACCCACATATTATGAATTTATAGTTTTGTGTCTATTGTTAAATGTGTGTTTTTTTTTCATGTCTCAGATATAAGGAGATAACACTACAAAACATTATAAAGGTTAAAAAATGGTTTGCTTACCTTTGCTGATGAAACAATTTGCTTGGCCTGGCGTCTTGATAAATGATCAATTGTCTTTATTAGCACTTCAGGATTTGCATTAGCTAAGTGTGCTAGACTTTTATAACCTGCATTGTATAACTGTTTTGCCCGACCCTGAAAAATATTACAAAAATCAGTAGGCTCAGAATTTGGGATTTAGAAAAAATAATTAAATGTCTTATTGAAAGAAAAAATTACACATGCAAAAAATATATATATATATATTAAATATACTAAAATATACTAAAATAAATAAAGTAAGAATGAAGAGATAACACATCAGAATCCAGAGGAATTTTGTACTGAATTTTGTATTGTGTTCAAAGATGTATTTGAATGGTTCCAATGTGACTGCAAGATAGCCTTCTGTGCAGCATAAGTCATCTGATATGTGTTGCAATCAGCAATGAGAAATCCATTATGGCATTAGGCTAGGGCCATTATTTCAGACACCAACCAAAATGTTCTAGTCTAATAGCCTTAAAATGCCACCTACTCGGGGAATTACAGGGGTTGGGTGTGCTGGAGTGTGGTGGGGTGTAGTGTGTGTTCCCAAGCAGTAGAGCTCCTCTAATTCAAGAACTGAATAACAGAGAATAAACTTAAATTAAGGGTTGGTCAAAACAGAAAGCTGAAAAACCAGCTGAGAACACTTTCTTCTCACTCTCTTCAAAACCATAAATAAGCCTTGTTAGCACCGAATCACCACTACCTTAAATAAGCACGGAGTCTAAACCCACAGAAGGTAATCCTCCACTGGAGTGGAGGGAGGAAGATGCTAAGGATGAGCACACATATACTTGGAGAGTGCCTTCTTATCCCTTCTGTTATTTGTCTTTTCACATTTGTGCTTCTGAATTAATGGGATTTCTAGGAAGCCACAGCAGCAATTTACTTTAAAAAAAGAAAACAGAAAAAAAAAAAAGACTGCCATAAGGCTGTTAGTTGTTGTCACTTACCTGTGACAAGACTTCACAGTTAGTTGAAATCATCTCAACTGGGAAAGTGGGAAGTTACTAACCTCTAAAACTCCAGTTACTTCCATGAGAGGGATTAGTTCTGCCTTAACACAGTAGGTCAGTTTCTTGGTAAGTTCTACCAAAAGGGCTTTATAAACCCAAAACTCCTCAAGTTCCTGCAGAACACAAAGAAATATACAGAATTTAAATCTGGTCAATCATTTCAAAGTTCAGTTTGCATGGTAGGGGGCTCAGAGAGGATGTGCCCTTATGTAAGCTCTGGAACTTGGGTTAACCCAGGAGTGAACAATAATTCCAAGCAAAATTATCATGAGGACGAATGGCAGAGATTGACAAATTTGACAAAGTGGTTCTCGGATGAGGAAACAATTGAAAAATAAGTCAACAAGAAGAATTCTATTCACTTTTATCAAAATACCAGAAAGTGAATGTATAGTTTTTCTTTCCCAGATGACTGAAAACAATTCCTACTTCTGGGAATTTATCCTAAAGACAAAATATTAACTGTTAGAAGGATTCAAATGCAAGATGATGCTGAGTGCAACAATATTTAAAACAATAAAAATACTGGAAGCCATAAGTCAATAACCGTTAAAGCTGGATGGGTAAAAGGGTATTCATTATATTATTTTGTCTTCTTGTATATATGCTTGAGATGTTCTACAATAGTTTATTTATTTTTTTTGAAGTCTCTTTCCAACCTTTTGTTATCATTGTGAGAATGTGTGATGCATGGAACAGCATTAGTTAGCCACTTTGTGACCACCAGGAAAGTAGTCAATGCACTACAGATGGAAGAGTAAAAAGAAGAAAAGATAACCTTGAATAAAACTACTGAATCAATCACCCTGGAATTGCCTTAGCTCTAGCTTTCCTGTTACTTAAGATAGTCTTTTTCCTATTGTTTAATCTTTTATGGGGTTTTCAGTTAACTGTAACTAAAAACCATCATGCCCGGCTAGCATGGCTCAGTGATTGAGCATCAACCTATGAACCAGGACAAAGCTCAATTCCCAGTCAGGGCACATGCCTGGGTTGCTGGCTCAAACCCCAGTTTGGGGTGTGCAGGAGGCAGCCGATCACTGATTCTCTCTCATCATTGATGTTTCCATTTCTCTCTCCCTCCCTTCCTCTCTAAAATCAATAAAAATATACATTAAAAAATAATAATAAAAATAAAAGTCATCTTAATTAAAACAATTAGTGTCCTATTTTACATTACTTATATAACTGGTTAAAGAGGAAAAAACATTTTGAAATATTAAAAATACATTCATGAAAGCACAAGTTGCCAGGTAGATTTTTTTCCTATGAGAAATCATCCTATATAATAAAAGACTAATATGCAAATCGACCAAACGGCAGAAGGACCAGTCACTGTGATGTGCACTGACCACCAGGGGCATGTGCTTAATGCAGGAGCTGCCCCCTGGTAGTCAATGTGCTCCCACAGGGGGAGTGACTCTCAGCCAGAAGCCGGGCTCATGGCTGGCAAGCACAGCAGCGGTGGCAGGAGTCTCTCCTGCCTCCACAGCAGCGCTAAGGATGTTCGACTGCCGGCTTAGGCCCGTTCCCCACCTAAGCTGGCAGTCGGACATCAGCCACACATCCCCTGAGGGCTCCCGAACTGTGAGAGGGTGCAGGCCGTTCTGAGGGACCCCTCCCTCCCCAGTGCACGAATTTTAAATTCTAGTTAAATTATAATAGCTGTTTTTCAAGTTCAACATATTCTTTTACTTGAACAAATCTACAAGGCTGAAGTCTGTATAGTCCCAATTAAAAGAAAGGTATCGAATATTAGGAAAAGCCTCTTTAAACATGAAGAACAACAAATACAGAAAACTTAAAATATATTTTAACAACTAGCTTCTTATTACTCATAATTTTTGTCTACTGCTTAGCTAGCACGTGATTAGGGAATATAAGCTAGTATTAAAAAGATCAGTCTACGTAGAAGATATTTAGAAAGATAAATTTACTAAAATAGTTATCATTTAATCCAAAGTCAAGTATTTTAGATTGTTTACTCCTTAGTACATATGACAGAATTAATTGCCATATACACATACAGAATATGGAGATTTAATATAGGGAAAATGAAGTTGATTTTAAGTTTAAAAATAGAACTTATGGGGAAAATTTTTTTTTAAAAAAATTGAGTACAGAAACAAATATGAAAAGGATATTCTGCTATCCAATAATAAAAAATTTAAATGCAGCAAAAATGGCTTATATTATAAATCTGTCCAAAAAATTATCTGAGTAGAAAAGTCTGGCAAGCTTTGTTGTGTTATTTAAGGAAATTCTGAAAACTTCTTTTAGCAAAGTCTTAAACAAAAAAATCCCTCCTAAATACACATGGCCAAAATAAAATTTTCTCCTTGAATTACTTTATAAAATGGGCATTTGTTGTAGAAACTAAAGTAGCTGGCTGACACTGGAAGCGAGAATGGTAAATTACTGTGGCAATCTACGGAACATGGTACTAAGTAGTTAAAAGAAGCTGTCAGATATTGATAACATACTAATCAAACATTTCACATGAGTATCACTCATGAGAAGGACACTCAGACAGAATCAACATGAGTGGAGAGATGTCATTTTAAGAGTTGATTCCAAACACTTGAAACTATTAATGCTGGTTCTAAGAATAAGGATAACTATTCTACTTGCTTTCTACTTGTTCACTACATACTTGAATTGATTTTGTCATTTTTGTATCTTTACCATAAGTATGTATATAGTATTTCTGTAATAAGTGAATAAAAACAAAAATATATTTTAAATAAATTCTGACTGCTTTGTAACAGAATAAGTCAACGATAAGAAAATACTAACTGCCCTGACCAGTTTTGCTCAGTGGATAGAGCGTCGGCCTGCGGGGTCCCAGGTTTGATTCCAGTCAAGGGCATATACCTTGGTTGCGGGCACATCCCCAGTGGGGTGTGTGTAGGGGGCAGCTGATCGATGTTTCTCTCTCATTGATGTTTCTAAGTCTCTATCCCTCTCCCTTCTTCACTGTAAAAAATCAATAAAAAATATATTTTAAAAATAAATAAAAAGCTGTTAATATTTTAAAAAAAAAGAAAATACTAACTGGTTTATGAGTTTGGTAACAGTTAAAATAAGAAGATGCACAAAGCACCTATCATCTATTTAATGGAATTACCTCACAGAAATGTAACACACAACATGAGAAGGTGGCAGCTGCAGTGAGAAGACTTTGTATATATCCTCGAGGCATATTAAATTTTTCAGACACACTCCAAATGCTGGTCTCTTTGAGCAAGGCATAAAGAACAAAAGACAGGTACAGTCTGTTCACTATGTCCTTGTCCACCGTCTAGAAAGACACAATCAAATAAATTTATATACTGAACCTGCTAAAAATGCACATTATATTCAAACTGGACAAAGGTAAATTGAATGAAATTGTGCTACGGGAGAGCAAGGATAAGGATAGAATGATTCACAGAAATAAAACTAACTTCTAATATATGTAACTTAGATTAATTCAAATGATCATTTTTCCAAGTATTAAAAAAATGCCAAATTGTTTCCAATTTAGTTAAACTTCTTTCTATAGGGAGTGTAGAAAGCTGAGTTGTGTCCTACCAAGAAAAGATATGCTCAGATCTTAACACTCAGACCTGTGAAGGTGACTTTACTTGGGAACAGGATATTTGCAGTTGTAATTAGTTAAGGATCTTGAGAGGAAATCATCCTGGATGTACAGTGGGCCCTTTAGTTAAAGCAAATTATAGTAGTTTTTTTTTTTTAAGTTCAACATAGAAAACTACTGTCCTTATAGAAGAGAGGACACAGAGTGACACAGATAAGAGGCCATGTGAAGATGGAGGCAAACATTGGAGGAATGAATCTACAAGCCAAGGAAACACCAAGGATTGCCAGCAACCACTGAAAGCTAGGAGGACAGGCAAGATGGTTTCTTCCTCAGAGCCTCCAGAAGGAATCAATCCTGCCAGCATCTTAATTACAAACATCTGGTCTCCGAACTATGAGAGAATAAACTTCTGTTGTTTTAAGACACCCAGTTTGACTTTGGGTGGTGAACACACAATACAATATACAGATGATGTATAATAGAATTGTACACCTGAAGTCTATATAATTTTATTAACCAATGTCACCTCAATCAATTCAATTAAAAAAAAAGACACCTGCTGTGTGCTAATTTGTGGCAGCAGCCCTAGGAAAATATAGAAAGAGGAACTGGGGAGGCCTTTTTATTTCCTGTGGTATTTATAGGTTGCATATATGTGTGAATGTGATTACAAATTAGATAAATGCATTTATCTAGATAAATATGTTAATAAGCTTATCTACATTGTAAACCAAGAGTAAATATTAGATTCTATGTTTTCCACATGGACATGATAAGTATGTAATGTTTTCAAAGCTAAAACACTGAAAGAGAAAAATGCTCTCTGAAGTTGACAATTTCTATTCTGTGTACCTGCTTTTGCCTGTGGCGTCTAGTGACTATTTTTTGTGTGTAGTAAAATCAGAGGGGGGAAAAGGTTGAATTTGAAAGAGAAAAAATAGGCATAAAATCTAAAATTATATCCTGTACTATAGCAATAGAATGTTTGAAATGAAAACTTAGACTGACATATTAAAGAATATATGAATTAAGATTCTGCATGTTGATACTGGATCAATCACTTAAAAAGCATTAAGCTAAAAAACATAATAGTTGGATAAAAGTAGGAAAAGATCATTTTTTAATTTTTCAAATCTGGTGCACCTTCATTATTAAAATTGAGTCAATGTAGATTTTGTTCAAAAGGTATTTTTTAAGTCAAGAGAAATGATAAAATTATATTACAGGACAAGATAAAATGCTTAGCTCCAATTCTAAGCTCTTTTACAAGAAATGTTTAAAGAAAAGGAGGGTGTTTTTTTTCAATGTGGAGAAATCAATTTACATAGATTTTAAGTAAAATCATGTTCTCTAGAATTATAAGTAATGATAGTTTCAAAACATTAAACTAGTAAATAATCCATTTGTAATTAAAATAAATTCATGTCCATACTAGTTTAAATATGCAATTATTATCAATTGTAAACGTTTACTGACTGTATTTCTCTTTTTTGTAATGCATTTTTATTGATTTCAGAGAGGAAGGGAGCGAGAGAGAGAGATAGAAACATCAATAATGAGGGAGAATCATTGATCGACTGCCTCTTGCATGCCCCACACTAGAGATCAAGCCTGTAACCCGGGCATGTGCCCTGGACGGGAATCAAACCATGACCTTCTGGTTCATAGGTCAACAGTCAACCACTGAGCCATACCAGCCATGCTATTAACTATATTTCATAAAATGTAACAAAAATAAATTTTGGTGCAAGTTTAAAAAGATGTATTATTCTAATAAGATTTTGTAAATGTTTATTATTTGGTAATATGTTCCAAATTAACATAATTTTTAAAATATAACTTTGTTTTTATTTTAATTATGCAGTTGGTTATAAAAAGTTTGTTTTACAAAATACTTTTATTCCCAACATTTTGAAGGTCTAAACAACAGAGCCATTTGTAAGGTAAAAGACTTAATCTAAATGTTGTGACAACATAAATATTGAAATACTATAATATCTACTTATAATTTCATGATACAGCAATACATGGGACAGTTGCAGCATTCAATTCAAATGAGAGTAAACATCATCTTCTGTTTTTCAAAATGAAATCAGTAATATCCATGTAAATTTAAAAGCATAGGAGGAAATAGTAGGTAGATAATTAGGTTTCAATGGAGTTGGGATTATCAAAGAAAATTAAAAATGAATAAAGTGTATATTATGATGTGGAAAATGATATTAACTTAAGGAATTTTAAAGCATGTTAGCCAAAGAATTATTTCCACTTCTCTTAAAGTTAGTGTATGCAGTATACACTTGCTTCATGCTTGTTGACTGAACTTTAAAACCCCAAAATATAAAATATCAAACAAATGATATTCAACCTTTTAGAATGTTTTATGTATGTCAAATATTAGATTGGAAGTTCTTTGTGGACAACGAACAACACAATCAACAAAAACCCTAAACCTGTCCTATCTCAGAATCTCTGATAGCAAGTAGGATGCCTAATAAAAGTTTCTAAAAAATAAAATTTCAGGATTGAATTGAATATATTTCAGGATTACATAATATCATGAAAACATGTTATAAATGAATTGAATATATTTCAGGATTACATAATATCATGAAAACATGTTATAAATATTTTAAATTTTTTATAATGTAAGCAGTAAGTAGACTAGGAAAAATATAAATTAATAAGGTTTACCTTTCCCTATAATAGCCTTACATGTATGACAGAATATTTTAGAATACAAAGGTACAAAAATAGGCTATCACACCACCAACAAATAGTTTTTTAAAAATGCCTACGTCCTTAGATGTTTTAAATAATAAAGTGGGAATTTAATTTAGAGAAAAGAAGTGAAACAAAAAGATCAAGTCAACAAGGGAGATGACACAACAGCATTAATTTTGTTAAATGAATTTAGTTATTTAGGAAGGAAAAAAAGATTATGGTACCTTCTTGATGGCTTGACCTGATGCCTTCTTCCCAATATAGTTTTCAGAGACTCCGACAAGAGCAGCCACATTTTGTTCTGCTGGACTGAGCTGGTTAAACTACATTAAAAAAAAAAAAATTGAGCCATTATATAGGAAAATCTAATTGTACTTTTAAAAAATACCATTTGAACCAAATCCAGTATTTTCTGAGATATCACATTTTCTTGTTTTTAAAGGATATGAAAAAGTAACACATTTTATGTACAAATACTACAAATGTAAAAATATTATTAAAACATAGCATATTTTAAATATATTTTTATTGATTTCAGAGAGGAAGGAAGGAAGAAAGAGAGAGAGAGAGAGAGAAACATCAACAATGAGAAAGAATCACGGATCAGCTGCCTCCTGCACACTCCCCACTGGGGATTGAGCCCAGAACCTAGGCAATGTGCCCTTGACTGGAATCGAACCTGGGACCCTTCAGACCACAGGCCAACGCTCTATCCACTGACCCAAACCGGCCAGGGCTATAGCATATTTTAGTAGAATTACTTAAAGTCATGGTCCCAAGTATTGTGTAATACTGGAAGGGTGGTTAGGAGAAGAGGGAAAGCTTTTGAAAGTAACTGCATTATATACTACCAGCTAAGAAAACTTACAGGAATAATTTTAAAATATGACATTAAAAAGAAAGTTAATTTCTTGCAATTAAAAGCCACGTACCACTTCTGCCTAATATGTATTCATGCATCTATCCTGTTTACAATAAAATCATAATAGATTGTACTCTATCACTCGCTTTTGTAATAAATAGGGCCAGGTCCACCTTTCCATAAAACTGATATTCCTTCTCAGTTATCAGTAGTACTGGGTCTGATATATCATGCTTGGCTCTGACAGAGCTTTCAGGTAATTAAACTCTCAATCATCAGAGATGGTCTTCATGGTTTCCTTTAGATTCCAGACATCTATACATATAAAAGGCTAATATACTAAGTGTCCGTCTGACTGGTAACTATGATGCGCACTGACCACCAGCGGGCAGTCGCTCAACGCAGGAGCTACCGTGATGCGCACTGGCCATTTACAGAGAAACAGCACCATGGGCTTGGCACCCAGAAAGCAACACTTGGCTTCCCCCAAGTGGACACAGGGCCCGCCAGCACCCTGGAGCGACAACCCACCAAATTGCAGCCAACGCTGCTGAGACCCCATGGCGCAAAATGTGGCCTACAACCCAGTCCAAGCTGGAAACAGTGGCTGTGGGCACCAGGTAATGACGTGTCGTAGCAATGCCTGGCTTCCTCTCCCTAGCAACTAGCCTCCTTGCAGGTTCTTCAGCCCAGAAACATTACTTGCTTTATAGCCAGGTGCAAATATTTTACACTTAAACCAAATGTCTGTGAAGCATTTTCCTGTGCCTCATCTCATTTGATCCTCACAGAAGACCTGGAGTAGGTAGATAGGAGACTCAGTGGAATCCTATTTTCTTTTCATTAGCTGGAAAACAGAGATTTAGAAAGCTTAAAAACTTGACCCAACTGAAAAGAAGTAAGAAATGGTGGACCCTGAAAATGACTTTAGGTTTTCTCACTGCACAGAATATAATCAAACACTGCTGCAGTTAAATATTTTACCCTTTATCCTCCCTGAGTGATCTACAATAATAATCTGCTTCGTGTTGATATTTACTGCTGTGATGCTGACAATTACTTGAAAGGGAAGTTGGGGTGCTTCACTGGGCTGGAAAAAGTTTAGCTAAATCAGAAAGCAGGTCTAATTAAGTAAGTTTATTCTATATCTATAAAAGGCTAAGTTAACTCAGGCATGCGTGATACAAATAAAGCTCTCGCTGGTGTCAATTGCACGAGTGTGTTTTGATCTGTCATTGTCGATCGTGAATTTGACACTTCTATTATAGAGAAAAGGCGAATAGCAATATTAAAATATTTCTTCTAATTAATTTCCGTTCAATGTGCACAAATTTGTGCACTGGGCCACTAGTTATAAAATAAAATGCTGTAGTCAACAAGTCAGAAGAGTAACTATCTTTGGGGGAATGGAAGCAGGGATGATCCTTTTTCTTTTTCCACACTTTTATTTTTTTGATAATGACATGTTTATATTTAACAGAAAAGTAATATTTAAGTTAAATAAACCAAAAATGCTATTGTCATATTACTATTTTAAAAAAATGAAAGGCCCAATTTAAAACATATTTTAATAGAAAAAGTGAATAACTACTTGATAAAAATCATATTATCATTAATAGACTAAGTAGCCTATACTGAAGAACCTTATATGCTCACCTGTTTAAAGTATATCATCCAATCAGGGTCACACTGAGAAGCCATATCGTAGGGAGTGGTTAGGTAAATTAGATGAAGAAGGCTTTCAAGCACAAGGCCTTCAAGACCTTTCTGCAAATCTCTGTAGAGAATGTCGCAATAAGCCAAATCTATAGTTCCTAAAAGATACAAGTATTTCATATTTCATAATTACCAAAGGGGGAAAGAGGTGATTTTAAAGAAAATCTTGTTTAGAAGTTACCTAAATATAGCAAACAGTATTCAAAATCTCTTATTATGTAATTTAGCATGACTATTTTGGAGGTCATTTTGATAGTATCCATCAACATTTAGTAAGCATATACTTTCTGACCCAACTACTCTATTTTTGGGAATCTAACCCAGTACATTTCTACATATACCCAAAAATACATGAATATAGATGTCTATGCAATCTTATTTATAATTGAAAAAACTCAGAAACTGTGCAAATGTTCATCAATAGGGGAATGGATAAACAAATTATGGCCTTCATACTACAGATGTCTAAAGTAGTCAAAGTAAAAAGGTAAATTTAATGGTACTAACTTATTAAGATGTTCATGATAGCCCTGGCTGGTTGGCTCAACTGGTTGGAACATGGTCCCGTACACCAGAAGGTGGCAGTTAGATTCCTGGTCACGGCACACACCTAGATTGCAAGTTTGATCCCTGATCAATCGGGAGGCATATGGGAGGCAACCGATAGATGTTTTTCCCTCTCTCTCCACCCCATTCTTCTCTCTCTACATGTCCTTGAGTGAGAACAACAACAACAAAAAGATGTGTATGATATTTTGTAAGAAAAGCAAGCTGCTAAAACATACCCTATGATTCCATTTAAAAAATAAATCATGTGCATACGTATGTATGCATGTGTATATATATATATATGTATATACATAAAGACATATATAAATGCACATAAATATATGCATACATACACATAAAAATATTTGCAATTGTTAACTGAGGCAGCCCCTAGAAGAGTGGAAATGGGACAGGAATATGGGATTTTCCTTTAACAACAGCCATATATTATTTTTCATTAAGTAAATTATGAAGTGGACATTAAGAAACTATCCACTGTCATGCAACAATTTAAAAACAAAAGTTTAAACAAATCTTTAACCTGTATATATCTATGTATTATGCATTGAAATGAAATATACAGAAACTGTTTGAAAAGATATACACCAAATTGTTATTCTTGGTAGGATATTAATATTCGTGTGATTGCCGGAGGAGGGAAGTGTAAAGAAGGGATGAACATCTTTTTCTCTATATACTTCTGCAGTATCCTAAATTACTTGTAATTTAAAACATTTTTCAACTTTTTAAAGTTTATAAGATTAATGTTATTAATATGAAATTACAAATCTAATTTAAAGTAACAGAATAATGTCTACTTTTTCCAATGCATTTCCTCAGATTTTGGTAAGGTAAGATTTTTTAAAAATTTAGGTAAACTATTACCTTTAAAAGAAGCTCGTCCCAACTTTGTAATATGAAAACTATACTGGAACCATTCTTCGGACTTATAATTAGAATCTTTTTGTGTAAGTCCTTTTTCTGTCAAAATGGTGTCTTTTTGTAGGAGTCCTTTTTCTGTCAGGTATCTAAGTGATTCAGCAGTTATTTCCCAGAGACTTTTTTCTTTCAACAAAATCTTTTGCTGAACACCAAAAAGTGTACCACTCATAAAGTGATATATGTCACCAAGATGTGTTGCAATCTGAAACAATTCAGGACATCATTGGAGCATTTTCCTTAATTCAAGACATCATTTTGAATGTACTCTAATTGAATGTACTCTAATTAAGATAATTCATTTCTATACCTCAAAGATATTTAAATAAAGAATTAGTATAAAATCTACATAGTTGCACATATAAAGGTAATTTTATAATGGCATTTTAAAATTAACAAGAGAAAACATTTTAAGGAAGAAGACAGTTATCATATTCAAACTTGTTATGAAAACATCAATACACACACACACACACACACACATACACATACACACACACAACCTTCTTAGGTTTTTTTGAATAATTTTTCACAGTATCTCCAAAGCTGTGATCTGTTTATTTCTCAACCAATAATCACTAATTCCCACTCTGCCTTCTTCAGAAATCCTCCCATCACTCCTTTTCAGCCACCTGTGAAAACAATCTAAAAATTGTATTAAAAGTCTCCACTGAAACAAGATCAGGCAATATTTTCCCTGTATATTACCTAAAAATAAATAGTTTCCCACATCTTTTTGTCTCATTTCTATATTCTTTTCCTTTTTCTCTCTCCTCCTTTTATTCACTATTTAAAACTTCTAATGGCAATCATCAGTAATACTTAACCCTTCATGTGTTAATTAGTTGTAGAGTTGACTCTGAATTAGAATCCTATCTAATAAAAGTAATATGCAAATTGACCATCACTCCAACACACAAGATGGCTGCTCCCATGTGGTCAAAGATGGCCGCCTCCATGTGGACAAAAGATGGCCACGACAAGATGGCCGGTAGGGGAGGGCAGTTGTGGGCAATCAGGCCAGCAGGGGAGGGCAGTTGGGAGGGACCAGGCCTGCAAGGGAGGGCAGCTGGGGGTGATCAGGTATGCAGGGGAGGGCAATTAGGGGCAACCAGGCCTGCAGGTGAGGACAGTTAGGGTGACCAGGCCTGTAGGTGAGGACAGTTGAGGGGGACCCAGGCCTGCAGGGGAGGACAGTTGGGGAGGACCAGGCCTGAAGGGAGGGCAATTGGGGAGGACCAGGCCTGCAGGGGAGGCAGTCAGGGCAATTGGGGGGGACCATGCCAGCAGGGGAGGGCAGTTGGGAGAGACCAGGCCTGCAGGGGAGGACAGTTAGGGGCAACCAGGCCAGCAGGGGAGGGCAGTTAGGGGTGACCAGGCCTGCAGGAGAGGGCAGTTAGGGGCAACCAGGCTGGCAAGGGAGAGCAGTTAGGGGCTTTTGAATGTTGATTCTGAACAATCTAATAGATTCCAAGAGGGAAAGTTCATCATTTGTGTAAGACTCTCTTATATTCTCTCTAAATACTGTTACTTTGTATAAAATTCATGTCTTTGGGCCTTTCCTTCCAGCAGTAATTTCTTCACAGCATCTTTAGTTTCTTATACTGATTGATACAAGGTTTCTCTCCAATGTATGCTTCATGAAGGCAGGGATTTTTGTGTTTTGGTAACTGCTCTAATTCCAGCATCTATAGCAATACCTGAAACATGATAGGTACTCAGTAAGTTTATTTGTTGAATGAATGAATCTGAATTAAAGCATAAATGTGAATAAATGAATTTTTAAAAACAAAAGCAAATGACTGTCCATTTTTAAACTCTTGATTTTTTTTTCTTCTCTGTGTTGTAGTTTTAGGCAGACTTATGTACATTTACCCTGTTACAGAAATGTGTGTTAAATTTTCCCCTCTCAAATACTTTTTCTTCAGTTAAGGCATATAAGTATACATTTATCACTCATTTATCAAATCTATGTGCATGCTATAGGTAAGGAAGTAAGTTGAACACTATACTTTCTAGGAGTAAGAAATAATTTTATTATTCTACATAATAAAGAGGTAATATGCAAATTGCCCTTCATTCCAACACACCAGATGGCTGCCCCCAAGTGGTCAAAGATGGCCGACCCATGTGGACACAAGATGGCCAGCAGGGGAAGGCAGTTGGGAGGGACCAGGCCAGCAGGGAAGAGCAGTTAGGGGGGACCAGGCCTGCAGGAGAGGGCAGTTGGTGGGAACCAGGCCTGCAAGGGAGGGCAATTGTGGGAGATCAGGCCAACAGGGGAGGGCAGTTGGGGAGGACCAGGCCTGCAGGGGAGGATAGTTAGGGGCAACCAGGCTGGCAGGGGAGGGCAGTTAGGGGCAACCAGGCCTGCAGGGGAGGGCAGTTAGGGGCAACCAGGCCTACAGGGGAGGGCAGTTGGGGAGGACCAGGCCTGCAGGGGAGGATAGTTAGGGGCAACCAGGCATGCAGGGGAGGACAGTTAGGGGCGACCAGGCCAGCAGGGGAGGACAGTTAGGGGCGACCAGGCCAGCAGGGGAGGGCAGTTAGGGGTGAACTGCATACCCTGGGCTATGAACTGCATACCCTGGTCCATGAACTGCCCTCCCCTGCAGGCCCGGTGGGATCGGGCCTAAACGGGCAGTCGGAAATCCCTCAAGGGGTCCCAGATTGGAGAGGGTGCAGGCTAGGCTGAGGGACACCCCTCCCCCCATGCACGAATTTCATACACCGGGCCTCTAGTAATTTTATATTAGGCAATTTCAATGATATCAGTATGTTATACTAAAATATAGTCAGTCAATAAGCATGTTTCTCTCTCACAATTCTGATAATATTTCAAATGGAAAACTTAAGCAATCATTTCATATTAAACCAATATAAGGGATAACAAAAAATATTATAGAGCACTGACATTTCTTATTCCTTCTTCTCTTAATATAGTAGTCAATTAGGCTAAAGTTGCACTTTTAAGATATTCTATTCTAGAACTGATACTCAGTTTGTAGATTATCAATGTACTTCGTTTCTATATTGTTTTCTACTTGGTTAATTACAGTTAACACTGGGGATTAAAAAAAAAATAACATTTATTTGATCCTTCTAGCTACCACCATGTTCACTTTCTACCCCTCTGTGAAAAATCTTTAGACATAGTGATTGAAACCCACTGGGATAGCCTCTGCCTCTGGCCTCCACAGCCTCTCAAAGATGGATTCTCCACTGTTGCCACAACCTGGAAGTTCAACCATACCCAATTCCATAGTCAATCCATTAATGAATTCAAGCATTTACTGACACACAACCACATGCCAGGCACTGTGTTAGGCACTGAGATTCAGTGACATGAAAATAAATGTGGACCCTGCTTTCACAGGGCTTACATTCCAGTGGGGCACAGTGTGTGGTTCCATGGAGTACACAAGACTGACTGGATTCAGTGGCACAGGGAGGCTTTCATGAGAAAGTGATGGTTAAGTGAAAATCTGAAGGCTGGGTGGGAGTTAACTAGACAAAGTTGTGGGTGACTACAGACTGCATGAAAGGTTAAGAGCACTGGTTTTGTATTTAGACAAAGCTGAATTCAAACCTTGACTTTGCCACTTTGTGGTGGAGTAACATTGGGCACAAAGTTAAAATTTACTTAAGAATAATTCTAAAAAGGAAGTTTAACTCGGGAGTAAGCTTAAAAAAGAGAGCTAATTTCTAATCTTAGTAAAAGAGTATTTTCCTGTCATGCCTTTTTTTTAATGTTTTTAAATTTTCTACCTGATAAAGGCTATAGTTATCTCATAAATGTTTAAAATACCTAGAATGGTCACAGGACTATAGGTGAACCTTACTCTTAACAAGGGCAGAAATGTTGGATTATTCCATATCAGGATCTGTTTCTTCACAGCAACTTGTGTATCCATAGTATCCACCAAACTCTAATACTTGTAACTGATGCCCAGTTATGATGTTGATTTCTCATATTTCTTATAACTCAAAAATTAAAAATGGACATATAAATCCAGATTCAGATCAGGTCACAGACTGTTCTTTTCCACATCAAATTAAAGTTAACATTTTTTTCATACTTTACAGTTTTCATAACTATTTAACCTCTATTATCTTAGGTAACAGTAAAATGATTTTAAAATATTAAAATATACCTTCAAACCGATTAATGAGAGAAACAAAGTTTGGATTCCCTTGGTGCATTCTTGAACAAGATGGCTGTAGCAGTTTTCCAATGGTCTGCTTATTAACTCCAATGCCTACAAAAGTTAAAGCAGTATTAAGTTTTGTATTATTATAAAGAATAAATGGTGTTTTATATAAAATTTTTTGCATATCTTGTGGAGGCAGGGTAAGATAACGAAAACACAAAGACAAAAAAAAAGAGTGTACAGTTGTGCTCATGAAAATAGAAGATAATTAAGAAACATGCTTTTCATTGTTTGTCTAAAATGCAAAAAGTATTCAAACTACTCTTTCTAACTTTTAATCCCAGAGAAGGAAACATTATTTAAAGAAATATTAATAATTAATTTTTAAAAGATGCTCTCATAAAAGTGGTAGGCCAAAGTCCAAAAAAAAGACAAAACAACCAACTAACAACTGGACTGAGTGTTACCTGCTGCTTGTCTTTTTCTTGCAATATAAGGATGCTCTCCCCAGCAGAATCGATTCCAGCACGGCCAGCTCTGCCAATCATCTGTTTATACTGACTTCTCTTTAAAAATTCCTTAGCAACATAGGGGGCTCTCAAAATAACTCTATGAAATGGATAAAATTAATTAAAAGTTATATTCCACTTATAGCAATAGCACCTATTTTTTAAATTCTTAATTTCATTATACCTATGTAATATTAAATTTAATGACATATTAACTTAAAATAATAGAAAACTAGTATTTACCAAAAATCTATGATGTCCTAGGTTCTTTATGTACATTATCTGTAATTCTTACAAAACTCCTTGTAATAATATATATATATTTTAACAAGGAGCTAATTGGCTTATCTCAACCCACAAAATTAGTAATTACCAGAAACATAATTTGAACTTAAGTCCATCTAGCTGCAAAGCTTATGACAAATCCACTTCAGCAATAGTGTTTTTATTTTATACTCCATAAATGAAAACTCTCACCATGTACCACCAACATATGCAAATTTACTGATGAATTTATATTATTGTCAACTATATAAAATTGCAGATTTCAACTGTTTTTGACCTATAAACAAGCTGGTTTCATCCTGCTCATTTATATAAAGGTCTGTAGCCAGCTTTCCTGTTAAAAGATGAGAGAAAAATCTATGGTATCCTATCTAATAAAAGAGTAATGTGCAAATTGACCATCACTCCAACACACAAGATGGCTGCACCCATGTGGATACAAGATGGCCACCACAAGATGGCCAGCAGGGGAGGGCAGTTGGGAGGGACCAGGCCTGCAAGGGAGGGCAGTTGGGGGTGATCAAGCCTGCAGGGGAGGGCAGTTAGGGGTGACCAGGCTGGCAGAGGAGAGAAGTTGGGGGCAATGGGCCTGCATGGAAGGGCAGTTGGGGGGGACCAGGCCTGCAGGGGAGGGCAGTTAGGGGTGACCAGGCCTGCAGGGGAAGACAGTTCGGGGCAAACAGGCTGGCAGGGGAGCAGTTAGGCATCAATCAGGCTGGCAGGGGAGTAGTTAGGGGGTGATCAGGCTGGCAGGCAGAAGCGGTTAGGGGCAATCAGGAAGTCAGGCAGGCGAGCACTTGGGAGCCAGCAGTCCTGGATTGTGAGAGGGATGTCCGACTGCCCGTTTAGGCCCGATCCTACCAGGATCCTACGGGTAGTCGGACATCCCTTGAGGGGTCCCAGATTGGAGAGGGTGCAGGCTGGGCTGAGGGACACCTTCGCCTCGTGCACGAATTTCGTGCACCGGGTCTCTAGTTTATCTATACTGATTAACCACCTCCTTTATTTATAAATCTCAATGAACAGCAAAGATTAACACTTGAAAAAAAAACTAATGACAAATCAATAAAATATATTTAAAAAAAAAAAAAACTAATGACATAACAGAAAAACAAGAACATAAAAAAAAAGTCTGATAGAAGCAGATAATACAAAACTTAAAGAACTTAAATTCTAATAAGTATCTATTGAAAATCCTCGAGAGTATTGTATTCAAAATATGACAGCAGACTTTATTGAATAAAAGAGCGATAAAAGAAGAGAGTTCTTGGAAATTAAGAAAAAATTTTTAAGTTCATTAAGTTCAAAATTTTTAAGTACAATTTTAGTTAATTGCAACATACATACATGAGGCAGAATAAGAGGATATATAAATGGCAAGACTCATGTACAAGAGAATATAATTATTAATTCTACAATGACAGAAAAACATTTTCATTACAACTGCTAACAGTTGGAATAAGAAAAATAGAATAGATGTGGGGAGAGGCAATGGTAAGATATGTACACATATAATACCTTAATAAAAAATATGTAAAAAAAAATAGAATATATATATATATATACACACACATATATATATATGTGTATGTATGTATATATATATATATATATGTGTATGTATGTATATATATATATATACTAGAGGCCCAGTGCATGAATTCGTGCACCAGTGGGGTCCCTCGGCCTGGCCTGTGAGATCGGGCTGAAACCAGCTTTCCAATATCTCCCAAGGGGTCCCAGATTGCAAGAGAGTGCAAGCCAGGCCAAGGGACCCCACCGGTACACGATCGGGGCTGGGGAGAGACATGGGAGGTTGGCCAGCCAGGGAGGGACTGCAGAAGGGCTTCAGGGTGTGTCCAGCCCATCTCGCTCGGTCCCGATCGGCTGGACCCCAGCAGCAAGCTAACCTACCAGTTGGAGCATCTGTCCCCTGGTAGTCAGTGCATGTCATAGCAACTGGTCGACTGTCTGCCTCCTGGTGGTCAGTGCACATCATAGCGAGCAATTTAGTGGCCTTAACATATCATTAGCATATTACGCTTTGATTAGTTGAATGGACAACTGGATGACTGGACACTTAGCATATTAGGCTTTTATTATATAGGATAACTTCCTATTTTTTTCAAAAACTAAATAACAGAGGTTGCAAATAAAAGAATGGAAAAAGATATACTTAGCAAAAATAATGTAGTCCTCATATTCAAAGAAAAATCACTAAGTTAGAAAACTTACATTGATAGAAGGTATAATTCAACAATAAGATAGTTGGAGAAGCCCGGCTGGCATGGCTCAGTGGTTGAGTGTTGGTCTATGAACCAGGAGGTCATGGTTTGATTCCTGGTCAGGGCATATGCCCAGGTTGTGGGTTCAATCCCCAATGGGGGGTGTGCAGGAGGCAGCTGCTCAATGATTCTCATCATTGATGTTTCTATCTCTCCCTCTCCCTTCCTCTCTGAAATCAATAATATGTATATATTTGGAGTAAACCTTTTTTGTTTTTAATCCTCATCCAAAGAGTCAGGATATTTTTTCCATTGATTTTTAGAGACAGTGGAAGGGAGGGGCAGAGAAAGAGGGAGAGAGAGAGAAAGAGAAACATCGATGTGACAGACACACATAAATTGGCTGCCTCACACACGCACCTTGACCGGGGGTGGGATGGGACCTGCAACCGAGGTATAGCTCTTGACTGGGAATTGGACCTGCAACCCATCAGTGGGCATGCTGCTGCTCTAACCACTAAACCATGCTCACCAGGGCAGGCCAGGGCTGGAATACACCTTTTTATACCTAAATAGTTTTGAAACATAAGCACTTCTAGAATGCAAAAAGGGGAAATAGACAACTTCACAATGAAAATGGGAGACTAACACACCTCTCTGAAATTGACAGATTAAGGAATCACAAAGAGTAAGAATATAAAGGAGCTTGTAACATGATTAATAACTGTGATCTCATTGAGATACAGAAAACTGCACACTCAAAAGGAATCACATATTTTTTTTAACACTCATGGATGCTTTATAAAAATTGACCATTTGTTTGGAAAATTTTTTAAAGTCACAAATTCTAAAGAACAGAAATCAACTATGCAGGCCACAGCTTTAGTAATACTAATAACTGAAAAGGTAATCAATGATCTACTCTAAAAAAGATACTAGACTCAAAAGTCTTTATGGATGAGTTCTCTACAAGGAAATACCTATGTGAAATAATCTCTTTCATAAGATAAAAAATGGTGGAAAGCTTTCCAACTGTTTCTACCCAAGCAGGATAATAAACCTTGACATCAAAACCAGATTGGTCCCATGTACCAAAAGGTTGCCCAGATTATGGGCTCAATCCCCAGTAGGGGGTGTGCTTAGGACGCAGCCGATCAATGTTTCTCTCTCATCATTGATGTTTCTCCCTCTCTCCCTTCTCCTTCCTCTCTCTCTGGAATCAATAAAAACATATTACAAAACAAAACCAGATTTCGAGAGCACAAAAGGAAGAAGGAATTTTAATACCAGGGAAGCTACTAATATTGTTTTTCATTAAATATTTAAGGAAATAAACCAAAGGATCAACTCAGCAAATACTTAAAATAAAACAAAACAAAAAACACAATAAATTCTCACCCACTACCAAGAAAGGATAAAACAACGAAACTAGTAAGCTAGGAATTGAAAAGTTTTGAGCCTAAGCAACAGTGACTTATATCTCACCTTCGAGCTGGTAGGTTAACACCTGCTGCTAGGGTGGATGTGCAGGTTAAAAGGCAGAGAACTCCTGTGGAATAGGCTTCCTCCAAGAGCTTCCTTTCATCACTCGTTAAACCACTATGGTGATAAGCAACTCCTAACGGGATAGTGCGCTTTAAAACAGGACACAAGTTGCCACTGCAGATACTCTTCAAGTTCTTAATTACCTCCTGTTTTTCTTTTTCCCTGTGTTTCAGATAGTCCCTAGGAAAAAAGATGTTAGAAATATGAATCCTGATCTTATAGTGACAAGGTACTTATACTTTTGATTTCAGTCAATGCATGTAAATATTCTTTTAAAAATATTAACTTTAGTGATATAAGTACATAAAATGTTCTTAGAATTTTGATTCTGATTTCACAATTAGGCAGTCTCTTTCAACCTTTTTGTGTGGATCACAGAGCACTGTGAAAATTTGAATAAAGCTAAGAAAAATCACACAAATCTATATATATAAAAGCCTACACGACTGGAATGACTGTCGCTATGACGCTCAATGCAGGAGCGTCAGTGTGCTTTCACAGTCAATCTCCCTCCACCGGCCAACCTCCCATGGTCCCTCCCCCTGGCTGATAGACCCCAGGCTGGGATGGGGAACCGGGGATGGGTAGCGGTGGCCAAGGCCCCTCTCCCAAGGGGGCCAGGGGCCGGCTCCCTCCTTGGGTCTGGTGACCAACCTCCTGTGCCCCGTCCCTCCCCCCGGCTGGCAGGCTCCGATTGGCCCGCTGCCCACCCACTGCAGTGGTAGCACGGCAGTGAGAGGAGGAGGAGGGGGGGCGGCAGGGAACCGTGCAGTGGTGGGGCACCGACGATGGCAGCATCGGCATCTGGCATCTGTTCCTTTCGTGCCTGGCCCGGCGATCATCACCTCCTCTCTGGCCTGGCCCTGATTGGCCTGGCCCCGATCAGCCCTGATTGCAGGCCAGGCCTAGGGACCCCACCTGTACACAAATTTAGTGCACCGGGCCTCTAGTATTCACATAAACACAATATTGTACATTTAATATCAGAGGGTTCATCAGCTTCCTGAAGTTCATTCCTGTACTTCCTATGAATCCATGGATAGATACCAGGTTTAGAGCCCTGCTCTAAATGTTAATTTTTTTCACTAGATCATATAGCTTTATTGAAAATGATTTATTTTATTTTAAGTCATAAATTCTCTTCTCTTAAGATGGAAACATATATTGTTAAATCATCCACACTATATGACTGTCCGGACACTAACATTTTAGAAACTTCAATATTATCTTACAATGTCTCTATGTCTAGAAGCACCTGTTATTTTAAGAAAAGAAAGGAAAACTGTGTAGAAACAACTACCAAATGGCTGTAAAGCAACAACTTCTAAATACCAGTAGCACATATCATCCAAAATATAAATAAAATACACACAGCCCTGTGTTATTTTGGTCTGTTTCATGGAAAGAATAGAAAGCTCTGGCTGGTGTTCACTGAAAAACACCAGTAATTGCATAAGAAGTTGAGAAATGGAGGCAAAGAGACAAAAGAAGAACAATGAAGAACTGGGAAGAAAATGGTCAAGAGTCATCAATGCAAAAATTAGAAGTGACAGCTCAGTAGGGAAGCAGAGGACTTTCTGCTGCTCTTTGCCAGCCAGTGTTCAAGATCCTGAGAAGGATGTATAGGATAAACACTTCTCAAGGAATTAAGTCTTATAAGCAGTGAGAATATGGGTAATCAGCATATAATTTTAGAGAAGGAAGGTATTATTTATAATTGACCAGAGAAGATATGATTGTATGAAGAATGGTTGTGGGAGAACTTGAGATCTGAGCTGGGTCTTGAAGAACAGGTGTTGGAAAGGTGGCAATGAAGGGGCAGGGAAGTGCATTCTTGGCAGAGGGTAAAGCATTATCAAAGGCTTGAAAATGGGAAGTTCAAGGCATAAACAAAGAAGAGAAGTAGTCCAGTTTGGATGAACCACAGAGTGAATGAAGAGTAGGAGAAATAAGAATGGAAAAGTAAGTTAAGTCAAATTTTAGCCTGAATTCTAGCTGAGAAGCACTGAGATATCATTTTTAGGGAGATTTATGACCAGAGCTTTAGCTATTGTCAGGAAATAGTGAAAAAGATGAAGGGATTAAGAAGTACAAATTGGTAGTTACAAAATAGTCATGGGGATGTAAAGCACAGCACAGGGAATATAGTTAATAATATTCTAATAACTCTACCCAGCTAGTGTGGCTCGGTGCTTGAGTGTCGACCTATGAACCAAGAGGTCACTGGTTCAATTCCTGGTCAGGGCACATGCCCGGGCTGTGGGCTCGATCCCCCGTAGGGGATGTGCAGGAGGTAGCCGATAGATGTATCTCTCTCTCCCTCTTCCTTCCTCTTTCTCTAAAATCAATATAAAACATATTAAGAAAAAAAAAGTTCCCTATTCACTGTGTAGCCAGGGTTGAGAATCATTGATAGAAGCCAGTGTATTAGCATTCTCTTACATGTAGCCTTGAAATTTTTCTCTGGCTATTTCACATATGTGAATTTCATAGTTAAACTTCCTTCAAGGTCAAGGCCTTTAGAATCAGGTGGAATAACTTAAAACAATGTTCTGCAAGAAGTAATCAGTGCTCGTTGAATAAACAGACTACAGAACATGCAAATTATGACAAAAATAAAACAGAACAAAGTATTTTTAAAAGATTAACATACTTGCTTAAAAATTTGCATATCATTTCTGCTACATTTTCACAGTTCTTCTTAGTGGGACAAAAAACTAAGCAGGAATTATTGGGAATAACTTCTGTCACCAATGCTACCAAGTGATCAGGATCCATCTTTTTCAGAGCATCAGAATACTGTATAACAAGACATAGCAACAAGGTAGTTAGCAATGATAAAAGCTTTGAAAGGTAAGTAAATCAACCATAATTTGAAGTTCTGATTTAGTAAATCTGATCATTTAAAAGAAAAAATGAAACCTATATTACATATCAAAATGTTAAGTCTCACCTTTCTCTTATGGTATTAGGATTTTGTGAGGTATATTTGGTTTTAAATTAAAGAAGTGAAAACACTAATGCTATTAATAATCACTGCATGCCCATCTTCACCAAAGCAGTACAAAATATGTCCAGAGAAACACAGATTGATCCTAATAATAGTCAAAGGACTGTGCAAATAAGATATATCTTTATTATTACTAGTTTTTAAAAATATAGATTCAATCATATACTACAGTACATTTTTAGAAATAAAAAATTTATTCATCAAGCAGATACAAGGAACTCAAAGAACATGAAAAATGTAAAGTTATTTAAAATATCACTTCCTTTGACTTTCTGAAACTATGAATTAGAATTCATAGAATTCTAAAACTGCAGTAAAATCCTTTTCTCCCCTTTTTATTATCCTTCATATATTATAGAACATTAACATAGTACACATTAACATTTTCATACACCAATGTCTGAATTAAATAGCCCACAAATGTTTCTTTTTGCTGTTGTTGATAAATGAATAAACACTTAAGGGAGAGGTCTGCAAATTTTCTTGGTTCATGGAGGCCCCAGGCTAAGAAAATTACCATTTTTATTTACTAGTATTGGGGAGCTAGGTCTAAACAACCTAATAAGTATATATTTCCTTGCAACTTAGTAGTTGTCTGCATAAATAATATACATCAGGTGAATAAAAAAAAATGTTTAGTCTGCAGGTGTGGCTCAGAGGTTGAACATTGACCTATGCACCAGGAGGTCACAGTTCAATTCCTTATTAGGGCACATGCCTGGGTTGCAGGCTCAATCCCTTCTGGGGGCATGCATGAGGTAGCTGAGCAATGATTCTTTCTCATCATTGATGTTTCTATCCCTTTCTCCCTCTCCCTTCCTCTCTGAAGTCAATAAATATAAATATATATAAATATATACTAGTATATATATATTTTAATCTTTATTGTTGAGAGTATTACATATGTCCCCGTTTTTACCCCATTGATCTCTCCCATCCCCCTCCATCCCCCCAGGCCTTCACCACCCTACTGTCTGTGTCTATGGGTTATGCATATAGGCATATGAGTTCATTGGTTGATCTCTTCCCCCCCACCCCCACCCTCCCCTGCCTTCCCTCTGAGGTTTTTAAAAAATGTGTATGTAAACCTTAAATAACCACAATGGCCCACTAATGGGATGTGTGAACAGCTGGACACTGCAGTATTCTGAAGCTTGGAATTGTAGTTATTACCCTTATTTCCTGTCCCATATTGATTTTCACATGGTTTTTGCTTATAGTAACTGCAAAAAAACCCATCTTCACAAAGATATATTATAGAAAGGAATGTAGTGTTATCTAATGTTGAAAATAGAAAATAACTACCTTGAACCAGTAGTTTGTATGGTGTCCAAGAGATTTCAAGCATCAGAGATTTCTCTTAAAAATTTAAAATATTCCATGGGACTCATGTGAATGCTCTGTGGTGCCCTAGGACACTGGGCACAAAGTCTGGGAATCTCAGGTTCAGGGGTTATTAACATTACCTTATAATTAAGGAGACGTGAAAAAGTCATGCCATTTTCAGCTTTGCTGTCAACCTCATATATTGCATCATTTATTTTCAGATATTCTTTTAATTCAACCTTAAATTAAAGGGACATTTGCAATTAATAACACATACAAATTCCTTTTTTTAGAGTTACAAATTTCGTAAAATATGTTGTAAAAAATACCTATACAAATATTTTAGCTTTTCTATGGTCTGTATGTAAAAACATGCTTTAACTTAAAAGTACTTTCTTTACCATTTCTTTTTTTTAAGTCTCTTTTTGCTTGTAAGTAAAAATAGGGATTAATATCCTTAAAATATACTTTTGAATTGAATAGCTACATATCTAAACAGAAACCAAACACTTATTTTTCACAAGAAGTACAAATGAGTTAAATGTTCACACTCTTTATCTTTTATTAAGGAGTTATTTGTGTTTTTCCTCAAGATCTAAAACTTTCTGTTTCATTAGTCATCAGTTTTCAATCTAACTACCACATTATTTTTAATTTAAGTATTTGTAGACAAAAAGTTTGTAAATATAGTTTATTGCATTTTCAAAAGAATAGTACCTAATTTGACAATTAAGGTAATGAAATATCTTTCAAATTTTTCATATATGATGCAAATATAAAAACTTCAAATTAAAATTTGGCAATTCTTAAAAATCATTTTCTGAAAACCCATTCAAAGACAGAACATGAACACTAGCACTGCAGACAGATACATTTATTTACTTTCTTCAAGCATTTTGGGAATACCATTATTGGGGAGTTTAAATTTAAATCTATGTGAAACCTAGATTTATTTAAAGAGCATTATAACCACCAAGTGTAAATATTTTAACTTTTAAGATAACTTTTTTAATGTGCTAATAGTTCAAAACATAAATCACTAAATTTTGACTGAATGAAAACTTTTACCTTATAGAATAAGAAGTGGACAAATAGAATGTGTCTGGAAATTTTCATTCAATAAATATTCATTATTGAATATTTAGGCCAGTCACTATTCCAGGTGCTGCAGATACAGTTGTGACCCAAGCCAAGATCCCTGACCCCACAGAGTTTACATTCTCTATCAATTCAT
Organism: Plecotus auritus; assembly: GCF_963455305.1. NCBI lineage: Eukaryota > Metazoa > Chordata > Mammalia > Chiroptera > Vespertilionidae > Plecotus > Plecotus auritus. Next base: position 192,193,257 of record NC_137770.1, on the reverse strand, counting down.
ATTAGTATATAGCCATGGTGAGTGGAATTATGGCCCTTCACTACTCTATAGAATTTTTTTATATGGTACATTTGCTACTTTTGTTTCTAAGTAAGATGATACATAACAAATCACTACAGTGCAAACTTCAGGTACTTACTGGCCTGAACTGACTCGTGTAATATTCTGCTTGAAGGAATTCTTGCAGGTCTCCAACATTGTTCAAAGTTGCACTCATACCAATAATTTGAGTTGTTTCTAAAAAAAACAAAAACACCGAAGTATTGAAAAATTTTTATTATTTATCCTAATATATAAAAAGCCAGGAGCCGTCATGACCGAAACAACCAGATAGATGACTGAACAGCAGGCTGCGTGGGGTGACCAGGCTGGCAGGGGGGTTAGTGAGGGATGACCAAACGACTAAACAGCAGGCTGCATGAAGCAACCAGGCCGGCAGGGGGGCAGTGAGGGGCAACCAGGCCAGCGGCGGGGGGGAGGGGGAAGTTGGGGATGACCAGGCCAGCAGTGGCGCAGTTGGGGTGACCAGGCCATCGGTGGGGGGGGGCAGTTGAGGGTGACCAGGCCAGCAGTGGCGCAGTTGGGGTGATCAGGCCATCAGGGGGGGGCAGTTGAGGGTGACCAGGCCAGCAGGGGGGGGCAGTAAGGGGCAACCAGGCCAGCAGGGGGGGGCAGTAAGGGGCGATCAGGCAGGCAGGCAGGTGAGCAGTTAGGAGCCAGTGGTCCCAGATTGTGAGAGGGATGTCCGACTGCTGGTTTAGGCTCAATCCCTGGGATTGGGCCTAAACTGGCAGGTGGACATCCCCTGAGGGGACCCGGATTGGAGGGGGTGCCGGCTGGGCTGAGGGGACTGTCTCCCCCCGCCCTCCCCACTACACACACAAATTTCGTGCTCCAGGCCTCTAATTATATCATAACAGTAATTTTAGCAACTTTAAAAATTTAGTAATTTTTCGGTTTTAAATTTTTCCTGAGTGATTTGGGAAAGGGGTGGGGGATGGCAAGAAAAACACGAATATATTATTAAATTATTAATCTGGCAATCAAAGAATGAAACTCTTCCCATATCAAGAAGTAGGATCTTTATTAAGACTTCTAAACAACAATAATGAGTATAAAAATGTGTGTTGATGACTATCTGGACCATCATTATGAAGAGTTATGACAGGTTCCACAAGTTTGGCTATCTACAGATGTACAGTGTAGGATGCAAGACTGAATGGGAAATGAACTCTTGCCACATGAAAAGCACTTTATGCGATCTTGCAATCAGATTAATTTTACTTTACTTTAAAATAGCCGAAACCGGTTTGGCTCAGTGGATAGAGCGTCGGCCTGCGGACTGAAGGGTCCCGGGTTTGATTCCGGTCAAGGGCTTGTACCTTGGTTGCGGGCACATCCCCAGTGGGGGGTGTGCAGGAGGCAGCTGATCGATGTTTCTCTCTCATCGATGTTTCTAACTCTCTCTCCCTCTCCCTTCCTCTCTGTAAAAAATCAATAAAATATATTTAAAAAAAATAATAAATAAAATAAAATAAAATAAAGGTGGAGTGAAACTCATAAAGCTGCATGACTTCCTGGGCAGCTCAAAATTGTTGCTTTCCACAGACCAGCTATTAAATCCAAAAAAAAAACAAAAACCCAAAGAAGTCTTAGCAAATGCTTCTTCATTGCTGCTGTGTTCTGTCTTGAATTTTACACACAAAGTAGTATCTGAAAGAGGAATGTTGCCCCTTCCTACTCCATTAGAGTGGACTATGAAGCTGAAGAGGTGAGCATGTTGTCAAATCAAGGAAGGCTGTGCTAAGAAATTTGGGATTTATGTAGAAACAAAGAGAAGCTATGAAGGACTGTAAACAGTAAAATAAACTAATAGGATTTGCATTTGGGAAATATCATTCTAACTGCACTAGAGGAGATGGATTTGGTGCGGGGGATGGCAGTGATCAAGACTGAAGGCAGATGAGAGAGCTTTCTGTGGTAATCTAAGTAAGAAAGAATGAGGCATTAAGCTAAAGATTTAGTAGTAAAGAAGGACAGGAGGGAGAGAATTTAAAAAGATATTTATGAGATGGACCAGATAGGATTTGGTTGCTGACAGAATGTACAAAAGTGAAGACTGTAAGATTCTGGCTTGGTTGGCTGACAAATAGTGGCAGGAAATTCAGACTGAAGAATGGGTGTGAAGGAAATGAGTTAGACTTGGACATGGTGACTCTGAGCTGTTCACAGGATATTCAAGTAGAAGTGTCCAGCTGGGAGATGATAATACTCAGAAGAGAGCCATAAGCTGGAAATACAGAGGGGGAGCCATCACCACACAGGAAGCACTTGAAGTCCTGAGTGTGAATGAGAATTAGCAGAAACTGTATGAAGAAGGGAATAAGAGAAGAGCCTATGATGAATCTATGGTAACACCAATGTATATAATGAACATGCTTAGAATGAGGTGTCACAAGAAGGAAAAACTAAAGAGGTTCATTACATTTAAATATCTGTTAAGTATAAGGCACTGATGATAGAAAGACAAATATCAACAAGAAGCCCAGTGCACGGGTGGGGTTCCTTGGCCTGACCTGTGATTGAGCCGATCTGGGCTGCAGGAGGTTGGCCAGCTGGGGTGAGGGACTGCGGGAGGTTGGCCGGCCAGGGGTAGGGACCACAGGAGTTGGTCAGCCATGGGAGGTTGGCTGTGGGAGTGCACTGACCACCAGGGGGAAGCTCCTGCATTGAGTGTCTGCCCCCTGGTGGTCAATGCATGTCATAGCGACTGGTCGACCGGTCGTTCCAGTCGTTTGGTTGCTTAGGCTTTTATCCTATCTAATAAAAGAGTAACATGCAAATTGACCATACCTCCGCTACACCCACAAGCCACACCCACAAGCCAATCAGGAGCGAGTATGCAAATTAACCCAACCAAGATGGCTGTGGCCACAGAGCAAGCAGGAGGCTTGGGTTTCCCTGGCAATGGAGGAAGCCAAGCTTCCCGCACACCCTGGCTGGCTGTGGACTCCACTCAAGGCTACAAAGTTTCAATTATAGAAGATAAATAAATCCCAACAAAAATGGCGGCAGCCATGGAGCTGGAGAGAGCAGGAGGCTTGGGTTTCCCCGGCGATGGAGGAAGACAAGCTTCCTGGCCTGCCTTGGCCTTCACTCAAGGCTACAAAGTTTCAATTATAGAAGATAAATAAATCCCAACAAAAATGGCTGTGGCCACTGAGCAAGCAGGAGGCTTGGGTTTCCCTGGCGATGGAGGAAGCCAAGCTTTCTGCCCACCCTGGCCTGCCCTAGCCTCCGCTCAAGGCTACAAAGTTTCAATTATAGAAGATAAATAAATCCTAGATACCAGGGCCTCTGCTTGGGTCGCCAGGGGGTGTGGCCGGCCTGCAAACCACCACAGGCCCCTCGCCCAGGCCACCCCACGCCCCAAGGGAACCCCCACCCTGATCCGGGACACCCTTCAGGGCAAACCAACCAGCCCCCCACCCGTGCACCAGGCCTCTAGCCTATCTAATAAAAGAGTAATATGCAAATTGACTGTCACTCCAACACACATGATGGCTGCCCTCATATGGACACCACATGGCCGCCACAAGATGGCCAGCAGGGGAGAAACCAGGCCTACAGGGAGGGCACTTGGGGGTGATCAAGCCTGCAGGGGAGGGCAGTTAGGGGTGACCAGGCCAGCAGAGGAGGGCATTTGGGGGCGACCAGGCCAGCAGGGAAGGGCAGTTGGGGGGGACCAGGCTTGTAGGGGAGGGCAGTTAGGGGCAATCGGGCTGGCAGGGGAGCAGTTAGGCATCAATCGGGCTGACAGGGGAGTGGTTAGGGGGTGATCAAGCTGGCAGGCAGAAGCGGTTAGGGGCAATCAGGAAGGCAGGCAGGCGAGCAGTTGGGAGCCAGCAGTTTTGGATTGTGAGAGGGCTGTTGGATATTCCTCGAGGGGTCCCAGATTGGAGAGGGTGCAGGCTGGGCTGAGGGACACACACACACCCCCGTGCATGAATTTCGTGCACCAGGCCTCTAGTATATATATATATAGATAGCAAACACATGTTCATTATGTACAGGTACTATGATAGATGCTTTACAAAGATAACTCATTCCATCTTAACAGCAATTCAGTGAGAAGGTCTATTACTATCATCCATTTCTGAGGCATAAGGAAACAGAAGCACAGTTACTATAGCTTGCCCAAGGTCATGTATGTAGTTAAAAGTGAGCCAGAATTCAGTCAGGGGTGGGTGGATGGGCGGGAAGAGATTAACCAAAGCACTTGTATGCATATAAGCATAACCCATGGTCACAGATAATAGTGTGGTGAAGGTCTGGGGTGGGGGCAGGCTAGAAGGGGTTAATAGGGGAAAAAGGGGAATATCTCTAATACTTTCAACAATGAAGATTAAAAAAAAATGAGCCAGAATTTAAATTTAGTTCCAGAGTTTATCCTTAGCCACTATGCTATGCTATCTTTCCATGCTAACACAGGATCCCACTTACACAGAAATGGTAGGAAACCGAAAAGAGAATGATGTAGCAGCACTCAAAGGAAAAAAGAATGATAAGCAGTCAAATGCTGAAGTAAAATTGAGACAAGGACAGTCAGTGTACACTAGATTTGACAAGTAGGTGATCATTCTCTTTCTCTGCTTTATATTTTCCTACAGAACTTATGATTTCACACACCATATTTTCTTGTTTATCTGCTTATTGTTTTTTTTTTTAATATATTTTATTGATTTTTTACAGAGAGGAAGGGAGAGGGATAGAGAGTTAGAAACATCGATGAGAGAGAAACATCGATCAGCTGCCTCCTGCACACCCCCCACTGGGGACATGCCCGCAACCAAGGTACATGCCCTTGACCGGAATCAAACCTGGGACCTTTCAGTCCGCAGGCCGACGCTCTACCACTGAGCCAAACCGTTTTTGGCTATCTGCTTATTGTTATTTCTCTTTCATTAAAATGTTTGATGAAGGCAGAGACTTTGTTTTATTCACTGTTGTATCCTTAGCACTTAAAATAGTGCCTGGCATGTTCTCAATAAATATTTTTTTAATGAATGATTATAAAGTGCTACAATATGTCTAAATACCACTGCTATTACTTTTTTTTAAAAATAATTCTGAAGTTTGACCTTTACAATTAATAATTTTTGCATATAGAAGCTAAGGTATTGCAATAGCATATCATTCAATAGTAGAGAAGACCTTTAGAATAAATATTTCATGTACATTTGAAGACTATCTGATGTTGCAAAAGAGCTCCTTAAAGTGACTACTGGAATATACTGCATTGTTGGTATGATGATGATACTGAAGGTGGAGGCAGCAGCAGCTCTTATTGAGTGCTGTGCGCTAAGCATTGCTGAATGCTTCACATGTGCTAACTCATAATCCTCACAACAATCCCATCAGGTCAATACCATTACTATCCCCATTTTACAGATGAAGAAACAGAGAGGTTGAGTCATCTGCTTATGCACACATAGCTAGTAAATGAAAGATAAGGACAGGGATATCCTCACATGTTATTTTCATTTATCTTAACAATTATCCTCATTCATCCATTCTTCCAACAAAAATGTATACGCTTACCTTAGAAATCACAATCTAAGGCAGAAAGCTTACATATCTTACTCTAGGCTACATAATTTAGCTAGTAATAGAAATAAGTCTTTTATAGATCTCTTGATCATAAATCAATTAGTAACCACATTTGAAAAAATACTTACTACTAGTGTAGAGGATTTTTGCTAGGGTCATTTCCAGTACAGCCCCACGGCTTCCTTCAGCAATCATGTGCAACTTGAGATTTTTTTTAAAAAAGGGAGAAAAGTAAATCTGGATATAATGCCTATATAAAATATGCACATATTATATGAAATAAAGTAATCTTTATAACTCTTAAGCATTTTAGATATAGCAACTAGAGTACATATGCATTATTTCACTGATATTTTAAGTTAATGAGGTTTGGGGGCAACATCTTGACACATCTGGTATTCATAAGAACTATTACAAAATCGAATACACACACACACACACCACACATTCTCTTTTCAAGAAACACTTGAAACAAAACTGAATTTAAGATTATCAAGCATGAAATGTTTTCATCTGTACTGTTTATATAGTAAAACAAATTATTTATTCTCATACAGGTGCTAAGTGGATCCACATAATAATAACTGTTAGTATAATAAAAATGTTGATAAATTACAAAAGTAGTAACCCACCTCATCTACAACAACCAGACCCAGACTGCTAATCCTTCCAGTTTCAATCAAGGAGTTGACCAGACCATGTCCTTTTTCAATAGTGGCAATGTATAGTGATTTCTTTTCCCTTCTTTTAATTGGAGGAAATTTTCCTTTGCTTCCGGCATATTCTTCAACAAAGAAACCCAGTTCTATACCAAAGCTTGACAGACCTGAAATCTAGAATATTAGTTAAAATAAAAAAATGAAACAGATAAATAAGGACTTTAATTAAGTGCTCATGGGGATTTAAAAAAATCTAAAATTGTGTTTGATACCAATCAATGGGAACAAGGTCACAGATAAGACATAAACATCTAAGAAATGTCACAATTAGTGCTCACTTTGGCAGCACTTACATTAAAACTGGAATAATACAGAGAAGATTAGCATGGCCCCTGTGCAAGGATGACATGCAAATTTGTGCAGTGCTCCATATTAAAAAAAACAACATCCCAATTAATGTTGATATTTGCAAAATGAAGACAAGTTTTAAACTACATAATAAATGAGAAAGTCAATTTCAATTGTCTCCTCTGATATTAAAAAATCAGAGTAACTTATTTATTTTGATAAAATAATTGAAAGCAAGCTAAATATCAACAGAACATTTATAATGAAGTTTAATCCACCAGTTTAGATCAGAAAAGATTTTCAGTTCAGTACTCCATACTGCTTTTAACATTCTAAAAATATTAAATCCTCATCATTAATAGAAATCTCTTTTCAGTCAATAAAAAGTTACTTAATGTTAAAATAGCATTAGCAAATACCACTTGTTTAAAAAAAAAATCACACCTTTTCTTGGACAATTGCCACATATGGTAGGATCATTAAAACATCTTTGCGCCGGCAAAGCAGTTCTTGTAGCATTAAAATCTCAGCCACGAGGGTTTTTCCACCACTAGTTGGCAAGGAATATATTAAATTTTTTCTTTCTTGCACAGAATTCAAGGTTAAACAAGTATGTTGCCATTCTGTGGAATTAAAACAAAAGCATTATTTTCCCTTAATACAGTCTCAATCTTGGAAAGTTTTCTAAGAAGAAAATATCAAACCTAACATTTTGTAGCAATTTTCTTATAATAAATGTAACTATACATCAATTAAATGTCAAAAATCCCCAATGTGTGATGTGCACAGCCAGTGAGTCTAATTCTAATTCAGGCCTGGTCAGTGGGATGGGCATGGGATGGGCATCTAGCTCTCCTACTCGCCAGCTGCAAACTTAGGTCTAAGATCCCAGCATGGCGAGCAGTGCCTGCTGGACAAGAGGCATCATCTGGGACATCAGAGGACAGTACAGGATCTGTGTGAATTCTAAGGCTTTCCTCTTAGGTTCTGCAAGGAGACTGTGTAAGTTTCCCTTTTTCATTCATCCAAACACCATCTTAGAGAAATAGGAGGAGAAGGAAAAAAATGTTTGAGGTTTTGTACAAACCAAGGACTATTTAGCTCTCATGGGTAGCTGAGCTTTGAATGGCCTGAATACCAGTTTAAACTGGTAGTTTAAACCATAAAAGATGGATTATTAATTGGCACATCTAATGTTTCCACAACTTAGCAAGGTAGCATTCATGAAAAGCATCATGTCAGATCCAAAACATGGTGTGGAGCTGAAACCGGTTTGGCTCAGTGGATAGAGCGTCGGCCTGTGGACTGAAGGGTCCCGGGTTCGATTCCGGTCAAGGGCATGTACTTTGGTTGCGGGCACATCCCCAGTGGGGGGTGTGCAGGAGGCAGCTGATCGATGTTTCTCTCTCATCGATGTTTCTAGCTCTCTATCCCTCTCCCTTCCTCTCTGTAAAATATCAATAAAATATATTTAAAAAAACAAAAACAAAAACAAAAAAACATGGTGTGGAAACTAGTATAACTACTTTGTAGGATAATTTAACAATGTGGATCATAAGAAGTTTTCAGACTGTGCACCAGTGTTTTATCACTAGAAAAATGGGAAAAGATATTCAAGACATTTCACTGTAGGGAGAAATGCAAATAATCAATAAATACATAAAAAGATGTTTTAACTGTTACCTACTGGGTTTGGCAAAAATAAATAAAAGGGCCACTAATATAAAATCCAGCTGAGCAAAGTATGGTTTATGAGAGCATAAATTACTACAATATTTTTGGAAAGCAATTTAGCAGTATAAAAATAAAATTGCATGTTGTTTTTGATCTAGTAGTATTACTAGTAATACTTCTACAACTCTACACCCTTAGAAACAAAGGGGCATATAAAGATTATGTGCAGGATGCTCATCATGGCATTGTTTATATATAATAAAAGAAGACATTGGGGACAAAGGTTGAATGAATTTTGCACAATTATATGATGTAATTCTTTGCATCTTGAAAATGAGGGAATAGATGGTTAAATTTAAAAATGATTAACAGGATATATTACAAAGTATTAAAATAGTTATACATGAATGGCAATTACAGATGACTTATTGTGCATTTTTTGTGATATTCAAAAATTTGCAAATAACTGTACCTTTTTTACTTTAAAATATTTCAGGAAAAAAGATTTACAATTTTTCAAAAGTCCTTAAGTACTTAAATTTAACACTTAAAATATATTTTTTAAAAAGTCAGACTGGTGCCGAAACCGGTTTGGCTCAGTGGATAGAGCATCAGCCTGCGGACTGGAGGGTCCCAGGTTCGATTCCGGTCAAGGGCATGTACCTTGGTTGCGGGCACATTCCCAGTGGGAGGTGTGCAGGAGGCAGCTGATCGACGTTTCTCTCTCATCGATGTTTCTAGCTCTCTATCCCTCTCCCTTCCTCTCTGTGAAATATCAATAAAATATATTTTTTAAAAAAAATTAAAAAAAAAAAAGTCAGACTGGTATTACCCTTAGTTACCAACCTGCAGATGTTTGTGTGCGATAATACAACTTGACCATAGCTACATTTTATCCAACTCAGATTTTTAAAGTATAAAATGACCAAAATCATAAATATTTAGGAATATTCTTTATCTTCAAACATTACAAAAGTAAATTATAGCCCTGGCCCAGTGGCTCAGTTGGTTGGAGCATTGTGCCCTACACCAAAAGGTTGTGGTCTGATTCCTAGTCAGGACACATACCTAGATTGCAGGTTCCATCCCTCGTCAGGTGTCTTCAGGAGGCAACTGATCAATGTTTCTCTCTCCCTCTCTCTCTCAATTAAAAAACATATCCTCAGATGATATTTAAAATAAAAAAACTTTAAAGTAAATTATACTAACTTACTTCTCAATATTTATGCAAAATACATCAAGCATATAATTCCGTGATAAAAAAGCAACCACTACACTATGGGATGTGCAAAAGTAGGTTGTTTTGAATGCACAAAACAGATTATTCTTGCATTGTCACTTATAAATTATTGTATTACTAGAGACCTGGTGCACAAAAATCATGCACTCGGGGGCGGGGGGTCCCTCAGCCCGGCCTGTGCCCTCTCACAGTCTAGGAGCCCTCGGGGGATGTCCAACTGATGGCTTAGGCCCGATCCCCATGTCAGTTGGACATCCTTAGCGCTGCCATGGAGGCAGGAGAGGCTCCTGCCACCACCACCACTGCACTCGTCAGCTGTGAGCCCGACTTCTGGCTGAGTGGCGCTCCCCCAGTGGGAGTGCACTGACCACCAGAGGTCAGCTCCTGCATTGAGTGTCTGCCCCCTGGTGGTTAGTGTGCGCCATACTGACCTGTCGTTCCACCGTTCAGTCGATTTTCATATTAGCCTTTTATTATATAGGAGGATTTGTATTGCAACTGTAAACCTATTTTTGCCAGCCCCTGTATAAAGTTGAGGTTCTCTAGCTCAATGGTTCTCAAACTTTAGGCACATCAGACTACCCAGGAGGGCTTATTAAAGCAGACTGCCAGGCTTGCCCCCAGAGGTTCTGATTCAGGAGGTCGAGCTGGGTCCTGAATGCACATTTCAAGTTTATAGGTAATGCTGATGCTGGGGTCTAAGAACTCCACTTTGAGAATCACTGCTTTAGCACACATAATTATTTTTTAAATTGGTCATTTCATTAAGCTAAATTTACAAGTAAAAAGATTTAAAAAGTTATTTACCAAAGTTCATACTTTAAAACTACTAATATAATTACTGATTATCATTATTAAAGTCTAATTTGGCATGTCCTTCACACAGAATATAACCTGTAAAACAGTTACCTTTATTATCATCATTATCCCTTTTTAATAGATCAGAAACTAAGGCTCAGCGTACTAAACTTGTTTAAGTGACAGGGCCAGAATAAATAGGCCAACAACACCCAGCAGTTGAGAACCTACCAGGATATACCAGGTATAGTGCTAGTTATATAAGAAAAAGGTGAATTAGATAGAGCTCTGTCCTCAGGGTACTCATTCTGGTAGGAGATGCAGATTAAACAAAGGACAAGGTGCTAGGAGAAAAGCAAAGGAAAGAAAGTTAATATATCCTTTAAGAGCAATACACACCATTAGCTCTTAACTACAAATCTCACAATTTAGGATTTATTAGACTCCTATAATCTTATGTTAGACTTTTTCCCTGTAGTCCTACTTCTTGAACCTAATTGTCTTCTTCCTGAGAAGAGAAACCATGTTTTCATATTGTTCTTAAGACACTAACATAGGGGTTTCATAAATACTTATGCAGTGATTGGTTGATAGGCTAATCTTCCAGAATGGCAGCAATTGTACCTTCTTTGTCTAAAATAACACATATTTGAAATACAGGCAAGAATCTAGGACTTTTTAAAACATTACATGAGACATTAATATTCTTTGCACTTAAGTCTTTTCAGCCACCTTTAAAGATGTTTAGCTTTAATCAGTGGTATTACTACTACTACATTTCACTCAAGACATCTCAGTATTCAAAGGAATTCAACAAGTTTTGGTATAGAAGACAGAGCCAGCCAAGGAAGAACCAGCTAAGAAAAATGAGAAGCAGCTGGACAGTTAGAAAACCAAAACAAAACAGGAGTGGGATGTCAAGAAATCAAGAAAGAAGTGTTTCAAAAAGGATCTGGTCAACTGTGTCAGGCAAGCTACTGAGAAGTCAGGAAAGCTAAGAACTAAAGGTATTATTGGGTTTAGACAACCTAGTCATTATATCTTAAGTGAGCACATAGAACTCAGAGTTGGAGTGGGTTGGGAATTATTTGAGGTGAGGAAAGGGAGCCAGCAAGGATAAGTTTGAGAAGTGTGACCACAAAGGGAAGGAAAGAGGTTCAGCAGTAGCACAATTGGGATAGGTTGAGAGAGGATTGATACTTTGATTTGTTTTTAAGATGCAATGTATGACCATGGAAGAATCTCCTTTCTATTGATTTGCACTAATACTATGGTAATGGTGGCAAAATAGTTTTCATTCCAGCAAAATGCATTACCATATAATTTTTCAATTCCTTTGAACTGAACATAAAGGTCTCTCACTTTGCTGGGTAATGAATAAAAAGGACCAACATCATCTGATGATGACTCAATTGTTTTCTGAGCAACATTAATTTCTTCAGACAGGTGAGTCTCTTTGAGCTGTTTAGTCCTAGAAAATATTGGTATTTGGGCCTTTGCATTGACAGTCATGGCACTTTTTAGATGATCTTTAAGACTTTTTCTCCTATTAACATCTGAACTAGTTCTGACTTTAAAAGAGAATTCATCATTTTGCTGGGGTTGCTCTATGCTATTTTGGGGCAATTCCTCATTCATAGTCTTGTGAGAGGATGAGTTCCAATCCCTCTCTTTAGTAGACTGATTGCCCAATTCATTTGAAGAGTTCTGCAAATTTTCAAAGTATAAAACCTGTGAAGAAGGCAATTCATACAAAAGATCAGCTCCAGGTTCAATAGAGACATCTTCATGCCCGCTCTGGTTTTTTGTGTGCTCATCTGTTTTTAATTCAGTAAAGCTGCCTATAGTAGTAACGCTGAGTTGGTTATGTTTGATGTTTTCTGAACAAAGATCTTCGGTGGCAAGGTCTGTATCATGCTTCCTATTTACAGGAAGTTGCATATATTTTTGTTCCAGGTCATCAACTTGAGCTATAAGAGAATTTTCAGCAAAGCTATCATAGTCACCAAACATGTCCTCTTCACTATCATTATTCTGGAAAGAAAACAAAAATATTTATGGTCAATTCTAGCTTTAGTAAGAATGAAAGTTCCAGCCTAGGGCTAAACCAAGTATATAATTAAATGGTCACATACGGATCACAGAACTAAATGTAAATCACCCTGTGAAATATATATCATCATCCCATTTTACAGATAGAGAAAAGGAGGCCTAGATAGGGTAAGCGACTTGCCTAAACTGCACTCTTCGTGCATGACGATGCTGGGATCCTAATTCTTAAGCCAACACGAAATCCTTCAAGCGGTAGGTAGCAAGGCTGGTAGACATCTATTGGGATGTCATCTGACTGGAAGTTCTGATACTGCACTATCCCTGCCCTCCCAGACTCTAATCTAGAGAGTGGCCTTTAACAAAACCATGCTTGTACTCCTGGACACTCCAAGATTGTCCCTAGGAATTTGGAATTGAGAGGGAGAGTCTGCACACTGACTTACAGTAGTCTACTAAACAGAAGAGATGTAAACCCGGAGGTAGCAGTACAGTGTAGTGATTAAAAACACAGGACTCGGAGCCAGAAGTGTCATTTCTTAACTTCTCAGGGCCTGATTTCTGCTGTAAATGTAACTAGCTTAAGAAAGTACCCAGCATATAATTCGTCCGCTCTTCATAATTGGTAGATTTTATTGGTACAGCAGAAGCAGCAGTAACTTCGAAGTCTAACTCTGCGTCTCAGTCAAGCCACTTATCTGCTGCGTGAACAACTTTTATGTGTCCAGGGTCTGCGTTTCACATCTATGTAAAAACGGGGATAATAAGGCAATACCTCACAAGTGAGAATTAACAACAATAACAGACCTGAGGTAAGCACACGAAGACTAGTGGATAACTAGTCAATTGTTTGCACCTGAGAAGGACGCTGCCAAAATTTTAGAGTTTCCAATTCCATGCCTTCTATAGCTGATCCCCCACTCCTCAGTGGGTACGCGCCGTAGGAGACCTGGGTTTGTATCACCGCCCCTAAGGTGGGACATGGGACGAGGAACTCCGGGGAATCTGATGGGGCTGTACCTCGACCGGTTGTACGCCCCCAGTTTTCCGTCGCGGGCTTCCAGCTGCCATCTCCTCTTCTTCCTTCTCCTCCTCCTCGTCATCGCCCGGCTTGAGCTCGTCCGCGGTGCGGGCGGCAAAAAGGATCTCTAGGCTAGGACGGTTCCTTTTGCGGACAGACACCCGCCGGCGGATGCGGGAACTGCCTTCATCCATGGCCGGGGCCGAGGGCCCTGCCCGAGGGACGTCTCCCGCGACCCAGCCGCCACACCCCAGAGGAGGGGTGAGTGGAGGACAGAGCAACAGTAGCGACAGAGGCCGAGGACACTCGCCTCTCCCTCCATCCACTTTTGGGAAAGACCACAAATGAATTGCTCTCGGGTCGGAACTGGAGGCACAAGGTAGCAGCACACCTTCCTCTCGCCCAATCGTAGGTGTCGCGGGCTTGCGGCGCGGCCAGGGTGGGCGCGAAAAGGTTCTGCGCAAACGCAATGAACACTCCTCTGCGGCCCGGCGTTTGCTTGCGGAACCTTTCTCGCGAGTCCTCGAGCTAACCGAGAGCACCGGAAAGGACTTGGGCGGACGACTTAGGAGGAGAAAGGGAAGAGAGGACCGAGGAACTATGGCTTCTTTGGTTGCCGTTTGCAGTGGTCCGGGGAGGAAAAAGTTTACGTACTTCCTAACGGCTGCTGTCAGCTGTCGAGCGGGTAAAGTCTCCTATCCTCTGCTTCGCGGTAGCACGGCAGCCGCCGCCCTAGCCCTAGTTAGGTCGGTGCAGTCGCCACTGCTAGGTAAACGTCGCCGTTTTCCAGGCAATGGACGTTTCTCCTACGTGGGAATCTGTAATGGACCATGACTAGCATTTTAAAGCTGAAAGGGACGTGAGATGTCTTCCAGTACACTTTATTTTTTTTTAACATACGAGGAGAGTAATGGGGTGATTATTAAAGAGACAGGGACTTGCCTGAGGCCTCGGGGTAAACTTGGTAAGGAAGGGACATCTCCAGTCATCCAGCAGCAAATTCCGGATGTCTGAAGTCCCAAATCAGGGCGAAATTGTGAGAGAGGCCCTCGAATCTACAATTTTTGTACTTTCATCTTTTCTGTGCGTCTCTATCAATAACTATTATCCGTAAGGGGTCTGTTACACATTTTCCCTCTGTTGCTTCTTCCCCAAGTATTTGCATTAAAAATGTTTCTAACTGTGGGGTGAAGGGAAAATAAATATCGCAGAGCGCAGATGAGAGATTGTGTGGCTGGGGAAAGGGTATATATACCTTTTTTCCAAAGCCCTGGAAGGCACATCCATATTAAGTCTTACTCTGCTTCAAACCTAAAGGTTTTTGTCCAATCATTGTGAGTATAATGAATTGAAAACCTACCTTTTACATTCAGGTGTCCTTTGATCTTATGTCCCTTGCTTCATCTTGCCCCCATAAAGCAATGTCTTTAGCTACTCAGCTAACTAAAGAATTGGTTTGTTGCTGTTTCTGTTTACTTGCAGTGCTGTGGAGAAGTTGTTCACAGTATAAACAGGTAACCAGCAATGAGGACCTGGTAAGAATTGTTTTCTTCCTTTTTATAAGGCATTTGCAAATATGACCAAATTCTTATATTTTAGCTATTCAAATAGAGTTCAACAGGGGGACAATACAATCAATAATCATTAGTCTGAGTTTGAAAAGTATAATTCATTGATGAGTAGTCACTTGAGTTTTGAAGAGAATTCCTAGATTTCTAGAAAGAAGCATGGCTTCTGCCCTGGTTGGTATGGCTTAGTTGGTTGGAGCATCGTCCTGTACACCAAAAGGTGGCGGGTTCGATTCCCTGCAGGGCACATACCCAGGTTGTGGTTTCTAGCCTCAGTCCGGGCACATGTGGGAGGAAACTGATCATCAATGTTTCTCTTTCTCCCTTCCTGTCTCTCAAAATCAATAAAAAAATATTTTTTAAAAATTATGGCTTCTATAATACCATATTTTTCTTCCTAGATCTTAAATTTAAGGATATGTGCTTTGGGAATTTAAAAAGGTTGTTTGGGTGGATGGAATAATTGCACATAATCCAACAAAGACATTATATACAAAGCTTACTTACAGGTTGGCTCTCTTCCCCGTTTCAAGTTCGATTTTATTATTGTCCCATTCATCAATTTTGGAGGGCGGTTGTCTTAATAAATGAGAGATTAAAGTTTCATATGAGGACATTAAATGTAATTTCTTCTATCCTGTAGATGTATTTTTATAGGTTTTAAGTACTAGGGTTGGACTTGGCAGTATAGGTTTTCTTCCTACTTGCAAAGATAATTTGACACTAATCAGATCATACAAAGCACATAGTACAGTGTAGGGAAGGAATATAGTCAGTCATTACATGTGAGCTGAATGTAAATTGGTTTAAGAACATTTGAGGACTTGGAAAAAACAAAGAACTCTAGTCCTCCTGAGCATCTATCTTAATCATTCAATTCACAAACTACCGCAAGAGAGTGAAGGAAATTACTAGAGCTCCTTTTTAGCTTATAAACCCCACTTAGACACTAATGAAAGCTATGGATTTCCTCAGAAAAAGCACACATGCCCGGCCGATGTGGGTCAGTGGTTTGAGTGTGGACCTATGAACCAGGAGATCACAGTTCAGGGCACATGACTGGGTGGCATTCTCCATCCCCAGTAGGGGTCGTGCAGGAGGCAGCTATCAGTGATTCTCTACCATCATTGTTTATATCCCTCCCTCCCTCCCCCTCTCTCTCTCTGAAATCAAGAATTATTTTTAAAATCTATTTAAAAAACAAACGAAAAAGGCACATAGTCCCACTCATTTGAAATTTTACATACAACTACAGGAGTTTGAGGACTTTAAAGCCATTTCTAGATTAAGAATCTCTAGACTGGAGTTGCTTATACTCATAGTAGGAGGGAGGCATTGTTTCAGAAGATTATAGTTAGTGAAGAAAGGAAATCCAAAAGCTGACACAAACTTATAAAGCAGTCTGGGAGCCATAAAATGGTAGTCAAAGGACCTTATATTATAGTAAGCTATGGGGCATTGTCTTTTTAAAACAACAATAGTGCCCCAGCCGGTTTGGCTCAGTGGATAGAACATCGGCCTGCAGACCGAAGGGTCCTGGGTTCGATTCTGGTCAGGGGCATGTACCTTGGTTGCAGGCTCCTTCCCAGCCCTGGCCCTGGTCAGGGCTCCTGCAGGAGGCAACCGGTCGATGTTTCTGTCTTTCCCTCTCTCTTCCATTCTCTAAAAATCAATGGGAAAATATCCTCAGGTGAGGATTAACAAAAACAAATAAATAAAGGTGATTAAATGTTTTTTTAAAAAAACAACAATAGTGATAAAACATCTGATAGAGAAATATGGGGATGGATTTAGACGTTACATATGACACCTGTTGTGCTATTAGATTTTCTTAATTTAAATCTTAAGAATTTTTAGTCACTTGGGCAGAACATTTGAGAAATCACTTAGTACAGATTTAATTTGTTTCTCCCATAAGCCCTTTTTCCTCCGAAGACTGTATTTTATCCTAGAACCCATGACTTAACTCCTCCTTAACCAAACTAAGCCAAAATAAAACACTTGTACAAAATATGGAAAAGCATACTGAAATCTTTATAATGGTGAATCCTTTTCAGAAGTATTTTTTTTTTCTTTTACAAGCCAAGATGTTATATTCCTTTTCACAGTAAGAAAGGCAGAACTAATTCTTTGGATAGATTTAAATGTGGTAGCCTTAAGGTTTAGTGTTTTTTAGATTCGAAATTAATGCATTAAACTTTTTAATCAGATTCTTTTCCCTTTATCCTAGCCTGTTCCAATAGAAAATCCTTATAAGGAGCCTCTTAAAAAGTGTGTCTTGTGTGGAAAACGTGTAGATTATAAGAATGTACAGGTGAGATGTTTTTACTTCACTATGATATTTGATTCTAGGATTTTGCTTTTTTATTAGTCCTAACTAAAGGGAATCAAGTCAGTTTTATAACAGGCTTTATGGAGGGGCATCTGTTTTAGCAACATCATAATCCCAAATCTGGTTATATTTCTATGTATAAAGCATCTCTATTTTATTCTAATAGTAGCTCACAATGGCAGTAATTCTTAGTTGATGGAGGTAAGTAGTTTGGAAGAAGTTGATCTCTCTACCTCACCACCAATATCACTGCTTCAAATACAACTTTATCTGTTTTACAGCTCTCAGCAAGTTAAGTAGCAAATCTGGGGTAGAGAATGATGTTGGAGTTAAGTATACTGACAATAGTATAAAGTGATAGCTGCCTTATAGGGAGAAAAACCAAGAAAATCTTTAAATGCACATATTAGGAAAGAGGACATATGTAATACTTTCAACAATAAAGATTTATAAAAAAACTAGAGGCCTGGGGCACGAAATTTGTGCACGGGGCGGGGGGGGCCTCAGTCCAGCCTGAACCCTCTCCAATCCGGGACCCCTGGGGAGATGTCCCTGGGATCAGGCCAAAACCGGCAGTTGGACATCCTCTCACAATCCAGGACTGCTGGCTCCTAACTGCTCACCTGCCTGCCTGCCTGATTGCCCCTAACTGCCCCCTGTCAGCCTGATCACCCCTAACCGCCTCTGCCTTCCAGCCTGGTCACCCCCAACTGCCCCCCCCCCCCCCCGCCAGCCTGGTCACCCCCAACTGCCCCCCCCCCCCCCCGCCGGCCTGGTCGCCCCTCACTGCCCCCCTCTGCCGGCCTGGTTGCCCCTCACTGACGCCCCTGCCGGCCAGGTTGCCCCACGCAGCCTGCTGTTCAGTTGTTACTGTGAGGGTGTTGTGACCAATTTGCATATTACCCATTTATTAGTATAGATTAACAGTCATAACAATAAAAAAATAAAAATAAATGCAACATATTAGGAGGATTATGCCAAGAACACTGCCTGGCACCTGGAAAGTGCTAAAGAATTTAAATTTATGAAACAAAATTATAGCAAATGGCCCAATGTACCTATATCTCTTAAAGACCTCAATATAGTCTGGTATTATGTGACAGTCTATCATGATAGGTGAAATGTTTAGTATTTCTTTGTAAGCAGGAGTATTTTAGAAAATCTGTATAAACAAGAAAACAGCTTTAGCCCTGGCTGGTGTGGTTCAGTTGGTTGAGTGTTGTTCCATGCACCAAAGGCCACTGGTTCAATTCCCAGCTAGGGCACATGCCCAGGTTGTAGGCTTAGTCCCCAGTAGGAGGCATGCAGGAGCCAGCCCATGGGTGTTTCTCTCTCACATTGATGTTTCTCTCTTCCTTTCTCTAAAATGAATAAAAACATTTAAAAAAGAAAACAGGGTTAGCACTGAAACAATATGCTCATTAATTTGTTGTACAGACATTTTGAACAGACTGGGTAAGAGATATTAACTTTAATAATTGCTTTAGTTACTTAAAAAGATGATCTGTCAATAGGATGAGCATAGTAGTATTTTTCATATTTTATAAAGTTTGTCTGAGATTTATTAATAAACCTTTAACTTGAAGGTGACATGAGGTATGCTTTTTGAAATTTACACAATCAAGAATGAATAATACATGTACTAATATAAATTTTTTCTTCCTCTCCAAATAAAACTCAAACAGCTTTTGTCCCAGTTTATTTCTCCATTTACTGGATGCATTCATGGAAGGCACATAACAGGTATTTTGTTTTCTCTTATAGCAACTTATAAATCTACTTTTGTTATTTAAGAAAACTGGCAAATGTTTATTTTCAAATAGTATATAAATCACTATTAGAAAGCTTAGTATTTAAGAAAGCTTCTTAGTCCAAAAAGGGTACTATTTTATATATCTTATATTCAGAGGTAGCCATAATCTGACATGTAGAAAACTTGTGTTTAAAAAATTGTGTTGGTATTTTGGAGTACACTATAATCGCTCCTAGACTATTATTTAAACAGAGGCCTATTTCTCATAGGCCAATTTGGATCTGTCACTTATTTTTGTAAATAGCTTAGTTTACGTAGTGTCTGTGGCTGGCTGCTTTGTGTACTAAGAGTAGAATTGAGAAGTTACGACAGAGACTGTACAGTCTGCAAAGTTTAAGATACTTACTATCTGGCTCTTTACAGGTTTTCCGATCCTCCCTTGACTTAAACAATTGTTATGCATTTTGAATATTGGTATTTTTTTATGAATAAGCATTTTTTTATAGGTCTTTGTGGGAAGAAACAAAAAGAAATCACAAAAGCTATTAAGAGAGCACAAATAATGGGTAAGAGAATCTGAAAAATTATTTGGGCTTATCAATTTTGGCTGTTACCTTTTGTGAAGAACTTAATTGTCTCTTTACAGGTTTTATGCCAGTTACATACAAGGATCCTGCATATCTCAAAGACCCTAAAATTTGTAACATCAAATATCGGGAGTAAATTATATAAAATTATCATCAATAAACTTATTTTAAAATAAATGGTTGTTGACTCAAACTATAAGATTTAATAACCTTTAGAAAATTAGTAGGCTAAAATAAATCTTATCAAACTATAAATCATTGCTGTAACTCTTAATATGAAATTTTATGAAGAAAAGTGTTTCAGGAGTGAAGTGAGGCGTTCCATACCAGTGAGTGTTCACTAAATAAAACCAAATTACTTGAAGTGTTAACACTCTTACATTTCCATACACATGAATAAAAAAATTGGTACTGTAGCACTGTCATTTATATCTGGTCCACAAATAGCTTATACAATAAATAGACTGCTGAAAATGGGATATTAAATATAGAAGAGATGACTTGTATTTGGATTTTACTTTAGATCCAGATTATGTCTTGTCGGTGGCATTTTAGAGATGTGGGTACAGGAAAGTGGAATGCTTGTATAATGTACAAATCCCTCACGACAGGGTGTGGACATGAAATTGCTCAGGAGGGTTTTCTAACTAGCAAATACAGGTATACTGAGCTAGGACAGTGGATCTTCTCGTTGTAGATACGTTTCATTGGATGGATAGTGGTGATGTCACAGGACCTAACATTTATTCCTGGGCTAGTCTATCCTGAAACTGATAGTGTCCTTTAAATAAACTGATCCATAGGCGATATATTGTGTCATCTTATTGCCAAAAGTTGGAGAGAAATTGGAATTTTTCCTATATTCTTTTCCTCCTTTTCACTAAATACACTAAAAGTTGGGTCATCAAACTCAATTGTGGAAGTTCAGTTGTGTACTAATTAATGACCTGAGCAAACTTCTCTGATAGACAGTTCAGTAGTGTTGTGCAACAGTATAAGCTAAATACGTTTGTACCTCTATAGCATTTTAGCAAATTGAACTTTCCGTGAAGGCACATTTAAACTTCAGTCTGAGTAAATATGTAGGATCTTTGAAAAATCTCAAGCTGTTATCTAAAGAAGATATTTGCATATATGTTGGCTGCTTGTTGCCTCTGCTGTTCCTACTCTTGCCTGTGCACCCAGTTTTGTTCATTTATTGGTTACATTTAGATATTATCTATGTTCTGTATGCTCTAATGTTTGTGATTATTTTTAAATAGGGTTCAGACTGACAACCTGTTTCCCTCCTGCCCTCCACAACACCACAGGGCTTCTTATGTAACCAGCAAAACAATCCCAGAAGAAACTCATTATTTGCAAAATCATTCCTAGTATTATGTAGGCTTCCTAAGCACCCCAAGGTAACTAATGCATGTTAACACAGATAAAAGATGATAATTTTTGATATTGGCTATGAATTTGCTCTATTACGAAATAACATGGAAAAGCAATGGCCAGAGTGTGTGCTCAGCATTTCATACAGTGAGTGAAACATGAAGGCTTCATGTGATGTGTATAGTTCATAGAAAATTCTCAATTACGAAACAGACAAATACAAAAAAAAACATAGCAAAAGCTCTCTTAGCCAACCTCCACTTAACCAATTCATTAGATTAAATTGGGTTAAACTAAACATTCTTCCTAAAAATCTTACTGAAGCCCATGACTCTCCTACCTGTTGAGTTCTGCATTGCCAAGAGTCAGCTCTTTTGTTCTCATAACTGTAAGTTGATTTGTTATTGTAGTGATGAAAAATGAGCATTAAAAAGAAAGTTACTCCTGCAATAAAAACTAAGTAAATGCTTTGGAAGGCCAATAGAAATAGTTTCAAAAAATAGTTGTCAAAGTAGGTGTGGTTAGGTTTTGTTTTTTTTAATGTATTACTGCAAATAGCCAGACACAGCTGATCAAAAATCTTTTGGCCTAAAAGGATCAAAATGTAGGAGACCTTGGATAGTCACCAGAATCCTTCATTTTCTCAATCTCCTCATCTGTTTCTGGGCTGCTCGTGGATGATTTTTCTTGGTTACTATTATCAGTATCTGTTTTAGATGGTTGGCTTTGTATATCCAACAGCCGTAACTTCTTGAATTGCCATCTGTCATCTGTATCTAAAGCTTTACGCTTCATCTCTTGCCGTGCAATACTAGCTGGACTAGCTTCAGGAATGTCAGTGTATTCTACCATTAAGGTCAGGTTGTCTACCACATTGACTTGGTGATTGGTATTACAGCTACTTTTAGAGATATGCCTATTTTTCAAGGAGATAACACATGAGTGAAGAAATTCACAATCTGGAAAAAAGGTCCGTAAAGCTTGACAAAGAATAATGTTCTCCTGAGGGTCTTTTTGGACATTCTTCTCTCCTAAAACAAAATAAAATAACAGTTCAACATACAATAGTTGTTCTACAAAGCATTTATAGTTATCTATTTGTTAGTAAAGTTGAGTCAGAAATACTAACAATTTTATCAACTTGTCTAAACTGAGAAAAATGACTGGCATAATCCCAAACTCCCAACTCATGCCATAATATTCTAAGAGAATATTATAATTAAATTCTTTAATATCAACAATAGAATATAATAGCACCATGTTCTTTGCTCAGTGGGATTAAGAGTATTAATAAAACAATTATTTTTAATCTTAAGATGGGCAAATTCATCAGTGCAGCTGGCTCATCCATAATTCAAATCAGAATTTTTTTAGGCATAGAAATAGGTGGTGTGCGAACTTTTTACTTACGTGTTACTTGAATCTGTGCTTGTTTTCTTTTTTTAATTTCTTGTTTTAATCTGTTTACATCCTTTAGTAGTTTTTCTACTGCTTCCTCACTCTCTTCTACTTGTTTGCATATACTCTGCAAAATAAAATAATGCAAGGGTATGGATAAAGTTCCCAGTCTGGTTTCATAAAAACCTTTATGGTACATAATATCAAGTATTACTTGCTTTTATAAAAACTTTAATTTTGCTATTTTTTGGAGGAACTCAACAATAAGCACTTGTATGATACTTTATAGATAGCAAATGTTTTACAGATGTATTAACTTCCCATTTATACACTAGCTTTATCATACCAGTTATTTCTTTGATAATGCACTGAAATAAAAAACAAAAATATTTAACTCACCTTGAAACAAAAAATACTGTACTATTTTGAGGTGCATAACTACTGTAAACATTTAATATTAAAGAAAAGTGACTGCATTTTGCTGTTATGAAAGAATTTTCATACAGGAACTTCATAGTTCCAAAAAAGAAACTACTTTTTTATTTTTAACTGTTGACACTATTACAGATGGACCCCTTTTTCCTCCTCTTTGTCCACCTCCACCCAGTCCCCCACCTCCCCAATAGTACCCAAAAAAAAAAAAAAAGACAGAGACAAGCCCTGCCTTTCCCTCTTTCCCTCTCCCCTTTTCTTCCCCCACAGGCATGCATCTCCTAAACCAGGGGTGGGCAAACTTTTTGACTCGAGGGCCACAATGGGTTCTTAAACTGGACCGGAGGGCCGGAACAAAAGCATGGATGGAGTGTTTGTGTGAACTAATATAAATTCAAAGTAAAGGAGCGGAGGGGAGAGCAAGGGAACCGGATAGAACAGCCGGATCCGGCCCGCAGGCCGTAGTTTGCCCACGGCTGTAGGGTTCCCATAAGACTTGCAACTGGGTGAGCAATGGGCAGTAGCCCTTGTCCCAAGCTAATCCCTTGAACCTGTCCCCAAGGTCCCCTTTTCTCTGACTCTCCAGTGAGCTGACAGTAGCCCTGCCTTGGCTCACTTCTTTCCCATAATAAACGCACTCTCAAAAAAAAAAAAAGGAAAGAAAGAAAAGAAAAGCAGACCAGCCTCATGTGTCTGTTTGAAGTTCTAATATCCTTTGACTCAGTGATTTCATTTTGGAGATATATCTTAATAACAAAATATATATAGGATGATTCTTAGTATAATATCAAATCAAAAGTTACTTTCCGGTGTGGCTCAGTGGTTAAGCATTGACCCATGCACCAAGAGATCAGGACACATGACCAAGTTGTGGGCTCATTCCCCAGTACAGGGCATGTAAGAGGCAGCCAATTAATGTTTCTCATCCATGTTTCTCCCTCGCCCTCTCTCTCAAATCAATATAAAAACCTATTTAAAAAAATTTAGCCGAAACCGGTTTGGCTCAGTGGATAGAGCGTTGGCCTGCGGACTGAAAGGTCCCGGGTTCGATTCCGGTCAAGGGCATGTACCTTGGTTGTGGGCACATCCTCAGTGGGAGATGTGCAGGAGGCAGCTGATCGATGTTTCTCTCTCATCGATGTTTCTAGCTCTCTATCCCTCTCCCTTCCTCTCTGTGAAATATCAATAAAATATATATTTAAAAAAAAATTTTAAGTAACTATTTTTCAATTACAGGGTAAAAGATTATTATAGCCAGTTTTAGTAGATACTTTTTTAAAAAAAATTTAAAGGAACTATTTTCCAATTATAGGGTAAAAGGTTATTATAGTCAGTTTTAGTAGATAACTTTTTTTTTTAATCCTCACCAGAGGATATATTTTTCCCACTGATTTTTAGAGAAAGTAGGAGGGAGGGAGGAGAAGGGAGAGAGAGAAAGAGAAATATTGATGTGAGAGATTCACATCAATTGCTTGCCTCGGACTGGGGATTGTACCTGCAACCCTTTGGTCCTTGGGCCTGAGTCAAAGTGGCCAGGACTAGTGGATACTTTTTTTTTTTTTTTAAATATATTTTTATTGATTTTTTACAGAGAGGAAGGGAGAGGGATAGATAGTCAGAAACATCGATGAGAGAGAAACATCGATCAGCTGCCTCTTGCACACCTCCTACAGGGGATGTGCCCGCAACCAAGGTACATGCCCTTGACCGGAATCGAACCTGGGACCTTTCAGTCCGCAGGCTGACGCTCTTCCACTGAGCCAAACCGGTTTTGGCTGGATACTTTTTTAAATGTCTGCTTAGCCTATTTATCATGAACTTGTTCACGCTGCCATAAGTTCACCAATAAACCCTTCACTAACGTCACCCTAACTTACCCAAGCAGAGACATACATAGCAAATCAGCAAACCCTAATAATCTCTTGAATAGAAGAGCTCTCTAAATGCAACTGTGAGTTAGCTGTCTGGCCAGCCAGTGGATGAATAAACAGAAAGACCTGTAGATACTTTGAAGGAAACCGTTGTGCAGACACAGAGGGAGAGAAAGTTGTGATGGCACTCTTAATTCCTGGTTCCAATTTCTTCCTGAAACTCAGCTGCTTTCTGCCTACAGTTCCTTTAATACACCTCTTTACATTCCGTATTTTAGCCCAAGTTGGTACTTTTAACATAAGAGTTCCAATGTACTACTCTATGAAATACACTGCCATTAAAAAGAACAAAAGAATATGTAGCAACATGAAAAATGTTTAATATATTGAATAAATAAAAATCATGATACACATTGATGTACCTCCATCACTATCAACTATATACAAGTATGTATACATTAGGGAAAAACTGCAGAATATGGCAAAGTGAAAACAGTTATGTTGCAATGGTGGCATTCTAAATGTTTCTCTATTTTCTAAAATTCCTGTACTATCATTCATATTAGTAGTGTGTAAAACGTATTAACGTCATTTCTCTTAGTGTGTGCTCTATTGATGAGTATGGCGACCATGGAAGTATACTACTGTAATCTTATCTGGAGGAGGCATAGTTGACTAGCAGCCCAGCTGCCATGCTTTTGGACCCACTACTGTGTCTGTGCTTAGGCCAGGCTTTCTCTAGGCTGCTCTTAGTGACTGAGCACGTTGTGGGTATTATTACAAGTCCATTCCTATAGGACAGCTTTGCCTGGCTGAAACTTTTCTGGTCCTGCATTCTAAATAAAGTTCTTCCTACCCAATTTCCTTTCTCTGTCTTCTTTTTCAGAAGCACCCTCCCCTTCTCAGGCCCAATAAATCTGTCTAATCCTACCTTGATGTTTATTTCTCAAAGGATTGAACTGACAAAGTAAGATAGAGCTAAATACAGTGCTAGACTGTCTTGTTCCCAAATATTTGCTTTTGTTTTTATCCTATAAAAGGATTAGATGTCCCTACCTACTGTCATGCGATATCCTCTGACCAATGAAATACAAGTGGAAGAGACAAGCCATCTCTGAGCAGTTTTAAGAACTGCTGTGAATTTCCACTAGCTTTCTTGTTCTTTTCCTTTGTCATGAGAGGAGCATATCCCACGTAAGGGCTGCTCCTTCAGTCTGGATCCTAGAATGAAGATACTTAGAATAGGAGCAGAGTTGCAGCCAAGACATTATGTGAGACTAAATTTTTATGTTTATAGGCTACTAAAATTGAGGTCTTTGTTACTGAAGCTAAATGAAACTAAAATTTAATCTAATGTCAATTTTTGCCTAAAAATTCTCAATGATCAATTTGATATCAACTCTAAAGTGGTCTCTAAGTGTTGGACAAGTTATGTTACCTTTAATTCCTCTTGTAAAGAAGCATACATTTCATTTATCTTGTGTACTTCCTTTAAAGATCCATCTTCTTTAAAAAATTCAGGGCTGTAAAACATTACCATTTCATCAGGCAAGTATACAGAACTTAGTGATATGATGAAAACTTATTTGTAGTTGAGCTATGGAAGAATCACAATCATATTTTACTGATTTTAAAGCATCATTGATTGAAAGAGGCAACATTATTTTACATACCAAGAAGAAAAAAATGCTAAGACATGGTTTGTAAAACATCCCAATTTGAGGTAAATTTAAAACTGTACATCTTAGAATCAATAAAATGCAGTATTTATATAAGACACTGGTAAGCACTGTGGGAACACAAAAATAAATAAAATCTAGTGCCTTTTCTCAAAGTTTATTCACTAGGAAGTATCCTGTAATACCATTGTTGCTATTTCTGACAATCATTTCTTTAACGATCACAAAAAAAGTTATAACTTAGCAGCTGGTAGTATGCATGAATCTTGGCTAGAGCCTCATTTTTTGTATTTATTATGCAGTCTAATTTCATGCATTTAATATAAACTGATGCCTTAGAAAATTTATTATTTTAAGGCTAGCTACTTAGTCTTAGAAAATACATTAAATATGGAACAACTTCCCTCTATGTAAATGGACAAGTGCTAGAAGGAAATATGGAAAAAGTTAAAAGTCTAGTTTATTTGAGTGATATGGTTATTAGTTAATTTTCCTTTTATTTTTATTCTTCATTTGTATAATAATTAATTTCAGTAAAGGAATAGGAATAATTTTAGTGGGGAAGCAATTGAGGAATCTCACCTGTGTGTTTTTACTGCTCGGCTAAAACCAGTGGATGTACAGGAACCTGATACAGTTTTATAACCTAGTTGTTCAGACATGCCCAGGTTGGCCACCACTAAGGGTATCCTATGAAAAAGTCTGAGGAAATAAAATTTTAAAATATAAACCTAGAATAAAGTCAAAGATTAGCATCTACTTATTAGTATAGACTACCTTTCCCCTATAAGATTAAAAAACAAAAAAATCCTATTCCTTACTACTTATCCTAGATAGAATTTACTGACTTGAGGAAAATGGCTTTTAAAAGTTGTGAATTGCCCTAGTCAGTTTAGCTAAGTGGTTAGACTCTAACCGTTAGAGCATCGGCCCATGGACTGAAGTGTCACAGGTTCGATTCCAGTCAAGGGCACATACTTCTGTTGCAGACTCGATTCCTAGTTCCAGTAGGAGTGTGTGCTGGAGGCAACCAATTGCTGTTCCTTTCTCTGTCTCTCCCCCTCCCTTCCAAACTCTCTAAAAATCAATGGAAAGCCCTAGCTGGTTTGTCTCAGTGAATAGAGGGTCAGCTTGCGGACTGAAGGGTCCCAGGTTCGATTCCGGTCAAGGGCATATGCCCAGGTTGCGGGCTCGATCCCCAGTAGGGGATGTGCAGGAGGCAGCCGATCAATGATTCTCTCTTATCATTGATGTTTCTATCTCCCTTTCCCTCTGTGAAATCAATAAAAATATATTTTTTTAAATATTTAAAAAAAAAAAAAAAAACGCAAAAATATCCTTAGGTGAGTATTTAAAAAAAAAAGTTGTGACGTGTACACGGTGTAAGATAATTACATAAAAAATACTTTTATGGCTATTTTAACTGATTAGCACATCCAATATAATAAAAGGCTAATATGAAAATCGACCAAATGGAGGAGCGACTGGCTGCTGTGATGTGCACTGACCACCAGGGGGCAAACGCTCAATGCTCCCACAGGGGGAGCACTGCTCAGCCAGAAGCCAGGCTCACGGCTGACGAGCGCAGGGGCAGTGGCGGGAGACTCTCCCACCTCCACAGCAGCGCTAAGGATGTCCCACTGCCAGGGAGTGGGCCTAAGCCATCAGTCATTCATCCCCCGAGGGCTCCCGGACTGTGAGAGGGCACAGGCTGGGTTGAGGGACCCCCCCACCCCGAGTGCACAAATTTCATGCACTCGGCCTCTAGTATAAATACAAGGCTAATTGTTGAGATTTAGCCTATCTTCCATGAATAATAAACCTTAGTTGGTAGTCTTTTACCTTAAAATTCTCATATTCCATGAAAATGTTTATACAACCTTTGGGGAGTCTGTTAAACCATTTTGGTAGATCATCAAGAACTACCTTGCTTCCTTGCAGAGGTTGTAGAAAAGCTGCTCAAGTATCTAGATTTAAGTTCTACATTATATCCTTTAGCAACCAATATCTAAAGCACACATATT
This sequence comes from Plecotus auritus, assembly GCF_963455305.1. Lineage (NCBI taxonomy): Eukaryota > Metazoa > Chordata > Mammalia > Chiroptera > Vespertilionidae > Plecotus > Plecotus auritus. Next base: position 192,164,837 of record NC_137770.1, on the reverse strand, counting down.
TTTTCCATCTTATGTTAAATAATAGCAAACCCTCAGTGCCAGAAATATAAGTCAACATTCCATACTGGGCTTCTGATTTCTTTATCTGACATTCATTTTCCCATCTATTAAGAACAGATGGTAAGACAGACTTCAGAGCAATATTATGACAATCTAATGTAACAATGTATGAAAATACTTGATAAGCTACAAAAAGTGCTATAAAAATACTGAGTGTATTTTTCTATTAGCTGAAGATAGCTAATGACTGGCCAACATTTACCCTTTCTGCGGTTTATATAAGGCATGCTCCAGCCGATGAGTAGAACAGCTTTCTGTTATTATACTTGGTGTTAATAGCAGAAAAACAAGTTCCCGGCTTGAAAGATGCTGCTGTAAATTTTTGTGAAGTAGTCTTTCTCTAAATGTCATGATCTGGTCTGAATGGCGTCGGAATTTATACCAACCCACCACATCCTGAAAGGAAATACAGAAAAAAAACACACACCTTAATAATTACAATTATTATGTGTCTTATCATAATTAAGCAATACAATTGACAGCATTAAAAAATGGCTTTCTCGCCCTGGCCGGCTTGGCTCAGGGGATAAAACATCAGCCTGCGGACTGAAGGGTCCCAGGTTTGATTCCAGCCAGGGGCATATGCCTGGGTTGCGGGCTTGATCCCCAGTAGGGGGCGTGCAGGGGGCAGCCGATCAATGATTCTCTCTCATCATCGATGTTTCTATCTCTCCTTCTCTCTTCCTCTCTGAAATCAATAAAAGCTTTTTTTAAAAATGTTTTTCTTGCCCTGACCGGTTTGGCTCAGTGGATAGAGCATCGACCTGTGGACTCAGGGGTCCCGGGTTCGATTCCGGTCAGGGGCATGTACCTTGGTTGCGGGCACATCCCCAGTGGGGAGTGTGCAGGAGGCAGCTGATCGATGTTCCTCTCTCATCGATGTTTCTAACTCTCTGTTCCTCTCCCTTCCTCTCTGTGAAAAATCAATAAAATATATTTAAAAAAAAAAATGTTTTTCTTAATATTTAGCAAGATTTGGGGCATATGTAAACAAAACACACTTAAATATAAACTTTTATACTTTGTAAAGTATGCAAACTGTCTTGCAGTTAAATTACTTTTTATTCAGTTTCAGGACTAAATTTTATTCAATATAGATTAGGGGGAAAAACATTAACTTCTTTTATGGCATTTGCTCTTTTAAAATCTTAATCTTTAGCTCGGCTGTGCCACTGGTGGGGGACCCAGGCTGGTACCAGGCGCTGCCCCGGGCTCAACCATCTCTACCTGGGGGAGACTGTCCGCTTCCTGCTAGTGCTTCACTGCCGGGGGGTGGGAGTGGGGGGTTCTGGCACTGGGAGTGGCCCAGGCAGAACTGGCCACTGCCCTGGCAACCCCAGCAACCAGCCTCCCGAACCCCCAGGGAGCGGGGATCCAGGCAGTGGGGGGTTGTTTTCTCACCCACGACCCGGGCCCTGCAACCTCAGGGGGAGTGACCACGCTGCCTGTGGAGGAACCAACTGTGTCCACAGATGAGGTTATCTTCCCACTCGCTGTTACACTGGATAGATGGTTTCAGGGACACCTAAGGCCAAGGGCCTAGAAGTCCCCTTGATTGCTGTGGTTCAGTGGTCCACCCCAAAGCTGCCCTTCACCCAGAGCATCTACACCCACTACTGCCTGCCCAGCATTCGCCTGGACCGCCCATGCTTTGTGATGACTGCTTCTTGTGAGACCCCATTTCAGACCTACGAGCATTTCACAGTCACCTACACGCTGCTCAACAATCTCCAAGGCTTCCTTGCTGTGAGGCTTGTGTGGACCCCGGAGCACACACAGGCTGGGTGACTTTGAGGATCAATCAAGACTGTGCTCGTGGAAGCCCCTTGCTGAGGAACACTGTACAGATGTGTTTACTGGTCGCTGTTTCTGCCCCCCAGGAAAGCAACTGTGTGAGGACCTTCGGGCCATGCAGGTTGCCCTAGACTCCATTGTCTGCCACATGCCCCTCAACAACCTTGGCTTTTCCTGGAAGGGTAGTGCACTCACCTTCAGTGTAGCCTTCCAGGTTCTAAGGACAGGGCTCTTTGAGGTGGGCTGGGGAGGTGCTGGAGAGGGGTGGACAGTGTGGTGGTGATGCAGAATGTTGGGATAGGAGGCATCAGGGCTGCTAGCTGATGGAGAGGAAATACAATGGATGGCACTAAAGCCAGGCTGAGGGAAGGAGGAATTTAGATCCAGTATTGGTCTATCAAGGGGAAAGGTGATTTGAAAGGAGGTCTGGGGCCTGGAAGCCAACTGGGAATGCTGATCTGTCTTTCCACCCTAGCTGAGCCAGCACATGAAACTGAAGCTACAATTCACTGCTAGTGTGTCCCACCCTTCACCCAAGGCCCAGTCCCTCTCTCAAAAGAGCAGTCCCAGCAGCCCAGCTGTCCGGGACTTGGTGGAGGCACCAGGCTAGCCTGGGCCGCTCTCAGTCCTTCACCCACAACAGCCTCCCCGCAGCCACCTCATGAGGAATGGAACCAAGGGAGGGGAGCCACTGGACTCAGTAGAGGCCAGAATTGGAGAGGGAGCAGGAAGCGGTCCTAAGGTCTAACTAGACCCCACATCCTCTGCCTTCCTCCAGGTCTGGCAGTGTGATGGAGCACAGGGCCATCACACCCCCCGTGGCCTCCAGAGTTGGCCGCCCACTCTACCTACCCCCGAAAAAGGCTGTGCTCTCTCTGGACAAGACTGCCAAATGCAAGTGCAAAGTCCTGGTGGTGGAGCCATAAACTAGCACCTTGCAGGCTCTCTTACATGCCCAGAAATCGAATGCCCCTGGAGGGGGTCCTTATTCCAGGTTGTGCCTCCCTAGGGATGCCTCCCATTGTGGGTGAGGAGGCCACAGTCTGTCTGTGTCTGCTGATGAGGGAAAAGGTGTGAAATGGGCGGGTATGGCTGCAGCACTAAACCAACAGTATTCCCCTGACTTCCTGGGGGTGGGGGTGGGGGGGCTGGTCCCACCTCTTGGTCAGGGCAAGGGTTCCAAGAGCTCCCTTGTTTCCCTGCCTTGTTCCCTGGTTCTAAGTTTACAAAGTGGTTTCTCATTCCTATTAAGTTGTCTTTCCTGCCTCTGACATTCCCCCCCACACCTACCCACCTCAAGGCTGAGATTAGAGGGTGGTGATGATAAAGAGACCCAGACACTGACCCTCCTGTCTCAGAGGTGAGGGGAGATAGCTAGGTGGCCTCCTCCTGCCCCTCATGTTTACGTTTGCAGCCTGAAGCACTTTAAGTTGTGTGAGTTTTGTTTTTGTTTTTTTGTCTGTCCCTGTAACTTATTCTCCAACTACTGCTTCCAACTGAAATAAGACTATTAAATGCCTGTTCAGGAGGGAAAAATAAATAAAATCTTAATCTTTAGTCAAAATTTAAACTAAGATAATGTCAATGAAAACAAGTTGATTTCCTATATGGATACTTGGTTTGTTAAGTAAGTTGAGCCCTGGCTGGTTTGGCTTAGTGGATAGAGCATCGACCTGCGGACTGAAGGGTCCCAGGTTCGATTCTGATCGAGGGCATGTGCCCGGGTTGCGGGCTTGATCCCCAGTAGGGGGCGTGCAGGAGGCAGCTGATCAATGGTTCTCTCTCATCACTGATGTTTCTAACTCTTTTTCCCTCTTCCTCTCTGAAATCAATAAAAATATATTTAAAATAAATAAATAAGTTGAACCCAGTAGCTTTTAAAACTGAAATTTATATGGTAATGATATCACCTCTCCCAGAGAATTGGTTTCAAGATTGAATAAGATCATGTGAAAGGGTTTTATGAACTGTAACATGCTAAAGAAATGTGTTGTTAAGTGTTACTGAACCTTTTTTTTTAAACTACAAAATTAATTTTTGCTGGAAACTCAGTAATTGTAAAAAAAGAAACCACCACTTCGCTTAGAGATCTGTTTGTGACCATTTCAGCAACTAAGTTTTATATTTGCTCATTTAAATTGAGGAAATTAAAATTACTTCTTTTTTAAAAATGTATTTTTATTGATTTCAGAGAAGAAGGGAGAGGGAGAGATAGAAACATCAATGATGAGAGAGAATCATTAATCGGCTGCCTCCTGTTCACACCCTACTGGGGACTGAGCCGGAAACCCGAGCTTGTGCCCCTATCAGGAATTGAACCATGACCTCCTGGTTAATAGGTTGAAAATTATTTTCGTTGCTACTTCATAACTGTAACTTTGCTACTGTTAATGAATGGTAATGTAAATATCTGTGTTTTCCGATGATCTTAGGCGACCCTGCTAGCGGTTCTCAATCTGTGGGTCGTGACCCACAGGTTGAGAACCGCTGCTGTAGAGCCTAAGACCATGGGAAAACAGATATTTACATTACGATTCATTAACAGTAGCAAAATTACAGTTATGAAGTAGCAACGAAAATAATTTTATGGTTGGGGGTCATCACAACATGAGGAACTGTATTGAAGGGTCACGGCATTAAAAAGGTTGAGAACCACTGTCTTAGAATAAATTATACTGGGAAGGGGTATGGTGGGAAGGTAGAAGAGGAAGAGATCAATGTTCATTGGAATAATCAAGGGAAGGATGAAAACAAGATTAATTCTTCTAATGACTAGTTTTGCTTTCAGAGCAGCCCCTTTAAATTTCTGGAAAGAACAAGCCTTACCTCACCTGCTTTACTAGTATAGGACATCGTGATGACACATGGTGCTTAAAAGTTCTGTCAAAGTGTTACATGCTTTTAGGAACTGAAAATAATACTTATAATATAAAAGACAAGGTAAGTCAGGGAATACCTTTTTGATACTTGATAGTATTTTCTTTAGTGCTTGCTCATTTAATTCACCAGAAGAATTGTAGAAACTGTAAAAACCAAAATTAAAAGCATTTCAAATAAGCTAAAAATATGAATGATTTTATTAGCATCTTTAATTTTAGTTACTCCTAACCTAAGTACCCAACCCAAATCCACATATACCTACCTGCTTTTCAGATGGAAGTTCTAATATAAATAGTAGAGAATGTTCTCAAAGTATCAGACTTAAAGTGGTAGAAATATGAGGTCCATAAGCAATGGAAAAGGAAAAGGGGTGGAGAAAACTTTGGGCATCACATTTTCTTAAAACAAAATACTCATTAAACACAGGTATTTGTGAATTCACACAGCCAGTTCAAAATTAATTCACAATTTACTTATTAAAACTTAAAGGAAAATATTGATACATACAAAAATATGTAAAATAAGTACTGGAGCACAATAATGAAAAGATAATTTATTATTTACATATTTTTGTATATATCATTATTGTGCTCCAATTGTTCATGCCAAAGGCAATATTTGCATTAAATTAAGAAAAGAGGCCGAAACCGGTTTGGCTCAGTGGATGGAGCGTCGGCCTGTGGACTGAAAGGTCCCAGGTTCGATTCCGGTCAAGGGCATGTACCTTGGTTGCGGGCACGTCCCCAGTGGGGGGTGCAGGAGGCAGCTGATCGATGTTTCTCTCTCATCGATGTTTCTAGCTCTCTATCCCTCTCCCTTCCTCTCTGTAAAGAATCAATAAAATATATTTAAAAAAAAAAAAAAAGTGTTTCAGGAGTTGGTTGGTTTTTTGTTTTTTTAACGGGGAGTGCGGGGGAGCACAGAATAGGTACTGCTTTAGTTTAGTGGTCTTTGTTCTGTAGCTGGAAAGCCAAAGATGTAGGGAGAATTAAAAGATAATTCTAAAAGATTCTAAAGCGTTTACTTCCAGCCTTCTTTCCCTTCCAATAACAAGGAATGCACATAATATTTTCCTCCTGTTAACATCTGAAATAAACCATATTCTTTTCTATGATGGTGCACTATCTGTTATGCAAAATCCTTTATAAATAATAGTCACTGTAATAAGTTTAATGGTAATTCTAATCTGTACACTAAAAATTAAGTTACATAGAACTAAAGGTATATCCTAATGGACAATATATATTTTTCTTTTTAAATTACAAAAGCTTATATTAAAAGTTTTTAATGGAGCCCTAGCCAGTTTGGCTCAGTGGATAAAGCACTGGCCTGCAGACTGAAGGGTCCCAGGTTCAATTCCAGTCAGGGGCAGGTACCTCGGTTGTAGGCTCCTCCCTGGCCCGGGCCCTGGTACCTGTGCAGGAGGCAACCAATCAATGTGTTTCTCTCACATGGATGTTTCTGTCTTTCCCTTTCTCTTCACTCTCTCTAAAAATCAGTGGGGCCCTAGCTGGTTTGGCTCAGTGGATAGAGCGTTGGCCTGTGGACTGAAGGGTCCCGGGTTTAATTCCGGCCAAGAGCACATGCCCGGGTTGTGGGCTCGGTCCCCAGTGGGGGGCGTGCAGGAGGCAGCCAATCAATGATTCTTTCTCATCACTGATGTTTCTATTTCTCTCTCCCTCTCCCTTCCTCTCTGAGGTCAATGAAAATATATTTTAAAAAAAAATCAGTGGGAAAATACCTTCAGGTAAGGATTTAAAAAAAAAGTTTTTAATGGAAAAATAGACAAAGTGTTCCATCTAGCAAAGGGCAGGTACAGAGAAATATTTTTCATGAGTCTCCACCAAGAATCCCTTAGTCATTCAACAAATATTTTTGTATGTCCATTTATGTAAGGCACTATATGAGCTGTACCTCTTTTTGGTGCAGCAGTTTAAGACTATACTAAGCCGCCCTCACTGGTTTGTCTCAGTGGATAGAGCGTCGGCCTGTAGACTGAAGGATCCCAGGTTTGATTCCGGCCAAGGACACATGCCCGGGTTGTGGGCTCAGTCCCCAGTAGGGGGCGTGCAGGAGGCAGCCGATCAATGATTCTCTCTCATCATTGATGTTTCTATATCCCTCTCCCTTCCTCTCTGAAATCAATAAAGAAATACATTTTTAAAAAGACTATACTAAGCCTTTATTTCTATCATCCCCTACCATAAATCTTTATCACTTTAACCCAGTGCTCCACTGCAACTTTTACACAATCACTAAGTGTGACTGTAAGTTAGTAACGTTGATTATTCATATAGTTTATATAAATCATAAAGCTATTTCAAAACTACACCATGTTGCCGAAACCGGTTTGGCTCGGTGGATAGAGCGTCGGCCTGTGGACTGAAGGGTCCCGGGTTCGATTCCGGTCAAGGGCATGTACCTTGGTTGCGGGCACATCCCCAGTGGGGGGTGTGCAGGAGGCAGCTGATCGATGTTTCTCTCTCATCGATGTTTCTGGCTCTCTATCCCTCTCCCTTCCTCTCTGTAAAATATCAATAAAATATATATTTAAAAAAACAAACAAACAAACAAACAAAAACAACACCATGTTATAGTTATAACTGTTTGCTTTATGAACATTTATTTGTGTACTTTTCCATATGTATGTAACAATACCTCAATAAAAAGTATTTAATAATACCACAGCTTATATTAAGAGCTAACAATACTACTTCTATCTATAGGACTAAGAGCACAAGTTTTCACCCTAGAAAAGCAAAAGGAAGCAGGGTAAGGAACCTAACTGGTTAATTGACAAAATATAACATTAAAAAATATGATAAGTGAAGAAACCTATGATAAACTAGAATAAAAGGGTAGGGAAAAAGGCTGCTGTTGATGTATGAAAGTGTGTCACTGAGTTTATAATAATGCAATGAGGTGAGTGGGTGTGAGAAGGAAAAGCAATCCTCAAAGTAAACTGGGGCCTGGAAGAGGCAGTAGAGACCAGCTAACACAAGCATATAAATACAAAGAATGAAATATTAGGGTTGAAATGAACAAGTAAATTTTCATGTATTAAAAAAAAAAAGTCTTTTCATTTTAAACAGCAGCACCATATATAACAAAGATACTCTGTTAGTTTTAAGAATTACTTCACTTGCAGAGTAATTTTCACAGTGGATCATTTACTTGCTCTTGCTTACTCACCTAAAAAGCTGATAACATGGAATATATTTCTGAATGTCTGGAAAAAAGAATTTTTAATTAAGATTACATTCATTGTTATTTGAATAACATAATGTCGAATACCTCATGCCAGGAAGTACTTTACCATTATCTCCTTTAAACCTCAGAACAAACCTATGAGACAGATGTTATTCCTTCCATTTTAAAGCTGAGGGAACAGGCAGAGAGATTAAGTGACTCTCCCAAGCCAGGGCCAACATTCAAAGAGCTTCACTCCTAACCAGAGTGGTATATTCCTTCTATGTATGTTACTAACAACAACACAAAAGACAAATTCAAAGCTGCAATTTTTCCTTTGAATTCTAAAATGGGTTATACTCTAATTTTACTCAATTGATAAAAACAGCTGTTAATGGGATCTTTTGTTATTACAAGTAGTTGTCTCACAAAGGATTTGTTAATGTTAACTATCAAGAAAAAAAATCCAAACATCTTTTTCTTTACGGGGCATGGGACTATGCTCTAACCAACTGAGCCATACCGGCCAGGGCAAAACCTTTTTTAAGAGGCTAGTTTTATTTCTTGTCAATAGAAATAAATCTAAATTGGAAAAGTGATCATCCTCTTTAGACATTTTTCTCCTAGCAAATGTATGCTACCCTCAGATAAATCTCTGCCTGAAAAAACACTGAACAGATAGTCTTTGTAACTGGTAACAGCCCAACATTCTCGGGTGCAGATAACAAAGTATAAAATGAAAATTTCATTAACCAAAGCAATATAGAAATTTGTAGATCTTGGATTTTATCTGTTATCATGTGTCTTAAAGTAATCTAACATTTTCAAATAATTTGAGCAAATACTTATGCCGGGGGCCATAAAAGAAGAATTTGGTCTTACTCCCTGGTCAGCCCTACTTCCTGATTGAGCAAGGAAAGCCCGCGCGCCCAAGGGCCAGAAGAACCCCCCATATCAGAATAACCGATCAGCTAGGACAGATACCCAGTCCCCAACCAATCATCCCATGGCAACTCCTTATCCTACCCCTCCCCTCTTGAGTGCTTATATACCGCAACACTCGAATAAAAAAACGAGGCTTGATCAGGAACCTTGTCTTGCCTCCGTTCTTCGCGTTCCTTGTTTGTTTCATTCTCTTAGGTGGTTCCTGCGTGCCCTCGTTGCTGCCCCGCGGGCCGGGGCATACTTAAGCATTTCTATAGCACTTGCCTGACACCTTAAAGCTGAGTACTATCCTGGCACAATGGCTCAGTAAATGGTTGCTTATTTAAACTCCTCAAAGTGTGTTTGATACTTTGGGCAGCATGCCAATTAAAAGAAAAAGGCCCCCCAAAAAGGTCAGTACATAAACCCTCAATCTCATTTGTAATTAAGAAATGCAAATTAAAATGATTTTTTTTTTTTTTACTTATTACATTGGCAAAGATTCAAAGACCTGATAATAATTAGTGGTGGCAAGATTATGGGGACACAGGTACTTTTACATATTGAGGAGTCTAGGATGGCATGACTTTTCCAAAAGGCAATGGTTCTACCTCTAGGAATTTGACTTTCAGATATATTCAAAGGCACAAAGACATATGCACAATAAAAGGTCTACTATTTTATTACAAATAGAAAGTCATTCATAGCTGTTTAAATAAGTTATGGTATGTCCATATAATGGAACTCTGAAGCCATCAGAAAGAATGACAAACTATACACAATGACATTCTTCTGTACTAATAACATCTTGGAGATATTTATCCATGTATAGATGATCCCATTTGTTTAAATGAAACATATACATGTGAAACCAATAGTGGTGGTCACAGAGGAAACTAATGAGAGTGGGTTTAAATTGACTTTATGTATTTCCTTACACATATACACTATATTTATACACATATGTAAATTTACACATATGTGCTTCCATTTTTTTTAATATATTTAATTTTTTACAGAGAGGAAGGGATAGGGAGAGAGTTAGAAACATTGATGAGAGAGAAACATCAATCAGCTGCCTCCTGCACACCCCCTACTGGGGATGTGCCCGCAACCAAGGAACATGGCCTTGACCGGAATTGAACCTGGGACCCTTGAGTCCACAGGCCGACGCTCTATCCACTGAGCCAAACCAGTTAGGGCTGTACTTCCATTTTTAACCTTTTAAAATGGCAAACAAAAAATAACATGAATAATCCTATACAATAATAGAAGAATATGCAAATTGTCCGTTACTCCGTAACGTCACGACCGATTGCAGGAGGCTGCCTGCACGTGCGCAGCAGGGCATTGCTCCTGAGATGGGGCAGAAGCGGGGAGGTGCCCGGAGGAGGCAGGACCATCCCATGCCGGGGGAGGGCGGGGGGTGAGAGCCCATAGCGCCCCCCTCACCAGTCCTTCGCCACCCACCCTAGGGGAAGGAGCACAGCACAGCAGGTGGGAGGCTTCCACGCTTTCCTCCGGGGCGGAGCTGCTGCGTTGCTCCGGAGATGGGGCTGAAGTAGGGAGGTGCCTGAAGAAGGCAGGACCAGCCCGAGGCCACTCAAGGGACTGAGGGCGGGACTTGAAGTGGCCAGAGAAGGCCAGAGGGGTCAGCGGCTGGGCCAGGTGCGCTGGAGCTCTGTGTGGAGAGGTTTGGGTGTCAAGGAAGGGCAGTGGGTGGGTGGGTGGGTGGGTAGGTGGTGGGGGCCATGCGATTTCATGCGCTGGGCTCCTAGTGTGAATATATACTTATACCTTTCTGAAAAGCAATCTGAGAGTACAGATCAAGAACTTTAAAAATGTTCATAACCTTGCCCGGCAGGTGTGGCTTAGTGGTTGAGCTCAGACCTATAAACCAGGAGGTCACAGTTTGATTCCCAGTTAGGCCACATGCCTGGGTTGCAGGCTCGATCCTTGGAGGGGGGCATGCAAGATGCAGCCGATTAATGATTCTCTCTCATCACTGATGTTCCTGTCTCTCTCTCCCTCTCCCTTCCTCTCTGAGATCAATGAAAACACATCTTTTAAAAAAAAGGTTTATATCCTTTGACATTATAAGCATATTGCCAGGAAAATATCTATAACAAGGAAAATACCTATACAAGGATGTTCACTTCAGTATAACTTATGATAATAAAAATTGGAAATAACTCTGATGATAATATACTTATTTTAAGGACTGCTGAAAGTCCATAGAAGTAAGGCCACAGAGAATACAATGCAGTTATAAAAAATGATAGAGGCTAATTTAATATGGGAAAATGGTCATGACACAACGATGTCATGATGCAAATTTTTTTTAAAGTACACCACCAATTTTTGTTTAAAAAAATATGCTCAGGCCCTGGCCAGTGTGGCTTAGTTGGTTGAGTGAGCATTGTCCCATGCACCAAAAGGTCGCTGGTTTGATTCCTGCTCAGGGCACATGACCGGGTTGTGTGCTAGATCAATAGAAACATATATTTAAAAAAATGTTCAGAAAAAGCTGCATATGTTAATCAAAAAACTCCCTATGTATTTTAAAGCTCTTTTTCCTCTTTTCCCCCTGAAAGAACAGCTGCCAACCTTGTTTTCCCACAGTAAGGTTACATGCTGATGTCCCAAACTTTCTCCTTCTTTAGACTAGGGCCAGTGGTTGGCAAACTCATTAGTCAACGGAGCCAAATATCAACAGTACAACGATTAAAATTTCTTTTGAGAGCCAATTTTTTTAAACTTAAACTTCTTCTAACGCCACTTCTTCAAAATAGACTCGCCCAAGCCGTGGTATTTTGTGGAAGAGCCACACTTAAGGGGCCAAAGAGCCGCATGTGGCTCGTGAGCCACAGTTTGCCGACCATGGGACTAGGCCATGGCCATAATTTTAACTGAGAAATGAGGGCAAGCCTGAACGGTGTTGCTCAGTGGTTGAGCGTCGACCAATGAACCAAGGGATCATGGGTTTGCTTCCTGTCAGGGCACATGCCAGGCTTGTGGGCTTGCTCCCCAGTAAGTGGTGTGCAGGAGGTAGCTGATAAATGATGTTTCTATCTCTCTATCACTCTCCCTTCCTCTCTCTCTCAAATCAATACGAACATATTAAAAAAATATGTATTTTAAAGAGAAATAAAAGCAATATGCTGTTTTAAAATCTGCTTTTAAAAATTTTTGTTTTTTTAAAATCAATTTAAAAAGTAATTTATGCTGACCCCTTTTTAGCATAAACCATCAAAAATAGGAGACAAAGAAATAAGTTACTCACCTATTGTATAAATAACTTCAACATCATCCATTTGGGAATCAGTAATGCTATTCTTGGCTTCACCTTTCACTTCCCCAAGAAGAAAACCTTCCTATGGATACAAATTAGAAAGGGTAAATATATGGAATATGCTGACAGTATTACCATTCAGTCACTTAACTAACCAATCTCTCAAGTATTAAACCATGTATACAATATGTGCTTCCAGCTTGGAGGCACAGAAAACAAAGACCAGATGCACTCCAAGTTTAGTTGGGAAATATGAACAGTTAAATAAAAATGAGTAGAAATTGTAAGTGCCACTGTAATTTTAGCATATTTGGGAGAATAAAAGGTTTGAAGCTAGAAATGAGCACACAATGCATGAGGAATGAGGAGCAGAGCAGTCTGCCTGGGAACTGAAGGCTCCCATTTGTAAGGAAATCATAGATAGGAATAACTCCCAAATGACTAGCCAAGGACTCTGAATTGATGACACATACTTCTGGGAGCCAGTGGAGGCTTCTGAGCCTCTGAAATGACACAAAGATCAATGCTTTTAGATTTAAAATCGTACAAAACATTAAAGATTAGAAATTCAGTATCAGAGTCTGCTTTCTAAAAGGGGAGCTGAAAAAAAAAAAAAGAAAAGAAATAGCCCAGCTATCGTGGCTCAGTGGTTGAGCGTCAACCTATGAACCAGGAGGTCAGGGTTCCATTCCCGGTCAGGGTACATGCCCAGAATTGTGGGCTCGATCCCCAGTGTGGGCATGCAGGAGGCAGCAGATCAGTGATTCTCATCATTGATGTTTCTATCTCTTTCTCTCTCTCCCTTCCTCTCTGAAATCAATAAAGACATATATTTTTTCAAAAAAGAAACAAAAAATATAAGGTGAGCAGAAAGCCCTGATTCTTTAAGAACTAGCTATATTCCTGCTAAAACAGTAGTGATTTCTTTTGAGTTTTGGAGAATTCAGTTATTTCTCTTTGCACATTTAAAAACCCATATGCTTGCCAAAACCGGTTTGGCTCAGTGGATAGAGCGTTGGCCTGCGGACTGAAGGGTCCCGGGTTCGATTCTGGTCACGGGCATGTACCTTGGTTGCGGGCACATCCCCAGTGGGAGGTGTGCAGGAGGCAGCTGATCGATGTTTCTGTTTCATCGATGTTTCTAGCTCTCTATCCCTCTCCCTTCCTCTCTGTAAAAATATCAATAAAATATATTTAAAAAATTTTTTTGAATAAAAACCCATATGCTTGAGCAACAATGGAGATTTTGTCATCTTTATAATTAAAAATACCCTTTTCTTCCCATTTCATTAAAGAGCACAAAAGGAATGTTTCCACGATGTGAGGGTTTACTGGACAAAAAGGGAACCAAATCCAGAACTCTACACTCTACACTCCAGTACTCTAGACAAATCCTGGGAAAGGAAGCGGGACAAAACAAGTATAATTATCTAAAAAAATCACCCTTTAGCCCAGTGGCTTAGTGGTTGAGTGTATGCCCAGGCACCAAGAGGTCACAGGTTTGATCCTTGGTCAGGGCACATGCCCAGGTTTCAGGCTCCATCCCCAGCAGGGAGCGTGCAGGAAGCAGCCAATCCATGTTTCTATCTCTCCCTCTCCCTTCCCCTCTCTCTACATATCAATAGAAACATATTAAAAAAAGAAAATCGCCGTTTGAAGACTAAAGGAAAAAGATCTAAGAAACAAGGGCCTACCATTATGATACTTTCCAAGGGCTAATTATGCTACAGAGGACTTAAGGACCCATTCTGTTTATATTTACACTAAGACATTCTAAAATAATTTCCACAGCTACATACATTTAAAATAGTCCTATTTGTCTTTTCTAGGTGTTAATCAAGGTTATTTAAGAAATGACTAGAGTTTGTTCAGTATGGTATTTTCTAAACTATTAGCAAGTTATTAAGCACTTACTCTAGGGCACTACTTCCTGGGCTCAAAGTTTTACAGCGTTTAATTTCATAAAAATAAGTTTATTAAAATAGACACTGTATTTAAAAAACGACTTCATTGCTTCATCCAGAGGTTTTTAACCTAGGCAGTTAGTATGAAATAAGTATTTAAATATATCTAATATTTGAGCATAAATATTTAAATCATAACTGAAAGCATCAGAAAAGGAACTAGCTGAGGCCTTACAACTTAATAAATTTAATACTAATGCAAAAGTCAGATATCCGATACCCAATTAAGCTTTTTCATCCACTTAAGATTCCCCCCAAAATGGCCACTGGATGCAACACCTCTTTATCCCTTAACCACCCTACCATTTCATCAAACTCGGTAGTCTTTGAGAAGACTGTCGGTAAAGAGGAGAAAAGGGAGCTGGCCCAGCCACAGCCTGGCGGCGGCGGTAGAACGCTGTGTACTTTCTGCTTTTCAACAGCCAGTGGGACCAGAGAAGGGGGACGGTACAAGGAGAGAAATGGGGGCGTGCGGGTCACTCGGATCCGGGCTCGGAACAAACACTGCTTAGCAAAGGGAGGGCTCATCCTGGAAAAGACCTCGCGGGCTGGAGGCACCTCCGGGGCTGCCCAGGAGCGGGAGGAGGCAGAGCCCGAGGGCTGAGGCCGGCGCTGCGGCCCCCGGGAGCTCGCGGGCAACGGCGGAGAGGGCGCTCGGCCTCTTCCGAGGCGACGCCGGATCCCGCCCCGCCCCTCAGCTCACCGAGTCCGAGTCCGTGTTGAGGTGCTGGAAGGACAGCGCGCCGAGCACGAAGCCCGAAAGCACCGCCGACGTACTCTCGCCCTCCATGCTTGGGCCGCCACAGCGGTGAACCCCTGAGCGGGGCGGAGCGCGCCAGGTCGGATCCCTCCCTTTGAGGCCGCACAGCCGCAAAGCAGGGCTGGGGAGGGGGCGGGGCCATGCCGGGCTGGGGGCGGGGCCGGGCGAGGAGCGGGGCTGGGCGAGAAGGCAGGGCCATGCCGGGCTAGGGGCGGGGTCTGTCTGGGGGGCGGGGTCTGTCTGGGGACGGGGTCTGTCTGGGGGGCGGGCCCCGCGTGGTACACAGGCCGCGGCGCTCTCCGCTTGGGAGCGGGCTGGGGAGGCGCGGGCGCCCTCTGTTGGGGAGGGCGCAGCAAGGCGACTGTGGCTGGTGGGACCCGCCCCTCTCTCTTCCCCCACCTTTGCGCTGGTCCTTCCCTGGCTTCCCTGAGGCCGCTACTTGTTGGGCATCTGTGGGGAGGGTACAGAATGTGTTTTGGTGGCCAGTTGCTCCTGAGGAACCCGTGGCATAAAAGTGCAAAACTATCAAAAATGAACACTGCTGACAGAATGGAAGCATGGCTTAGTGGCATTGTAATATCACAATAGACATGCTGCGTTTATGGCTTTCAAACTGCAGGATGCTGCCCTTTACCAATGAAACTACTGAATACCAATATAAGTATCAGGAACTGTCTCTTCTAGAACTCTCCAGCGATTATTCATCCGTGAGGTGGGATGGGGGGTGGGGAGCGGGAGAGGAGTTGGGTTTCTTTGACAGGTATAGAGCGTTGGCCTGCGGACTGAAGGGTCCCAGGTTCGATTCCAGCCAAGGGCATGTACCTTGGTTGTGGGCACATCCCCAGTAGGGGGTGTGCAAGAGGCAGCTGATCAATGATTCTCTCTCATTGATGTTTCTAGCTCTCTATCCCTCTCCCTTCCTCTCTGTAAAAAATCAATAAAATATTTTTTTAAAAAAAGACTGACAAAAGTGCCAGGGTTCTGTGGCTGGGAACCTAAAACCTAATGCACAGGAGTGGGTAAAATAGTCAGGGAATGAAGAAGAGAACTTTCTGAGATTCCTTGACAGAGGAGCCTCTTGCATTACGGTACCAACATCTGTTGGTAAAGCCCTAATATGGGCTACAATTAAAAAATTGAGTGAATATAGAAATGTATAAGATTATCGATAATAATAACAGTAATAATCCTATTACTGGTAATAAGATTAAGGTGAAAGTTTGAATGACAGGCCTTATGTGAAGAGGTTGTGTCTCCTTTATCTGAATGCTTTATGGCAGTGGTCGGCAAACTCATTAGTCAACAGAGCCAAATACCAACAGTACAACGATTGAAATTTCTTTTGAGAGCCAAATTTTTTAAACTTAAACTTCTTCTAATGCCACTTCTTCAAAATAGACTCGCCCAGGCTGTGGTATTTTGTGGAAGAGCCACACTCAAGGGGCCAAAGAGCCGCGTGTGGCTCACAAGCCGCAGTTTGCTGACCACTGCTTTATGGGAATAGATATGATATCTGACTTGGAAACACTTCCCCTACCTAATATCATAAAACCAAAACCAATCAAAATTTTAAATTTATATCATTTAATTGTCCTATAGTAAAGCTGTTCTAATGTACAATTCCATAAAAATGAGTGCCTTGCCCTAGCTGGTTTGGCTCAGTGGATAGAGCGTCAGCCTGCGGACTGAAAGGTCCCAGGTTCGATTCCGGTCACGGGCATGTACCTCGGTTGCGAGCACATCCCCAGTAGGAGGTGTGCAGGGCCAGGCGGCTGATCGATGTTTCTCTCTCATCGATGTTTCTAACTCTCTGTCCCTCTCCCTCCTTCTCTGTAAAAAAATCAATAAAATATATTATTTTTTTAAAAAAATGAGTGCCTTGAAAAAATGAAATGGCATTAAATGGAATCTCTGCCAATGTTATGGGTCACAAATTTTCTCTTAGATAATTTCAATTGATGTAATTGGTACTGCTTTGCTCATGAGGCTAAGACATGTTTGTTCTCTTATGAATTATCTCAATATATATATTTGCCCATTTTCTATTGCTCTTTATATCTTATTGATTTAACTGTTAAATCAATATATATTAAAAGAATTATCTTTTGGTCTGTCAAATACTGAAAGTGGTTTTTTCTTAGATGGTTTTTAACTTTAATTGTGTTTAAGGTAATTATTTTTAATACAGAAGCTTTAAAACCTTGTGTTTTAACTTTTATCCATGCCCTTAATCTTTCTGTCCAATGTATCATATTTAGGAAGACTTTCCTGTCTTATGACATTATTCTTCAATAGGAAGCAATTACTAATTAAGACCAGTGGACTGGGGGAAGGTAGAAGAAGGTAAAATGGTGATGGAAAGAGACTTGACTTGGGGTGGTAAACACACAATATAGTATATAGATGATGCATTGTAGAATTGTATATCTGAAACATGTATAATTTTATTATCCAATGTCATCCCAACAAATAAATAAACAAGAACAAAAAGTTAAAAAAAGGACCAGTGGACTAATGCCATTGGCTGAATGGAATCATAACCGACAGAGATCGATTATTAAAAGCCTGAACACTGGACCCATACAAACAATAGAATTGTTTTAAGAAGACTTTTTAAAAATGATAATTTGTTCCTTTCTTCACTAAAAGAAACTAGGTGGGTTCAAAGAATGATGTAAATATAACCTGACATAGGACTCAGGTGGAAAGGGCTGATACTGATCTACTCTGAGGCAATCTATCCTATATAATAAAAGAGTAATATGCAAATTGACCATACATCCACTACACCTGCAAGCCACGCTCACCAGCCAATCAAGAGCGAGTATGCAAATTAACCCAACCAAGATGGCTGCAGCCACGGACTGAGCAGGAGGCTTGGGTTTCCCCGGCAATGGAGAAAGCCAAACTTCCTGCACACCCTGGCCGGCCCTGGACTCCACCCAAGGCTACAAAGTTTCAATTATAGAAGATAAATAAATCCCAACAAAAATGGTGGCAGCCACGGAGCTGGAGAGAGCAGGAGGCTTGGGTTGCCCCCAGCAATGGAGGAAGCCAAGCTTCCTGGCCTGCCTTGGCCTCCCCTCAAGGCTACAAAATTTCAATTATAGAAGATAAATAAATCCCAACAAAAATGGCGGCAGCCACGGAGCTGGAGAGAGCAGGAGGCTTGGGTTTCCCTGGCGATGGAGGAAGCCAAGCTTTCTGCCCACCCTGGCCTGCCCTGGCCTGCCCTGGCCTCCGCTCAAGGCTACAAAGTTTCAATTATAGAAGATAAATCCCAGATACCAGGGCCTCCGCTTGGGTCGCCAAGGGGCATGGCCGGCCTGCAACCCACCACAGGCCCCTTGCCCAGGCCACCCCATGCCCCAAGGGAACCCCCACCCTGATCTGGGACACCCTTCAGGGCAAACCAGCTGGCCCCCACCCGCGCACCAGGCCTCTATCCTATCTAATAAAAGAGTAATATGCAAATTGACCGTCACTCCAACTCACAAGATGGCTGACCCCATGTAGACACAAGATGGCCACCACAAGATGGCCAGCAGGGGAGGGCAGTTGGGAGGAACCAGGTCTGCAAGGGAGGGCAGTTGTGGGAGATCAGGCCAGCAGGGAAGGGCAGTTGGGAGGGACCAGGCCTGCAAGGGAGGGCAGTTGGGGGTGACCAGGCTGGCAGAGGAGGGAAGTTGGGAGCGATCAGGCCTGCAGGGAAGTGCAATTGAGGGGGGGACCCAGGCCTGCAGGGGAGAGCAGTTGGGGGTGACGAGGCCTGCAGGGGAGGGCAATTAGGGGTGACCAGGCCTGAAGGGGAGGGCAGTTAGGGACAATCAGGATGGCAGGGGAGCAGTTAGGCATCAATCAGGCTGGCAGGGGAGTGGTTAGGGGGTGATCAGGCTGGCAGGCAGAAGTGGTTAGGGGCAATCAGAAGCCAGTTGGGAGCCAGTAGTCCTGGGTTGTGAGAGGGATGTCCGACTGCCCGTTTAGGCCTAATCTACCTTCTTAGCAAATTTCAAGTATATGATACAGTATTATTAACTGTAGGATCCATGTTGTACATTAGATCTCCAGAACCTATTTGCCTTGTATAACTATAAGTTTATACCTTTTGACCAACATCTCCCCATTTTTTCTACTCCCCAACCACTGTCAATCACCATTCTACTCTGCTTCCTTGAGTTCAACTATTTAGATTATGCATTATTTGTCTTTTTGTGCCTGACTTATTTTACTTACCATAATGTCCTTCAGTTTCATCCATGTTGTCACAAATGGCAGGATTTCCTTCTTTTTAAAGGCTAAATAATATTCCATTGTGTGTGTTTGTGTAGGTCACATTTTTAAAATTTATTTTTCAATTACAGTTTACATTCAATATTATTCTGTACTAGTTTCAGATATACAACAAAGTGATTAGAAAATCATGTACTTTATACAGAGTCTCATTTTTTATTGATTTCAGAGAGACAGAAACATCAATGATGAGAGAGAATCATTGATTGGCTGCCTTCCGCATGCCCCCCACTGGGGACCGAGCCCACAACCCGGGCATATGCCCTTGACGAGAATTGAACCCGCCCTGATGGCAGGCCAATGCTCTATCCACTGAGCCAAACAAGCCAGGGCAGAGTCTCAAATTTTTTAAATCTTTTTATCCTTTTATGGGAACACTTAGGTTATTTCCATGTCTTGACTAATGTGAATAATACAGCAATGAATTGTTAATCCTGTCCTGACTCTCAGCACCATACCCTTTCCAGTAAACCAAAAAGAATAAAGAGGTGATTGAGAGAGAAGCAGCCTTATACATGGGAAATATATGAAGCACTGGGAAATCGTCTGAAATGCTAGGAAGGCTGGTCAGAACTTAGGTCCACTAAAGGAGTTAAGACTGCAATCCCTGTGGAGCATAAGGGTGGAGGAATCAGGCTTTGTAAGAACCTACACTATTTAACATTAGTAACATTATTGATTTTAATTCATCATTTACTTTCAGCCTTTAACTTATAACTTAATTAGAAGTTAGAATGTATCAGAGATAAACAAAGCCAGACATTAATTAAAGCAGTGAAAACAGTCTCCAAGCATCTCCCTCATTTTACTGATGCAGAATCTGAAGCCCAAAGCAATAAATTAACCCAGCTGTTCCATAGCTGTGCTGTATCACAACTGAGCTGTTTGCACTGAAAAGGTTTTCTTCTTCACCACACCCCAAATTGGGGATTCCTGTTGGCGTTGAATTGGCACAAATGTCCATTGGTTGACACCTGATACCCCTTGAGGACCTTTAAAACGTTGCTTTCGCCAAAACTGGTTTGGCTCAGTGGATAGAGCGTCAGCCTGCGGACTGAAAGGTCCCAGGTTCGATTCCAGTCAAGGGCGCGTAACTTGGTTGTGGGCACATCCCCAGTGGGAGGTGTGCAGGAGGCAGCTGATCGATGTTTCTCTCTCATCGATGTTTCTAACTCTCTATCCCTCTTCCTTCCTCTCTGTAAAAAATCAATAAAATATATTAAAAAATATTTAAAACGTTGCTTCCTAGGCTTCAGGACAGAGCTAATGAACGGGAATCACCAACGATGAAGCCCAGGCATTGCTTTTTTTTTTTTTTTAATCCTCACCTGAAGATATGTTTAGAGAGAGGAAGGAGAAGAGAGAGAAACATGGATGTGAGAAAGAAACATTGTTTGTTTGCCTCCGCTATGCTTCCCTACGGGGATAGAACCTTCAATCTAGGTATGTTTGCTGATCAGGAATCGAAACCACAACCTTTTGGTGTATGTAACGGTGCTCCAACCAACTGAGCCACACCGGCCAGGGCAGGCATTGCCTTTTTTGATAAAAGTGGTTCCTGATAGTCTTCAGGTTTGTAAACCACTGCTTTACAGGAGATTATAAAATAAGTGCTTTTATTATCCAAATTTTAGAGATGAGGAAACTGAAGTTACCTCATAGGGTGGGCTCCTACCCTAGTATGATTGGTGTTCTTATAAAAGAATGCCATGTAAAGAGACGTATGCACACAGGGAGAATGCTATGTGAAGGTGAAGGCAGAGATGGGATGATCTGTCTACAAGCCATGGAACGCCAGACTGCAGGCAAACCACCATAAGCTGGGAAAGAGGCCCAGAACAGATTTCCTCACAGCCCTCAGAAGGAACTAGCCCGGCCCTGCTGCATTCGGACTTCCGCTCTCCAGAACTGTGAGACGATGAATTTGTGTTGCTTACCAGCAGTCACCAGCCTGTGGTCCATGGACCACTGGTGGTCCGTGAAGTCTAAAAGGTTGGCGACCGCTGTTCTAGCAGAAAGATCATTTAATTCTTCTTTAAATCTCCAAGATTTATCATAATATCTACATACATAGTATATACATAGTATCATAATATCTACATACATAGTATTCCCTCATTTGCTTATTGAATGAATGGACATTTTTAGATTATTTTTAAAAGGTCATTATACAGAGTATAGAGTAAGACCAGAATTTGGAAATAAGAACATCCTTTGAGAATGAAAATAATGTATATATTTATTTCTTTACTCATTATTTTTTGTTCTTGATCATTTATTCTCACTTTTTTCCCCCCAAGCTGATTTAAGGGATGAATTAAACTGCATAGCCAAAACCGGTTTGGCTCAGTGGATAGAGTGTCAGCCTGCGGACTGAAAGGTCCCAGGTTCGATTCCGGTCAAGGGCATGTAACTTGGTTGCGGGCACATCCCCAGTAGGAGGTGTGCAAGAGGCAACTGATCGATGTTTCTGACTATCTATCCCTCTTCCTTCCTCTCTGTAAAAAATCAATAAAATACATATAAAAAAAATAAACTGCATAATAAGTCATTTTTCTGAAAAATTTTTTTTAAAAAGACTAGTAAATGTACCAGAGATGCGAGGAACACCCATGAAGGTGACCAGAGTAAATTTCTCAGAAGAATGATCAGAATATGACTAATATGAAAGAAACCTGTGACCTCGCTGACTATCGAGAAACCTGTTTAAAGCAGGAAGGCAGGATTCCAGGTGGAATCAGGAAAGAGAGAGAAACCAGAGAGGCTGGCTTGGGTGGATACCATGTAACACCAGGAGGGGCCAGGTGGTGGTCAGTAATCCTTTAGCCACACAGCAGTCATCTGCTCCCGGTTTCTCCTGGCCCTGGATGAAAGAACCTTGGATCCTTTCTTCCTTCCTTCCTTCCTTCCTTCCTTCCTTCCTTCCTTCCTTCCTTCCTTCCTTCCTTCCTTTCTTTCTTTCTTTCTTTCTTTCTTTCTTTCTTTCTTTCTTTCTTTCTTTCTTTCTTTCTTCCTATTGTCTAAAGTTTTATATAAGTCTCCTTTACCCCCAATTGCCCCCTTCCCCAGCCATTCCCACACTGGGCAAGCCCCCATTGCCCCTGTGTCTGTGTCCATTGGTTATGCTAATATGCATGCATAAAAGTCCTTTGGTTACTCTCTAACCGCCCCCCCCCCTGCCATTTGTCTCTGGATCTATTATTGTTCATCAAATTATGTTGATCATTATATCCCACATATGAGTGAGATCACGTGATATTTATCTTTCTCCAACTGGCTTATTTCACTTAGCATATTGCTCTCGAAATAAGCTGTTGCAAATGGTAAGAGTTCCTTCTTTTTTATAGTGGCATAGTATTCCATTGTGTAGATGTACCATAGTTTTTTAATCCACTCATCTGCTGATGGGCACTTAGGGTGTTTCCAAATCTTAGCTATTGTAAATTGTGTTGCAATGAACACAGGGGTGCATATATGCTTTCTGATTGGTGTTTCTGGTTTCTTGGGATATATTCCTAGAAGTGGGATCACTGGGTCAAATGGGAGTTCCATTTTTAGTTTTTTGATAATACTGTTCTCCACAGTGGCTGCACCAGTCTGCATTCCCACCATCAGTGCACGAGGGTTCCTTTTTCTTCGCATCCTGGCCAGCACTTGTCGTTTGTTGATTTGTTGATAATAGCCATTCTGACAGGTGTGAGATGGTACCTCAGTGTTTTTTTATTTGCATCTCTTGGATGATTAGTGACTTTGAGCATGTTTTCATATGTCTCTCGGCCTTCTGTATGTCCTCTTTCGAAACGTGTCTATTTAGATCCTTTGCCCATTTTTTTGATTGGATAGTTTATTTTCCTTTTGTTAAGTTGTATGAATTCTCTGTAAATTTTGGAGATTAAACCCTTATTGGAAATATCATTGGCAAATATGTTCTCACATGCAGTGGGCTTTCTTGTTGTTTTGTTGATGGTTTCTTTTGCTGTGCAGAAGCTTTTTATTTTGATGTAGTGCCATTTGTTTATTTTCTCCTTAATCTCCATCACCCTAGGATCTGTGTCTGTAAAGATATTGCTACGACATATGTCTGCTATTTTGCTGCCTATGGAGCCTTGTAGGATTTTTATGGTTTCCCGCCTTACATTTAAGTCCTTTAGTCATTTTGAGTTTGTTTTTGTGTATGGTGTAAGTTGGTGATCTAGTTTCATTTTTTTGCATGTGTCTGACCAAATTTCCCAGCACCATTTATTGAAGAGATTGTCTTGACGCCATTGTATGCTCTTGCCTCCTTTGTCAAATCTTAATTGAGCATAATGGCTTGGGTCTATTTCTGGGTTCTCTGTTCTGTTCCATTGGTCTATATGTCTGTTCCTGTGCCAGTACCAGGAAGTTTTGAGAACTGTGGCTTGGTAATATAGCTTGATATCTGGTATTGTGATCCCTCCAACTTTGTTCTTCTTTCTCAGGATTGCTGTGGCTATTTGGGGTCTTTTTATATTCCAGATGAATTTTTAGAGAGTTTGTTCTAGATCTTTGAAATATGCTGTTGGTATTTTAATGGGGATTGCATTGAATCTGTAGATTGCTTTAGGTAGTATGGACATTTTAATGATGTTTATTCTACCAATCCATAAACATGGTATGTTCTTCCATTTGTTTATGTCTTCCTCTATCTCTTTTTTCAATAGTTTTCTGAGTACAGGTCTTTTACCTCCTTAGTTAAGTTTATTCCTAGGTATCTTAATTTTTTTGGTGCAATGGTAAATGGGATTTCTTTTTCACTTCTCTTTCTGTGAGTTCATTATTGGTGTATACCAGCCTTGGGCAAACTACGGCCCACGGGCCTGATCCGGCTGTTCTATCCGGTTCTCTTGCTCTCCCCTCTGCTCCTTTACTTTGAATTTATACTAGTTCACACATACACTCCATCCATGCTTTTGTTCCGGCACTCCGGTCCAGTTTAAGAACCCATTGTGGCCCTTGAGTCAAAAAGTTTGCCCACCCCTGGTATACTCTCATTTCTTTTGATTGTGATTTGGCCTTCCATCACTTTGATGCAGTGAAGGAAGAAGCACTATATTTTGAAGATTTTCTGGCCAACAGCAAAATATATACAGTATTACACATGGCACTTAGCATTCTGATTTATAGCTCAGTCTCCTGTAAATTTGATTAGTATGAACTGGCAAGAAAAGCTTGACCAAGTCAGGTTTTTTTAATCTTAAAACCAAGGGCCATTTTAGCTATCTTAAATGGAGATGATCACACTAAAGAAATGGTAGGTCCATCCCCATTTTTTATATTATCTCACCCTCTCTAACCCCATAGGAATTTTACAGGAGGGATTTGTCTCATCAGGGTAGCTCATTCCTAGGCAATCTTGCAGAATCTCTGCATGACTTTGGCTTTGGGAGTGCTGTGGAGACTGGGTCACAGTATGTTCCAGGTAGGAATCACAGGGAAAATGCCCCCCAGACACACTTTTGGAAAGGCAGGTCAATAGGAGAATCTAAGAGGCTGAGACTTCAGTCCACAGTAAGCAGCTGATGTTCTCCTTAATTCATTCAATGCACATGTGTCGGTGAACCATTTGGTTTGTAAGGTCTTTAGTGATAGACTCAGGCTGAGATTTTCCTGGTTCCAAAGAACATTTCCTCTAGTATTAAATTCATCATATTCAAAACCATATCACCACCTTCCTGGGATGCTCAACCCAGAGGATTCTCAGATCTTGAAGAAGATGTTCATATACCCTAACTTAAGAAATATTGAATTTAAAGAGTGGATGATCACTACTTACTCACAGAGGACTTAGGGACCCTTGAAATATGTCTGTGTCCCCCATGGTTCCAGGGACTCCACTTTGAGAAGCACTGGGGGGAAAATTCCCTTCACTTGATTGTTTACTCATGGACATGGTTGGTTCCCAGTTTTCTTTGCATTTATGTTGAGGTCCTGCCTCAAATGTTAGTCTTCTACTGAGAACAATACCTGGTGGATTTAAATGTCAGTAAAACAAAAAAGTTATCATGTGTTTAAAAAAAGAATAATAACAATAGTGGGAAATAACTGAAGCATAGAAATGACGCTGGGAAGTGCTTGACACCATTATCTATTTTAAGCTTTGCTCAACTAAACTCTGGTTTGATGAGGGAAGTGTTTTTCCCCAGGACTCCAGGGAGGAGATACCAGGAGGGGACAAATAAGAGTAATGGGTGAAGCAACATAAATAATAGAAATGTGTTATAACAGTCATCATGGTATTGAAGAGATTGTATTTTTAACAGAGGCCAGAGTACACTGAAGCTACTGATTAGTCACCAGGTTGTTTTCTTTTTAATTGTTGTTGTCAGCTAGTTGCTTTCTGCTCAAAAGCAGAAGTGAACTTCAGCACCATATATTACAGGGTGGTGACAGCAATCCATTAATAAAAGGCAACACTCATGATTTGAAAAAGTTTTTAACTTCTGAACTTGCAGAAGGAAAGAGTCCAAGACTAATCCTGGGATAAATTTGACTGTTCTCTCTTTTTATTTTTTTGTTTGTTGTTAATCCTCACTTGAGGATCTGTTTCCATTGCTTTTAGATAGAGTGGAAGGGAGGGAGGGGGAAAGGAGAGAAAGAAAGAGAGAGAGAGAGAGAGAGAGGGGGGGGGGGGAACGTCAATGTAAGAGATACACATTGATTGGCCTTGACTGGGGATCTAACCTGAGACCCTTCGGTGGGAAGGCCGCTGCTCTAACCGCTGAGACACTGTCCAGGGCAAAAAATTTCGATAAGTACTTAAGTACAAAGTACATGTCATTTTCCTCTCAACTCTATTCTACTATAAGAAATAAATCAGTGATGACAAAATACCTCGAAAGGAATGGAGAAAATATAATACTGGAAAGGTTATGTCTTATAGGAATGTGAGCTCAGTGTTGCCTGATTATAGGAGAACCCAGAAATCCTAATTTTAGTTTGACTTTTTTAATATGTGGGCAATCTGTTCAAATTTTCTAAAAAACATTGTATGGATCCTTGTAAAGGTCCTCTCATTTCTGACTCCTGATTTACTTTCAATCAATGAATAAATAGGTTGGGAAGAGGACAGCCTGGACTTTCTGGTCAGAGACTTCCTTTCCCTGTGTATACACTCCTTGAAGATGCATTCTTGCCCTTTGGGACAGTCTGTTCAATTCAGCAAGCGTGCATTGAATATATCACTATAATAGGTGAGGTAGAAGAAAGTAAAGGGAGATAAATGGTGATGAAAGGAGACTTAACTTGCGGTGGTGAACACACAATATAATATACAGATGATGTATTATAGAAGTGTATACCTGAAACCTATATAAATTTATTAACCAACTAGAGGCCTGGTGTATGAATTCATGCATGGGTGGGGTCCCTCAGCCTGGCCTGCAATTGGGACCAATGGGGGCCAGCCTGCCAGGGAGGGACCGTGGGAGTGCTCCAGGGCATGTCCAACCCTCTCGCCCAGTCCTGATTGGCTGGACCCCAGCAGCATGCTAACCTACCAGTAGGAGCATCTTCCCCTTGGTGGTCAGTGAACATCATAGCAACTGGTCGAGCGGTCGACATTTAGCATATTATGCTTTTATTATATAGGTTGTTATCCCAATACATTCAATTTTTTTTAAAAAAAAGGCTATATCACTATATCATAACAGTTTTCTCTGGGATAAAAAATTTTCACCATTAGTTCTCACTACTACTTTTGGAGACTTGATAGAGTAGGTTCACATATCAGGTCCTATGACAGATTGTAGATTCTGTCACATCTTGGAAGCAAGAGTTAGGATCTAAGCACATCCATAAAGAAAAACTTGGGTGTTTCAAAGCCATTTTTAAAAAGTCCTCTAGGAACTTTCCATCATGGAGACCAATAGGCTACCTCTCACCATGTCAGTTTTCCCACCAGTATTGGAATAGATTCATTGCTTTTGGACTGAGCATAGATGATGTAGTTGCTTGACTTGAAGGGGTAAGCCGTTTGAAAATATGCACTCTAGCTTTAAATATATCACACTCAGCTGGGGAAATATTCACACTTTGAGAGATCTTCCCCCATTCCCCAAGAACTGAGATGTCTTAAGGAAATGCTGATTTTTGTTTCCCATCTCAAAATGCTACTTGAATAGAATGGCCACCATTTCATTTCTGCTCTTTTAATTTTCTAATCATATAATTTAATTCACATAAGTCAAATGAGGCATGAGGTCTGAGGCAATCTACTATAAATAATGTGCCTCCATTCCCAATTGTTTTTTTGTTGGATAAATACTTTTATGCAGGCCTTTTATATAGGTCAGTAGTTCTCAAAGTATAGCTCAGAGACTCCTGGAGGTCCCAAGACCCTTTCAGATGGTGCATGAAGTTGCAACTAATTTTGTAGTAATACTAAGATATTACTTTCTTTTTTCACCCTACTTTCTCACACATGTGATTGATGATTTTTCTGATGTGTGTACCTGGCCAGGTTACAGTCCTCAGTTACTCAATCAAACACTAATCTAGGTGTTGCTTTGAAGTTACTTAGTAAAAGTGATTATTTATTTATTTTTAATATATTTTATTTATTTTTTACAGAGAGGAAGGGAGAGGGATAGAGAGCTAGAAACATCGATGAGAGAGAAACATCAATCAGCTGCCTCTGCACACCCCCACTGGGGATGTGCCCACAACCAAGGTACATGCCCTTGACCGGAATCGAACCTGGGACCCTTGAGTCCGCAGGCCGACGCTCTATCCACTGAGCCAAACTGGTTAGGGCTAGTAAAAGTGATTAAAGTCCATAGTCAGTTGACCTTAAGGGGAATTATCCTAGATCAGTGGTCGGCAAACCGTGGCTCGCGAGCCACATGCGGCTCTTTGGGCCCTTGAGTGTGGCTCGGTGTTAGAAACATTTCTTCAAAATAGACTCGCCCAGGCCGAAAACTGACTTCTGCACATGGGCCACGAAGTTTCAATCGCACTGTACGTGCGTGCTCACACGTGGTATTTTGTGGAAGAGCCACACTCAAGGGGCCAAAGAACCGCATGTGGCTCGAGAGCCGCGGTTTGCCGACCACTGTCCTAGATAATCTGGGTGGGCCTGAGTCAATCAGCCCAAAAACCTTAAAAGCAGAGCTGAGATTTCTCTGAAGAATAAGATACCCCACCTGTGGACTGTAGCTTCTTGTGCCTGAGTTTCAGCCTGCCCTTCCTGATAGCCTGTGCTATGGATTTCAGCTATATTTAGCTAATCCCCACAAGCACATAAGTGATTCCTTGTAGCAAATCTCTTAATAAATATCTTCCACTCTTCTGCTTCTCTTGTGTAGCCTTGACTGAGATTTTGCTAGTGAAAGTGGTTGTAGAGGACCAGAATCTTAAGGGTGAGTTTTCTGGAGTTGGCGTTCTAATCTGATTAGATTTAAAGGCACTAATGACTATATTCAGTGGTAAGGAAGGCACTGGTAGTCCATGTCATGATATGGTAAGAGATAACACAAAATGGGCCATTGGATACTCCTATTAAATATCAATAGAAGGCAAGATTCTGGTTGACCATTTATTTGCTATTTTAGAACATTTTAATCAAACTAAGGAATATATTGAGATTGGCTGGTTGTTCCTAACTGCACTTCAGTAGTAGGGAAAGGACAGTGTAAACTCAGCGTTTCAAATTCTCAGGTTGAGGTCTGGTCCATATAAATGACCTGAAAGCATCTATATTTCCCTGAAAGAAACCCTTATCACCTATAGTCACAAGCCAAGATTCTAAAATACAAACCTAGAGTCTTGTTAACGTAAAAAAACAGTGAAACCTGTAAAGAATTTTTGTGAGTTTGTTTGAGCCAGACTGTTGACATATGCTGGAAAGCAGAACCTCAATGAACTGAGATAATGCTCTGGAGAATGGCAGGTTACATCTGTATTTATACATTGCAATCAAAAGAAAGGGACATAGGTGGGTTACATGAAATCCATTGGTGATAGACTAGAGAGGCGGTAGAAAGTAAAGGGGGGTGAGGGAACCCCTGGGATTGGATAAAAAGTAAAATGGGTAGGTGCAGGAACAATTAACATGATAATAATGAAGGAATTTGTGGTATCTGTCCTGGTGCCCAGCACATTAGGTTGTGCCCCAAGGGGTCCAGGAAAAGGAAGTTACAAGTTACCCAGACATTTCAAGGGTATGTTATTATAGATGCAAAAAGACAGATAGGCTCATTTAAGGTAAAGGTTGACCTTGTCAGTGAAGATACCAGCCTAGGACGTAATTACCCACCATAACTGCTTTTAGTTAAAGTTTAATTTCAGACCATCCTTTGTGGTTACTTTAGGTCTCTGAGTTTGCAAGACTGCCATGCAGGCCTTCCCTGAGCTTGTGAGGTCAGCATGTGGCCCCTTTCGTCCACAGTCTTATCCTGTGAGCGGCTGAATTACAAGACAAAAGTGAGGGCATGGATTGGGAACAGGATCCTGAACATTGATATGGGAACATTTGGGCAGATCTGGATGATCTGAGAGCCTTGAACCCCTAAATTCTGCTGAGCCCTCATTGTCAGTAGAAGCAGCTTTCTACCTCTGCCTGATGAATCTGCAGGGACTCACTCTATAAGACACTGTTGATTCTCATCAGGACCTGTCTCTACCACTATTTGCTTTTAAATCAGTAATTAAATTTAAGTCCCAGCAGACTTCGAAAGGTCAGGTACAGAGTGTGACCCATGAGGAGGTGTACTATGCTACAGAAGAACTGCATGATTTTTCCAAGTTCTCCAGGCAGAAATCTGGGGGAATATGTGTGGGAATGGATATTAAGGGTGTGACAGCATGGCAGAAAGAATATAAAGTTTGATCAGGTAAAATGTACTGAGTGGATCTGTTGTAGGTAGTGGGAATGGCACCAGGTATTAGACTGGTGGGGCCAGACCAAATCTGGGTTCAGCAACCTCGGTACTTGGGTTCTGGCTAGGAAATAATTCAGAGTCAAGACCCAAACTGTAGGAGAACATTTATTTTGCAAATTACAGAGGTAGAAGAAGTAATTCCTAGGATAGATGAGCTTAGGAAACAAGTTATGGAAGTAATGAAAGGGCTCTTGGAGCCTCAGAGTGAGGAAGCTAATGGTAACATGCCTGGGGCATAGGCTGGGTGGGTGTAGGAGCCAGGAGGGGGCGGGGAGGGAAAGGAAAAGGAAAAGGCACAGATACGTTGGGAGTGAGGAGAGGAGAGAGCACTCTTGATCCTCTGTCCTAAGGATTTTAGGGGAAGATCTCAATAGAATATTCAGCAGTTTTCCAGGTGTGTCCTTTCAGGATTGTGGTCTCCACTGATTGATTGGCTAGTACCAGGGCAGAGGTTCATTATTCAATGCAGCTGTCCTGAGGTCAGCTGGTTTTGTTGCTTATCGGCCTGAAGCTGAAATACAACTGAGGTATAGATGTTATCTCTAGGGAGGAAAAGTCAGGGGTCCAAACCGCATGACCAGAGAAATTCTAGGGGAGGAAAAGTAACCCTGGGGCAAGGCCCCACCCTACAATTGGTTGTCCGTTGCTAGGCACCTGGGGCTTTTCCACCCTGGTGACCTTCTGTACTTGGCCAATCATCCTTGCTCTGCTCATGTCTGTCTAACTGCCTATCACAGACCCACTAAAAAGAAATTCTGGATTTAGTGTCTGAAACATGGGTCCAACAGTGGTATACACTAAATTAAGTTGAAATGCCAGAACTACCTTGATGTCCAATGGAGGAAAGTAGACAAAGGTGTAGGGAGATTGAAATGTTACAGTGGAATACATATCCTGTAAGACCTGCTCATTCATCCTGGGAAGGTCCAAAGACACATACCTTTTACCTCAACTGTGAGAAATAAATTTGTGAGTTGAGCCCCAGTATCCCTGAAGAGCTCTATGGCTGTTCTTTGTAGGTCAGAATTTACGGTGGCAACTGCTACCAATGAACTGAGATCCCTACTTGCAATGAGGGTAATGGGCCTCAAGGAAGGCAGGGGAAGAGTGGCTGCACTTAATTGCCGAAGACAAGGTGAGCATGATGACTGTAATGGGCAGCGGAGTCAAAGTAGTAATCAGAATAGCCTGACTCGAGGAAAACCTGGGGCTTTGTCTAGGACTCTAGGTGATCAAAAGAAATAGGTGGGCAGTCTACTAAATTCTCACTTGTATTCTATAGAAGTGGAAGACGTCTAGGTTTGGTCAACAGAAGTCTAACTTGAATTACAAAAAATAGTCATAGTCCCTCAGTTAATTTCCAAACTTGAGAGCCAGTTTACAGACTAAGAACCACTTGAAAGAAGCGGATACTAGGTCCTCTTTAGGACTGCAGAAAATTTATACTGTTGATCTGTCTTCCGGTCTTTCTCAAAGGGACTGTTCTCATAGGAAAGCAAAGTGGGGTGGGGTGGGGTGGTGGTGGTGGTGGTGGTGGTGGTGGTGGTGGTAATCATCTCTGGGATTGGATAAAAAGTAAAAGGAATAGAGATACACTTCTTTTACAAAGGTGAGAATAGAATAGTTAACAGCTAACAATTGACCTGATAACAATAACAATGAGGGGTTCAGTGGTCTCTTGCTGTGGTGTAGTGACTGTGCCCAGAGAGGTCTGGCAAAAAGAAATTACTCAGACATTTCAAAGGTTTGTTGTAGTACCCGTAAATAGACAATAGGCAGGCTCAGTTAAAGTAAAGATTGACTTTTGTCAATGAAGACTCCTCACCATGACTTGCTTTTATTTTTTTTATTTATTTTTTTATTTTTCAATGTTTTCATTGATTTTTAGATAGAGAGGAAGGAAGAGGGAGATAGAAACATAACAAGAGAGACACATCCTTTGGCTGCCTCCTGTATGCCCCCTACTGGAGATAGAGCCCACAACCAGGGCATGTGCCCTGGCCTGGAATTGAACCATGACCTCCTGGTCCATGGGACAACGCTCAATCCACTGAGCCACACCAGCTGGGCATCATGACTTGGTTTTAGTTAAGAAGTTTTAATTTCAGACCATCCATAAAATGGTGGAATGGTAATAATGTGGAGTTTGGAGTCTTAGATTGACTCCAGCACAGACACACAAATGTGAGCAATTCATTTAGTCATTCTGTGTTTCAGCTTTCTCATCAGTAAGTGGATTCTTTTTAGGGTCAAATGTGATTGTGTTTTAAAGTGCTTTGTGAATGACAAAGTTCTGTGCAGAGAGCAGATGGCAGCCTGGTACAAGTGCAAAAGCTCTCCATCTTTTTCTCGCCTGAAACACAGGACGGCCAAGATAATCTCACTTTTGCAGTGATGAGGGAGGGAGAAGGAAGAGAAGAAATGGTGGAAGCCCCTCTGCTCCTTTTCACTCATTTCACCTCTCTCCTCTTCTGCTCTCCTTTAGGCTCTTCCCAGAAAACCTAGGCAGGATCCTCCCTGCCTTCCTGCAGTTAGAACTCCCTTCCTTTACTGTATTGGTTTCCGAGGGGTATCTTAACAAATGACCACAAACTTGGTGAATTAAAAACCACAGAAATTTATTCTCTCACTTCTGAAGCCCAGTCTGAAATTGTTATAGGGAAACCCCCAGTTGTGTCCAATAATGAAGGCAGGGTTGAATCATATTAGGCATTTATTGAGAAGGCTAGCCAACCAAGAAGACACGGCACTTACAAGCATCAAATCCTGTTTTCCAGCCAGGTGCAGGGGACAGGATTATATAGGGGAAGGGGCTAGGGTGAGGCTGGAAAAGAATGTAGCTATGTGCAGGCCTGGAGGTATTGTAATTAGTCACCAGGCGATGAGATAATGTTTTGACTCCTGGTGGGTAGGTCTGACCATGCTTTTCAGTTCTGCTTGCTGGATTCACAGCTGAGTCACCTCCTCAATCGCTTTGCACAGGCCTTGAAAAGGAAACTTTAAGAAAAGTTTTAGCCCTAACCGGTTTGGCTCAGTGGATAGAGCCTCGGCCTGTGGACTCAAGGGTCCCAGGTTCAACTCCGGTCAAGGGCATGTACCTTGGTTGCGGGCACATCTCCAGTGGGGGGCGTGCAGGAGGCAGCTGATCGATGTTTCTAACTCTCTCCCTCTCCCTTCCTCTCGGTAAAATATATTTAAAAAAGGAAAAGTTTTATTATTACTTTTTAGATTAATTCAGGTGCTCTATCTATTAGGTTATAGGTCCCCCCTTTCAAAATCAAGGTGTCTGCTGAGTCATGCTCCCTCCAAGGGCCCCAGGGTTCCTGGGCTTGGGGTTGCATAACTCTACTCACTGCCTCAGTCTTCACATGGCCTTCTGCCTATGTTTTTTCTTCCCTTCTCTTTAAAGACACTTACCAACTTAGATTTAAGGCCCTCCCTAATGCAGGATAATGAGGTTTTTTATTTTCAATATGTTAGCTAACCAAAGTTTATAAACCCAATGCTTCAAAAGACCAAAACTCAAAACATCAAGAGTTTGGAGTAAGGAGAGATTTATTGATTGAGAAGGTGCCAACAGAGAGGGTGGGAGATCTAATGGTGCCTCAAATCCATCTTGCTCACTGGACTAGGTTAAGGGACTTTAAGGAGTTAGAGGGAACAGGTATACAGAAGTGCTGGTGGGGCGGATCTTGGAACTTGGGCATTTATGGTAAGGGGCACCAACTCCGGATCTTTCTGGACAATAGGCCCTTGGCTTCTGATGCTTAAATTATGTCCTGGTCCTTTGGTTCTATACTGTATTTGTGTGTGTGTGTGTGTGGGGGGGGGGGGCACTTTGGTTTTGAAAGATTTCAGCAATTGTGTTGTCCTTGTTTTTGTAAACTGGCAGACCACATTTAATTTTGAGAAACCAAGTGCTTGAACGTCTTCATTCATAACTTGTTTTTTTTTTATGACCAAGTTATCATTTCCCCCTTCTCAGTGTGTGTGTGGGGGTTATGATACCTAACTGGCAGGAGGTGCAGAGGACAAACATTTACATTCTTGGCAATTTGACTTCTCTCCTCCTTGGCCTCCTCCCTTCTGCTTCCCACTTCCTCCACGCCCTGGGGACGGGCAACTTTCTCTGCCGTATCTGCTATCAACAGTTTCCATTCAGTTTGCTGGCCCTCCTAGTTTTTCCAGATTGAAATAACACCGGAAAGAGACCTGTATGAGATTTTGGTCCCATTCAGTGATGGTCTGGAAAACCTGGGCAGCCGGATTTTCTTATCTACTGCGCTCCCAACATCCGGATTATCATGTTCAGTCTTAAAATCAGATCATGTCTCTAAGAAGCATGAACCGCAGTGAAGTAAATACCCATAGGCTTTTGGCCATCCTTGTTCTCATCAGCGCTAGCACTGCAGCAGTGCGGGGGATAATACCCAGGAGGCGCTGTCAGCTTGGTGAAGGCCTGCGTCAGCCTGGCGTTTTTCTGCAGCTCCCAGTGCGCTGGAGTGTTGCGTGAACAGTAAGGGAATCTGTGGTTGGATTCTTACTCCAGGCAGAGAGCGAGCCTCAGCTGAAAAATTTCTGTGCCAGGGAGACAGCAGCTGAGTGGTGTAGGCGACTCGTGGAGAGAGTTTTCACCCCGCCCTAGAAAGCTCAGCTCGGTTGGGGACGGAGGGGAAGGTGTGGGAGACCTGCGAGCGGGGTAAACCGCAGCTCGCAGCGCTCTGACCATTTCGCTCTCCCCGAATGTACTTGCAAGAAGTTGTTTTACGCCCACACAAACAAGACCTTCACAAGCGTCCGGGCACATAGTAGTTTGTTTGGGGGTGGTGGAGAAAATGCTAACATTTTGTAGATGAAAATTCTGTTCCTCAAGGGATTCTCGCTGAGAGTGCTGGGGGAGGCGGGGCAAAGGGACGAAACGAGGCCGCCCAGGAGGCTGCGACGCTCTCGCTTTCGGAGCCTGTCCAGCTAGGGTGCTCCGGGTTGGGTGGCGGAGGAGGTGGGGCCAGGGCGGCGCGCAGAAATAGGGCTTCGGGCGGCGGAGCGCCGCCAGCCACCAGTACAGTCTTCTGCCCGGAGCCAGTTCCCACGGAGGCTGGTGTGGTGCAGTGCGGACGCTCGCAGGGATCCTTACTCCCCAAGGGCCTCCGTGAGTCACCCGCTGAGTTGTCGCGATCGCAACCCAGAGGAAATCAGGCACCGGGTGGGGCGCGTTCCCAGGCGCCGCGGGGTCACCCCAGCTCGCCTCTCCTGGCTGGTGCTACCGGCTCTGCGTGCGTGCGGTGGCTTCCACGCTGGTCTGGGTCTCCAGCGGAGAAAGAGTTAATCGGCCGCCGCAGGAGGAGCCCCAGAAGGAAGGAAGGAAGGAAATTGCCGTGGTTCTGAAAGTTTTTCCTTCCTCTCTTTTTTCCCCTGCAGAGGTGAGTGCCGGGAGGTGGCAGCGCTGATTCTCCCGGGCCGGGCTCCGCGCCTCTGCTCCAGGAGCTGCCGCCCCACTGCCTGGGAACAGGGACAGCCGTTGCGCTCGGACCTCCGCCGGGACCCCTCCCGAAAGGGTGCGCAGAGCCATGGAGGGCGCAGAGCTGGTTGGGAAGATCCTTTTCACCTGGCTGACGCTGGTGCTCGGCCTCATCCTCCTGCCTTCGGCCTTCGGGGTGTCTTTGGGCATCTCAGAGATGTACATGAAGATCCTGGTGAAAACTTTAGAGGTGAGTGTCCCCGCACCTCGGAGGGCTTCAGGGAGAGTCTGGGGTGGGGACCGAGGGTAGAGCCCAGTTTAGGGGGGGCCAGTTCTGAAGGTCAGTGGTCCGCAGGGTGTGCGTTTCGGTTTATCCTCCGCAGTAGCTTCAAGTCAGCTTCTGCAGAGCTGGAGAGATCGTGGCTGGGACCCCTGGACCACTCTATTGTTCCTCTTCTTGGAGGCAGAACTACCCTACCCGGTGCTCCGTTATTACTATTTTTACTGATAGATTAACAGTGCGGCCGCCTTTTATGTCGTTGGCTTTCTTTATATCCGTCACGCAGTGCCGCTGTCACTTCACTCTCCGAAGTTTTTACAGCCTCTGGTTTCAGAGGTCCTTTCCTATACTAAGGCATCAGGTTTATGCTCAAGATAAGAAACCAATTGCTCAATGGTAGAAAAAAAATCTGATTATATTTTAATGAAGTCATGGAAATTTTATCTAATTGATGGCACTTGAAATGTCATTAAACATGTGTCTTTGACCTCTGCTCTCCCTACACTCCTCTTTCCAAATTCTGCAAAGAAAGGTATTTGGTGCAGGTGGGCCCCGTGGGTGACGGCTGCAGCTTCGTCTTATACATGGCATTATTAAATTACAAGGGCTCTCCTCCTGCTCACTGTCTCAGCATCTGCTCCCCCAAGCCTTGGAAGATAGGGGGGCACTTATCCCCCTTTTATACAGCTGAGGAATTTGAGACCCAGTTCAGTAGTTTGAATGAAGTGGTCATAACTAATGAGAGGGTGTGTCTGCCTAGTGGTTAGGAGTACAGCCTCTGGGTACAGATTGCTTAGATATGATACCAAACTCCCAGCTCTGCTTCTTAATACCAGGCTTTAGGGAAGCCTCATTTTTCTCATCTATCAAACAGGGGGAACAATAATGCTGATTTCCACAGGCTTGTTGAAGTATGTTAAAAAAATGTCAAACATCTCAGAAGGGTGCTGAGACATGTTAGGTGCCATGTAAGTGTTGGCTGCTAATCAAAGAATAATAATATTATTTAGGGTCTAGCATCCTCATTTCTCTAACTTCTAATGTGGGTTCTCATTTTTCTGCTCTTATTTCCTGTCTCAGGATGAAACCCAGCCTGCAGGGTGGCTCCTCTATTTATCTATCCTCTATCTATCTATCTATCTATCTATCATCTATCTATCTATCTATCTATCTATCTATCTATCTATCTATATCATCTATCTAATCTTTTAGTTGCCTCTGGCTATCAGTTGCCTTCCACACGGGCCCTGACCCTGATAGAACCAGCAATCTGGGTATGTGCCCTGACCAGGAATCAAACCCACCACCTTTGGTGTAGGGGACGACGCTCCAACCAATCAAGCCACACCGGCCAGGGCTTTCTTACTGACTTCACACTCTGAACGTGGTCACACCAAGCTGTGAATGTCTTAGCTGCCTCCTACTATTTGACTTCTTCAGGATATTCTCTTTATAGCACAGGATCCTCTTCAGCTGGTGTTCACTTTTTCTCAGAACTCTGAAATAATTGAACTGTTCTTCCATACAGCAATGTCTGTTGGGATTTATACCCAAGTAAGGATAGAGTGAGGGTAAATCGCACAAACAGGCTTCCGGGTGCTGACTCCTGTGTTTCTTGCTTCAGTAATTCAAGGTACAGCTAAAGATGTGTCCTGGAGAGAGAACAGCAATTGCTGTCAGCCTGGCAAATAACTATTATATTTTGAAGAGATATCGCCAGTCCAGGATCTGGCCTTCAGTTTGGTTGCACCTTAAGTTTTCATTTTTGTCCATCTAGAGTTGAAGAGACTTTCAGAATTGTACTCTGTTAATCAAACTATCAAGAACAATTTTCGAATTGTTGTGGGAGATACATCACTTGGCTTGGAAACCAGGTAGAGGTGGCATAAGGAACCATCCTCTTTGCCAAGACTAAGTTATTAGGTCAGGGAGATGCTTGGCATATATGGAATTAGGATGGGGATTCATTTTGTGAGCCAACTCTGACTTGTTGGTTGTAGTTGCCTGGAGCGTCTGTGTTTGGAAGAAGCTGGGCACATCAGGAAAGAGCTGCGATCCCACAGCGATATCTGCTTTAGGCACAGGAGATGAAAGTGGCAACCCAGAGCTTTCCATCCTTCCACTAGAACAGCAGTAGTTGTTTCAAAGACATTTCTGTTAGGCGGGGATTAGCATAGGGGAT
The DNA here is from genome assembly GCF_963455305.1 of Plecotus auritus. Classification (NCBI taxonomy): domain Eukaryota; kingdom Metazoa; phylum Chordata; class Mammalia; order Chiroptera; family Vespertilionidae; genus Plecotus; species Plecotus auritus. Next base: position 192,126,866 of record NC_137770.1, on the reverse strand, counting down.
TACTTTTTCTGACTATAGGAATAGTTCCCTTAAAAATTGTACTGGTTGTTTAGTATTAGAACATCTTTGTTAGTGTTCAGGATTAGAATATCTTGAGTTCTGGACAAATACCCTGCCTTTTTGTAGATTCCATTCAAGGTCCAGCCTTTCCTGTTACTCATTATTCCTTAGCATATTGCAGCTGATTTGGTTGTTTCTTTTGCATTCCAGTCCCAAGAACATTCTATGGGCTTTTTGATTGAAAGTTGAAAAATCTCAAGTTTCCCAGGTTACAACCTACATACTATTTAAAAGGTCATTTAGTTTTGTACATTATGTATTTACTTTTCTAAGTTTTGTTGACAATGGATGGCTTTTTCATGGCCATAAACTCAAATTCTGGAATTTTAAATGTGTGTGGGGTGCCTTCTGAATAGCTGATTGTAGTAATTGCTATTTGTCAAGTAACTGACCCAGCTCTTCTCTAACTCCTTCTTAGCTGCTTATCATTTCAGGTAATAATTTTTTATTGAGCTCCTACTGCATGCTGCCTTGTGCATTGCTGAATATCTCTATACTAGTGGCCCGGGGTATGGATTTGTGCACATTGAAAGGAAATTAATTAGAACTGCAGCTTGGCAGTAAACCAGATTTGGGGTTGATAATGCCCCAGCAACAACATAACCCACTGCTGAAGGTGGAATCGCGCAGGCCCCAGGAGGAATCAGGCTCCCTCCTTTCTGGTTCCAGGGTGCGTCACTGGAGAACGGTGGCTGCCAAGTCACAGCAGCTCGGCAGCTCCTGTGTTGAGCATCTGTCCCCTAGTGGTCAGTGCGTGTCATATGTACTGGCCGGTCGGCTGGCTGGATGGTCACTTAGCCTTTTATATATATAGATGTGTGCATAAGCTCCTGATATGGCAAGCCACTTGAGGACAAGGCTTGAATTCTTAGTGATTCTCTAAACTAGTGGTTTTCAAGGGCTACATAATAATTTCTCAGGGATGTTACATTATATTGGGAAAATTGTTTTAGGAATGTAAACTATGAAAAGTAAAATTTTGGTTGAGAGAATGGTGTGTAGAGAGTGATCCATCTAGATGGTGGGGTGTATTTATCTGAAACTTTAGAAGGTGTGTGTGAAGTTTTCATGTTTATCAGAGAGGAGCATAGATTAAAGGTTGAAAAATGCTGTTGTCAACCATGAAAGTTAATTGTAAGGTTAATGATGGAGGTGAAAGTGTTGAAGGGTTGCAATTCATTGGCCTAAGATTAGTGGGAAATAAAGAATGGGAAGAGAATAAAGGATTAATGGAGAAGAAGAAGGTAGGGGAATGTTATTAAATTTTCCCCTCAACTTTTTTATTTATTTACTAGAGGCCTGATGCATAAAATTTGTGCAAGAGTAGGCCTTCTTTCCCCCAGCTGCCGGCACCGGCTTCCTTCCAGCACCTGGGACCTGGGCTTCCCTCGTAGCCCTGGCTTCGTCCAGAAGGTGATCTGGAAGGACATCCAGTCTAATTAGCATATTATGCTTTTATTATTATAGATTTTTAAATTTTATTTGTTCGTTTTTTTTTTTTTTTTTTATTCCCCCTCAGTTTTTGAGGAATAAGATGGAAGCATGAACAAGTTCTTTCAAATTTCTGGCCTTGCCCTAACTGGTTTGGCTCAGTGGATAGAGCGTCGGCCTGCGGACTGAAGGGTCCCAGGTTCGATTCCGGTCAAGGGCATGTACCTTGGTTGCTGGCACATCCCCAGTAGGGGGTGTGCAGGAGGCAGCTGGTCGATGTTTCTCTCTCATTGATGTTTCTAACTCCTTGCTATCCCTCTTCCTTCATCTCTGTAAAAAAAAATCAATAAAATATATTTTTTTAAAAAAATTTCTGGCCTTGTAACCTTGGACAGGTTACCTAACCATCTCGACCTTAGTTTCTACTTGTGTATATAGGAATATGCCTCCAAGAGTTATTATGCAGATTCAATGAGGAGAGGTGAATAAAAGCACTTGATGCATAGTAGGCGCTCAATTCTTGGAGTTTGAATTAAAAAAGTCTGGTCTTTTTTTGTTTTCTTTCATGTGGCTAAAATTTAACCTACCTTCAGATCTTTGATAGGTTAGCATATGTACTCAGAGCAGACAATTCCTGCCTTTTGTTTTAATTCTTATTCTTTCCCGTTACCCTCTTTTCTGTCCACCAATTAAGTTTCCCATCATTTTAAAAGGCATGTGGTGATCATTGGATAGATTATCTATTTCTTTATTTATTTGTTTATTTCTTTATTGTTAGTATTACAGATGTTCCCCATCTCCCCCCCACCCCGCTTCCACACACACACTTTTGCCCCCTTCCATCCAGTCCCTGCCCCACCCAGGCCTTCACCATACTATTGTCTCTGTCCATTGGCTATGCATATATGTGTATATATTCTTTGGTTAATCTCTTCCCATCACCCCTCCCCTCTGAGATCTGACAGTCTGTCCCATGCATGAGTGCCTCTGGACCTATTTTGTTCATGTTTATATTGTTCATTAGATCCCACATATAAGTGGTATTTGTCTTTCTCTGACAGGCTTATTTCACTTAGCATAATATCCAGGTCCTGCTGTCAAAAGGGTAAGAGATTCTTCTTCTTTTTAAAAAAATATATTTTATTGATTTTTTTACAAAGGGGAAGGGAGAGGGATAGAGAGAAACATCGATGAGGGAGAAACATCGATCAACCGCCTCCTGCATACCTCCTATTGGGGATGTGCCCGCAACCAAGGTACATGCCCTTGACTGGAATTGAACCTGGGACCTTTCAGTCCACAGGCCGACGCTCTATCCACTGAGCCAAACCAGTTAGGGCGAGTCTACTTTTTTATGGCCATGGAGTATTCCATTGTATGAATGTACCACAGCTTTTTTATGCACTCATCTACTAATGGGCACTTGGGCTGTTTCCAGATCTTAGCTATTGTAAATAATACTGCAATGAACATAGGGATGCATACATTCTTTATGATTGGTGTTTCAGGTAGGATTCTTAGGCTATATTTCCAGAAGTGGGATTACTGTGTCAAACTGCAGCCCCATTTTTAATTTTTAAAGAAAACTCTATAATGTTTTCCACAGTGGCTGCACCAATCTGTATTCCCACCAGCAGTGTACTAGGGTTCTCTTTTCTCCACATTCTCGCCAGCACTTGTCATTTGTTGATTTGTTGATGTAGCTATTATGACAGGTATGAGGTGATTGGATTGTTTGTCTTGCTGGTGTTGAGTTGTATACATTCTTTATATATTTTGGAAATTAACCCCTTAGCAGATGTATCATTGGCTAATATGTTTTCCCATATAGTGGGTTACCTTTTCATTGTTTTGATGGTTTCTTTTGCTGTGCAGAAGCTTTTTAGTTTGATGTAGTCCCACTTGTTTATTCTTTCCTTTGTTTCTCTTGCCATAGGAGATGTATCTGAAAATTCTGCTACGTGAGATGTCTGAGATTTTACTGCCTAGTTTTCTTCTAGGATTTTTTATGGTTTTGCAACTTGAAGTCTTTTATTCATTTTGAGTTTATTCTTGTGTATGGTGTAAGTTGGTGGTCTAGTTTCATTTTTGTTTGCATGTACCTGTCCAATTTTTCCAACACTATTTATTGAAGAGACTGTCTTGACTCTATTGTACGCTCTTGCCTCCTTTGTCGAATATTAATTGAGAGTAATGGCTTGGGTCGATTTCTGGGGTCTCTGTTCTGTTCCATTGATCCATATGTCTGTTCTTGGGCCAGTACCAGGCTGTTTTGATTACAATGTCCATGTAGTATAGTTTGATATATGTATAGTTTGATATTTGGTATTGTGATCCTCTAACTTTGTTCTTTTTTTTCAAGATTGCTGAGGCTACTCATGGTCTTATTTAGTTCCATATAAAGTTTTGGAACATTTGTTCTAGATCTATGAAATATGCATTTGGTGTTTTAATAGGGATTGTGTTGAATCCGTAGATTGCTTTGGGTGGTATGAACATTTTAATTATATTAATTTTTCCAACCCATGAACATGGAATTTTTTTTCAAAGGAAATATTTTATTCAAATTCCTAAAACAAATTTGAGGTGTTATGTTGGGTTTGAATTGAAGAAAAAGGCCCAGTTAAAAAATGGAAACAAGGTTTTCATTTGATAGAAGCTGAAATAGGTGTATAAATTCTAATCAAAGATTTGTCCCATGTGGTACTTTTCAAGTTTTTAAAAGTCTAACCAAGCCAAACCCTTAGCCACCTTCACTGCTTTTGCTTTGCTTTTCCCCTTTCCTTTTTCTCACTTTGCCTTCAGCCTTTTTCTTTGCCTCTGATTCATCCATATGGGGCACTGTCCATGCTGGTCTAGAAGACTCTTTTTGTTTCTCTTAATGTCAGTCTCCATTTTCATGAACATGGAATATTCTTCCATTTGTTTATGTCTTCCTCTATTTCTTTTTTTTAAATATCTTACAGTTTTCTGAATACAGGTCTTTTTCCTCCTTGGTTCAGTTTATTCCTAGGTATTTTATTTTTTTCATTGCAATAGTAAATGGGATTTTTAAAAATTTATTCTTTCTGAGAGTTCACTATTAGTGTTTAGAAATGCCATCAACTTCTGGATGTTAATTTTGTATCCTGTGACTTTGTTAAATCTAACAGTGTTTGAGTGGAGTCTTTTTCTTCTTTTTAATACCTGATTGGGAATCGAACCTGCCTCCCTTTGGTGTATGGGGTGATGCTCCAACCAACTGAACCACATGGCCAGGGTTTTGGTAGAGTGTTTAGAGTTTTCTAAGTACATTATCATGTCATCTGCAAATAATGAGTTTAACCTCCTCCTTTCCAAATTGAATGCCTTTTATTTCTTCTTCTTGTCTGATTGCTGCGACTAGGACTTCCAGTGCTGTGTTGAATAAGAGTGTCTTGTTCCTGATCTTAAGGGAAACACTTTTAGTTTTTGCCCATTGAGTATAATGTTGGCTCTAGGTTTGTCATATTTGGCCTTTATTATGGTGAGGTATGATCCCTCTATTCCCACTTTACTGAGAGTTTTTATCAAAAAAGGGTGCTGGCCAAAACCGGTTTGGCTCAGTGGATAGAGCGTCAGCCTGTGGACTGAGGGGTCCCAGGTTCGATTCCGGTCAAGGGCATGTAACTTGGTTGCGGGCACATCCCCAGTGGGAGGTGTGCAGGAGGCAGCTGATCGATGTTTCTCTCTCATCGATGTTTCTGACTATCTATCCCTCTTCCTTCCTCTCTGTAAAAAATCAATAAAATATATTTAAAAAAAAAAGAGGGTGCTGGATTTTGTGAAATGCTTTTTCTGCATGTATTGATATGATTATGTGATATTTATCCTTCATTTTGTTTATGTGATGTATCATGTTTATTGATTTGTGAATATTGTACCAGCTTTGCATCCCTGGAAAGGTAGATTATTTTCTTCAATCTTTATAACAATGCTTGGTAATTGTCCCAGGTTTAGAGAAGATGATAATGAGGCCCCAAGAGGTTAAAGTATTTTGTCTGAGATGGTGACAGCCTGAAAGTGGCAGAACTGCGATTCATATGCTTGTATGTCTGACTGCAGAGCAGGCACATTTTCACATTCACTGGAGAAGAAGCCCAAGGAAGAAAATGGTTTTCCAGTATAAATTCCCTGTTACATTAAATAACTTCTCCCACCTTAAAGTTTGCTAGTCTTCAACACCGTAATTGCATTTGGTAGGACAGACCTTGGGTGTTACCATTTCAGGAGATGTTATGTACTCTGAACCTTGTCTGGTGACAGAAAATGGAGTTCTTTGTAGCAAATCATCCTATTTAAGCAATGCCTCTGTGTTAGTTTGCTAGGGTTACCATAGCAAAGTACCACAGACTGGGTGACTTAAACAACAGAAATTTATTTCTTCGCAGTTATGAAGGCTGGAAGTCCAAGATCAAGGTGTTGGCAGGTTGCTTTCTCCTGAGGCCTGTCTCCTTGTCTTGCAAATGGCTGCCTTTTGCTGTGTCCTCATATAGCCCTTTTTCTGTGTGTGTGCTTCCCTGGTATCTCCTTGTTTGGATAAATTTTCTCATAAGAACACTGGGCAGATTGTATTAGTATCCACCCTAAAGACCTCACTTTAACATAATCACCTTTTAAAAGGTCATATCTCCAAATACAGTTACATTCTGATGTACTGGGGGTTAGGGCTTTAACATATGAATTTGGGGGGGGACAAGTTAGTCCATAACAACCACAAAATACCAATATTTTCCATCATGAAATAATTGTCCTAGTTGAAGGTAATTACTATTTATATAAAATATAAAATCAAATGCCTACCATAAAAGAAAACTGAGCTCCAAGACTAATAATGATTGATCGTTTACAATATTTTGTTTTAATCATATTTGTGGTCTACTTACAATGATAATAGGTACAAAGCTTTAAATTGAAAAACTGTAGAGCCCTGGCCAGATAACTCAGTTGGTTAGAGCGTCATCCTGATGTGCTAAGGCTGTGGGTTTGATCCCTGGTCAGGGCACATACAACAATCAACCAATGAATGCATAAATAAGTGGAACAATAAATTGATGTTCTTTCCTCCCCTCTCTAAAAATCAATAAGTAAAAAATTAAAAATAAAAACATAGTAATAAACTTTTACCTCTATTGAGAAAACGTGGGAGGTATAGAGTTTAAGTTTTCAAGGAAGAGAAAAAGATGTAACCAGATTAAGACTGAGTCTTATTATAATTTGTGATTTGACATTTGAAGCCTGGAAGATTAGCATCTATTTATAGGCTGTTCTCTAAGCACAAATGGCATGTTCCTACTTGGCTCTTTGGAATGTTGTGCAAGGGTCCTGACATAGTCAGATCATGCCTTACTCTTCGACCTTCATGTACATATTTTAGGTTATTTATTTTTTATCAGTTTATTTGCTTATTTATTTGAAATTTTATTTTCATCTCTCTGAATTATCCCTCTGAGCTTATCAATAATTGAGATATACGTCTTGACATATTTAATAAATTCTTTTTGTTCCTCGAGGGTGCTTAAGTTCTAATTATAATTATTACAATGCATTTTACCTCTCCCTCCTCGGCTCCCCCCTTCCCACCCCAAATCAGTCAATTTAGCCAGTGTTAACTTCTGGAATTGTAATAATCTAAATAATATTTTAATGGCTCCTTTCTAAACTAGATAAAATAACCATTGGGATTTTCTGGAATGCTGTCAACAAGGTTAACTTGTAGTTTTTCTTTCTTTTTTTTTTTTTTTAGCACATTAAAAAAAACAATTTTTATTAATTTTAGAGAGAGGAGGGGAAAGATAGAAACATCAATCGACTGGGGACCGAACCCGCAACCTGGCTATGTGTCCTGACCCTGACCGGGAATCGAACTTGCCACCTTTTGGTGCACAGGATGATGCTCCAATCAACTGAACCACACTGGCCAGGGCCAACTTGTAGTTTTTGAACTATGATGTTAATGGTAGATAATGTTGAAAATGCATTAAAAAAAGTGTAAAGAAGAAAATAGCAAGTCACATCTTGGTATATTTCTTTATACTCCTATGTACATTCAAAGCAAAATGGGAGTTGATTTTTCCTGTTCTTAACTTCTCTCAAACCCCTGGTTACTCATAATTATAATATTTTTTCTGTGTATCTTAAAACATAAGTGACCATCTGGGCATATTATTTCTTTAGTTACCGACTTCACTGATTGCTTTCCAGCTTTCCAAGTCTCACTCTGTCTTCCTTTTCAAGCTTATCGTTGATGCAGGCAATTAGACTTGAGTGCATCTGAGCCTTGAATGCCTAATTTACTATGAAAATAATAGCTATAGTTTGGGCCCTGAGTTTTTACATGTGTTAATTTAATCTAATCCTCATAGCAAACCCTATGGGATAGGAACTATTATCTTCACTTTCCATATGAGGAGACTGAGGCCTAGAGGGATTAAGTAACTTGAACACAGGTAGTCTTTTTTTTTAAAAAAAATTAAATATGTTTTTATTGATTTTTTAGAGAGAGAGAAAGGGAGAGGGAGAGAGAGAGAAACTTTGATGTGAGAGAGAAACATTGATCAGTTGTCTCCTGTACCCACTCAGGGACCAAACCTGCAACCTGGGCAGGTGCCCTGACCAGGAATTTAACTGGTGACTTTTTGGTTACCGGATGATGCTCAACCAACTGAGCTACACTGGCCAGGGCAAACCCTGGTAGTTTTAAGGCCATAACCTTTGCTCTTGCCCAACATGCTTCACCACCTTTTCAAGGAGAATTTATTGTGATACCAGATTGTGTGTGAGTGATTTAAATGGAGTAAACGTGATCTGTTCCTCTTATCATTAAGGCATTATCAGAAGAGAAGAGTATACCTGGGACTTGGAATAGTGCTACATCAGAGATTCCCTGGGGGATCTCTTTAATTCAAGTAACACTAAGGCTTACTGTTTAATTTCACTTCTGAATAAGCATAATTAAGTATGCTATACTGTGTCTATGGAACAGTTTAAATTAATACTTCTTGTTTTTGAACAGTGGGCCACATTACGAATTGAAAAAGGAGTCCAAAAGGAGTCAGTTCTTAAAAACTCAGCTTCTGTTGGTGAGTCTTTTTTTTCATTTTGATGGTTAAAATATCCAAAATATGATGATATAAAATGTCCCATTTACATCTACTCAATTTGAACTTGTAATATGCATAGAGTAGTGCATTCTGTAGGATTGTTCATAATTCTTTTCAAAATAGTAGCTGCTTGAGTGTTGAATGAGTTGTTACTGTAAAGGAGGTAATGTTTGCTAGTTTACCTGTGTATTTGTAAAGGCATGCATTTAAAGGTGGTTGTTCATGGTTTTAAAGATGTAGTCAATGGCTTAAAAAAAAAAGGTAATTGGACTAAACTGGGAATTAAACCTATTTTTCAGGTTTTATTAACACTACTAGAGGCCCGTTGCACGAAGATTCGTGCAATAGGCCTTCCTTCCCCTGTCTGCTGGCACTGGTTTTCCTCCGGCACCCAGGACCCAGGCCTTCGCTCTGGCTGCCGCCTTCCGTCTTTGCTCCTGCCGGCCGGAGACTTTGCTCTGGCCGGAGCCTTCAGTCTTCTCCGTTCCGGCCAGAGCGCCACTCCTGTAGCTCCCTCTGCCCTCCGCCCTCCCCCTCATAGCAGGTGGCCCGCCTCGCCCAGCCGCTCCGAGCCTGTGTATGCAAATTAACCCACCATCTTTGTTGGGTTAATTTACATACTCACTCCTGATTGGCTCGTGGGTGTCATGTAGGTATGGTCAATTTGCATATTTCTCTTTTATTAGTGTAGATTCTAATATGTGGCTTTCAAAGTATTCTGTTCCTCAGAATACTCTTTCCTGATAAAAGCTAATTGATGATACATGGAATACAACAACAAAAACAACTCTCCCGTGAAATCAGCTTGGGAATCACCACATACTACACCTGCCTTTTGGAGAGTAGTGTTGCACAGTAACAAAGGCTCAGAAAAGGCCTGCAGTAATGAAACTTGTTTAATGTTTGTTAGAAGTGAATTAACAAATCAATGGATTTAACCAGTCTCTGCTTCTGTTGGTGTGCTTTGCTTTTATCCCCAAGAAAACGTTTTTAAAAAAATTTAAGAATTATTTAAGACAGCAGCTTCATAGGGGAGTAGAATTCTATGGGAGTAGTGGCTATAACATTAGTAAGAAATGAATCACTAGAGTTAATTACAAGATTAAGTCTTTATGCATTTTTCAAAAATAATTATTGAAAGAATTTTGTGCCCATCTAATTTGGGATTAAAGAAGGTTAAACTGTTAAACACTTTACTAGAAGGAGTTTATCTTCTGGAGGCTTGTCTAAGAGGAGTTGTAGAAATTTTATTAAAAAAAATAACTTATTTGAATGAAAACATCTGTCTATTTTTGTATAATTTATTGTTATGTTCAAATGAGTAAAGCGACTAGTAGAGTTTTGTGGTGTCTACTTAAATACCAAAGTATTATTACTGAAAATATTTATACTAAGATTGGATATCCTCTTTGTAGTGCCAGATATCTTTCTCTCAGAGCAGATCTACTTATTTTTTGTTTTTCTGGGTTGGGTGCATTTTTTCATGTGTGTCCTTATGTTTTAAGGAGAGGACACACTTTATTGCTGGTTTTCTGTTGTCTTTGGTGAGAATTTGGGCTTTCATTGATCTTGAGTGACCGTTTATGGGGCCCTATGTATAGAGGTGGTGGCAGTGGTGGTTCATATCTTGGGTTATGAATTTAAAAGGGCACAAGGTGTTTCAATTGGTAGGTTAGAGGCTCAAAAAGTCACTAGGTGAGGGTGACCAGTAGCCTTGGTTTAGTTTTTTTAGCCTATCTGAAAGTGAATACTTTCACATGTTGGATTTTTTGTTGTTGTGCATCTGTCTTTTCTATTTTCGGTCTTAACTTTCCCAAGGTACCTCCAGGAAAGAGTGGAAGTGGAAGTGAAAGAGTGGCAGTTGTTCAGCATTTGCTACCCGCAAGTGGGATCCTTCTAGGATTATTTGGGGATCCAAAGGTGATTGAGGCATGGTTCCTGTGGGGAGACAGGCATCCAACAGGCCACTGTATAAATGCTAAAATAGGTGCATCAGCAAAGGACAATGTGAGATCTGACTTAGGCTCTGGCATGTGCAGCTTTCCTCTCTGTTAATCCCACAACTGTTCATGGTATGCAGCTTTGCTCCCATCCTGACTTACGTCCTGCTTAGGTAGCTCTGTTCCAGGGTGTGTGCTCTGTTGATGCATCCTGGTGTTTGGAGTTAGCCTGATTATTTTAATCCTAGATGACTGGCAGAGGGTGATGAAACACACAGCACTGGCCTGGCTGGTGCAATCTTCTGCATTCGGAGCATCATGTCTCTGTACTGCAGCCAACAACCGCACAAACCTGAGATGAGCTGGTTAAAGTTTAGGCCAGGGTCACAGGCAGGCCAAAGCTCTCTCCCAGTAGTGAGGGAGCAATTTTGAGGTGTCTATCTAAATGATACTGGGCCGATGATAGCTTTGTAGAGCTGAGAAGAAGAGATGAACTAAACAGGGGAATAGTTATATTTGTTTTCTGCACCAACAAATTCCTTTGGCTGCTCTTTTACTTGGTGGAGCACATTTTTGGAAACACTTAAAGTCTCCCTCCCCTTGCATTATATTTCATCTGTGCTTTTATTGAATAAGCCAACTGAAAAGTGAACCTAGGGAAATATTATCTGTGTGATTAAATAATTCTCTTCTGTCTTTAGCCATATTCTATTGTGTCTTCTATTAAAACATTCTAAGTTATTAAGCTTCAGATATGATGGTAAGTAAGATCTCTTTAAGAAGCTCTATTATTACACCTTCCTCTTCTAGGTTTAGGAATTTTCCTCATTGTTGATACAATGATGAAGTTCAGTGTTTTTATTCCCTTCAAGTAACATTCAGCTCTGGTAGGGAATATAGTTTTATCCTCTATCCTAATTTTTGTTCTCAGAGAGCTGATGTGCTAGAAGGCTAACATGAGAGAAAGTTCTTTTGCTTCCTTGCATCAGCTGAACTTTCACCACTTCAGCCAAAACACAAATGCATCTCTTCAGACCCTGAGACATGGACTGACAGAGATTTTAGCAACTTTTATTTTACTCTGTTGTGAACAGTGCCAGGGACCATTTGACTATGAATAGCCACAAGCCTCACTCTTTGGGTACCTGACTGATTTTCAGGACTTACACTACCAAACTTGAAACAGTAATTTTGATTTTACTTGTGTTGTAGGTGGTGGGAATGGCACTGGGTGTTAGATCCATGGGGTCAGACCAGCCCTGAGTTCAGCAACCTCGGTACTTGGTTTCTGGCCAGGAAAGAATTCAGAGCCAAGATCCAAACTATAAGAGAACATTTATTTATAAATCACAGGTGTAGAAAAAGTAATTCCTAAAAGTGGGCTTAGGAAACAAGTTATAGAGGTAAAGGAAGGGTCCTTGGAGCTTGGAAGTGAGGAAGCTAATGGTAAAGTGCTTGTGGGGAGGGGGAAGGAGAAAGGAAAAGAAAGGGCTTGGGCCCTAACCGGTTTGGCTCAGTGGATAGAGCGTCAGCCTGGGGACTAAAGGGTCCCAGGTTCGATTCCAGTCAAGGGCATGTACCTTGGTTGTGGGCATATCCCCAGTAGGGGGTGTGTAGGAGGCAGCTGATCGATGTCTCTCATCGATGTTTCTAACTCTCTATCCCTTTCCCTTCCTCTCTGTAAAAATAAATAAAATATATTTTTTAAAAAATGGCTTGGGCGCGCTCACGGGAGGGAGAGTGCACTGGGTCCTCTGTCCTAAGGGTTTTAAGGGTGGAGATTTTCGTGGAGGTCCCTGGGGGAGATCTTAATATTCAGCAGCTTTCCAGGTGTGTCCTTTCTGGGTCTGGGTCTCCACTGATTGATTGCTTGGCACCAGGGCAGGGGGTCATTATTCAATGCAGCTGGTCCTGAGGTCAGCTATGGCTGGTTTTGTTGCTCTTTTGGGCCTGGGGCTGAAATACAACTGAGGCCTAGATGTTATTTCTAAGGAAAGGTCAGGCCTGGGGTCCAAACCTCATGACCAGCTATATGCTAGGGGAGGAAAAGTCATCCTCAGGGAGAAACCAAGATGGCGGCATAGGTAAACACCTGAGTTTGCTGCCTCGCACAACCACTTCAAAACTACAACTAAAAGACAAAACAGACATCATCCAGAACCACAGGAAGGCTGGCTGAATGGAAATTCTACAACTAGAAGGAAAGAGAAAAGCACACTGAGACTCAGAGGAGCTGCAGAAGTGAAGTGCAGAGGTACGGAGGCGCGCACGTGTGCGGAAAGGGCTGGTAACCGAGTACGCAGCTGGCTTTCTCAATCACAAGGGAGACAAAAGTTCCTGACTGCTCTGAACTCCAGTTCCCAGTGAGACTCTGGGGAACCAGACTCATACGGGGACAAACTGGACTGTCTGGCATCAGGCGTAACTCCAGGGCGGCTTTCTCTCAGAGGTGCTTGCAGCGATTACCAAGGGACACTGAGACCCGGGGGCCTCTTAGGGCAGGGCTGATGGGAAGCCATTGCTGTTTGCTCTGCCCTGAGCCCCCGCCCCACCCAAGCTGTGCGCAGAGGCTTTTGCATATGATTGGCCTGGTCCTTTGAAATCTAAAATTACCTAACAAACTGCAGCTGAGTCAGAGAGACACAGAACATCCAAAAGAAGGCCCAAGGCCCCACAACAGCTTGGATTGCTTCACAGCTGGGCCTCATCTGGGTACCTCCAAACCCCAAACAAAGAAGAGGAATCGGAAGATCTCTCTGTAGCTCCTGCTGGGTGGCCTCAGGCAGAGGCTAAATTAGCACCTCCTTGGAGATCCAAGAGCCAGTGTACCCAGGGGTCAGAGTGGGACCATCCAGATTACAACTCCTCAGATCCATAAGGGACACACTCAGGCGGCAGACTCAGTGAGCACCAAAGCCCCACTGAAGCAAGTCTTGCCTCATAAGGGTGTCTCCAGCACAGAAGTTCTCCCAGCATAGACACAGCTGATCCTCACAGCCAATTGTCCTGGAGGTCAATTCCTCCCAGTGATACCAACAACAATCAAGGCTTAACTACAACAAGACTGTGCACACAGCCCACAGAGGGGTGCACCAAGAGTGTCCACCTCAGGTAACAGGGGAGGCTGAGCCACTGGGCCCTATAGGACACCTAGCACACAAAACCACTCTATCAACACAGGGAAGCAGCCAAAATGCGGAGACAAAGAAACAGGTCACAAATGAAAGAAATGGAGGATATAGATTTCAAAACCATGGTTATAAGGTTTTTCAAGAATTTTCTACAAAAGGCCGATAAATTTAGTGAGACCCTCGAGGATATGAAAAAGGACCAACTAGAAATTAAGCATACACTGACTGAAATAAAGAATAATATACAGAGATCCAACAGCAGACTAGAGGATCGCAAGAATCAAGTCAAAGATTTGAAATACAAAGAAGCAAAAAACACCCAACCGGAAAAGAAAAAAGAAAAAAGAATCCAAAAATATGAAGATAGTGTAAGGAGCTTCTGGGACAACTTCAAGTGTACCAACAACAGAATTATGGGGGTGCCAGAAGAAGAGAGAGAGCAAGATACTGAAAACCTATTTGAAGAAATAATGACAGAAAACTTCCCCCACCTGGTGAAAGAAATAGACTTACAAGTCCAAGAAGGGCAGAAGAACCCCAAGTAAAAGGAATCCAAAGAGGACCACACCAAGACACATCATAATTAAAATGCCAAGAGCAAAAGACAAAGAGAGAATATTAAAAGCAACAAGAGAAAAACAGTTATCTGTAAGGGAGCACCCATACGATTGTCAGCACATTTCTCAACAGAAACTATGCAGGCCAGAAAGGAGTGGCAAGAAATATTCAAACTGATGAAGAGCAAGAACCTACAACCAAGATTACTCCACCCAGCAAAGCTATCATACAGAATTGGAGGTCAGATAAAGAGCTTCACAGATAAGAAAAAGCTAAAGGAATCCATCACCACCAAACCAGTATTATATGAAATGCTGAAAGGTATTCTTTAAGAAGAGGAAGAAGAAGAAAAAGGTAAGGATAAAAATTATAAACAACAAAATGACAACAAATACATACCTATCAACAAGTGAATCTAAAAATCAAGTGAATTAAAAATCTGATGAACAGAATAATCTGGTGAATATAATAGAATCAGGGGCATAGAAAGGGAGTGGACTGACAATCCTCAGGGGGAAAGGGGTGTGAGGGGTGCGGAAAGAGACTGGACAAAAATCATACACCTATGGATGAGGACAGTGGGGGTGGGGGATGAGGGCAGAAGGTGGGGTGGGAACCGGGTGGAGGGGAGCTATGGGGGGAAAAAGAGGAACAACTGTAATAATCTGAACAATAAAGATTTATAAAAAAAAAAAAAAAAGAAAAGTCATCCTCGGTTGTCCCACCTTACAACCCTATAATTGTCCTTTGCTAGGCACCTGGGCTTTCCACCCTGGTGATCTTCTGTACCTGGCCTATCACCCTTACTCTGCTCATGTCTGTCTAGCTGCCTACCACACTTGTAATGAATGTAATTAATTATGTCCTTTTCATGATCAAGATTAATTCCACTATAATTACATTATGATACTAGGGCATTTTGAATGTTCACCAACCAAAAGTCAACAGTTAGGAATCAAGACCTCTCTTTGCCCTTGCCTGGGGTTGTATGAGTCACAAACAATACAAATAAATGGGGCCTGTGGCTTAGTCATTTTGGCAATGTTCTCTGGAATGTGTTGCTGGTCTGACTCAGTGCTGTGGGCAGTGAGAAATGTATGCCACCTCCTCAGGTCCTCCACTGTACTCTACTCCAGCAGGCACTGCACCTTAAAGATTTTGGGTCATGTGACCTACTGTTAATTAAGCCCCTATGCTAAATTTCTCTTCTGCTCTGTATCTATTGTCCTCAAGTCCCTGCTTTTCCCCCACCCAAACACACACAGAGGAGAAAATGCTATGGTGAAACTTCTGAAGTTATACCTATTTAGAGAGAAAACAGGGTGCTTAACATTTCCCTCTGCAGTAATTTTATTTTTGGAATTCTTTCTGTAAGACTTGACTCACAATATTGATACCTGTATAACATTGGTTACACTGACATTAATCAAATCTTTTGAATTCACACAAAATGTGGGATAATAGTTTGTGACAGACATTTGAGGAATTTTTCTATACTCATTTTAATCTTGGGCAGGCCATTTAAAAACTGTGTTTTTATTAATTTTAGAGAAGAATGAAGAGGGAGAAAGATAGAAACATCAATGATGAGAGAGAATCACTGATCAGCTGTCTCCTGCATGCCCCCTACTGGGGATAAAGCCCTGAAAAAACAGTGTTATCTCACTTTTTTTTTTTTTTTTTTTTTTAAATATATTTTATTGATTTTTTACAGAGAGGAAGGGAGAGGGATAGAGAGCTAGAAACATCGATGAGAGAGAAACATCGATCAGCTGCCTCCTGCACACCTCCTAATGGAGATGTGCCCGCAACCAAGGTACATGCCCTTGACCGGAATCGAACCCGGGACCCTTCAGTCCGCAGGCCGACGCTCTATCCACTGAGCCAAACCGGTTTCGGCATGTGTTATCTCACTTTTAAAATACTGGAACTTGTCTAGCTACCTGAGAGAGATAAATAATCCGGTTATGAGATGGAAAGGCTAGAGGTTGAGATTTCCTTTTTCAGGCCAATTGTCTTACCCTGCTTTTACCAGTCTATCTCTCTTAGCAATTCGTATGCTTGATGACGGTCATGATGATGATAACAATTTTCAAACATACACCAAAACAGAGAATAGTATAATGAACTCCAAAGTTTGTCAAGATTTTGCCACACTTGATTCATCTATCACTTCTTATTTTCTTTTTAAATATATTTTATTGAATTTTTACAGAGAGGAAGGGAGAGGGATAGATAGCCAGAGACATTGATGAGAGAGAAACATCGACAAGCTGCCTCCTGCACACCCCCTTCTGGGGATGTGCCTGCAATCAGGCTACATGCCCTTGACTTGAATTGAACCCGGGACCCTTCAGTCCGCAGGCCGATGCTCTATCCACTGAGCCAAACTGGTTAGGGCTCACTTCTTATTTTCTGCTGAAGGATTCAATGCAGACATAAGATTTCTTGTCTTTCCATGGATTTTTAAAAAAAGGACTTTAAAAATAACAACAATGCTATTATCCCTTTAACAAACTGAATGGTTTCATAATATAATCTAATACACAGCCCATATATAAATTTTCCTAAAAGTTTCAAAGTGTTTATAATGGCTTTGTTTGAATCAAGATTCAGTCACGGTCCACAAATATGTTTGTTTATTTATTGACACTGTTTTATTGGACATATGGAGTACAGTTTTTGTTCTCAGAATAAAAATTACTTTATAGAAAGTAGATGATTCTGGATAAATTTACAAGCATACCATAACTTTTTATCCTTACATCTTTTTTTTTTTTTTAAATATATATTTTATTGATTTTTTACAGAGAGGAAGGGAGAGGGATAGAGAGTTAGAAACATCGATGAGAGAGAAACATCGATCAGCTGCCTCCTGCATAACTCCTACTGGGGATGTGCCCGCAGCCAAGGTACATGCCTTTGACCAGAATCGAACCCGGGACCCTTCAGTCTGCAGGCCGACGTTCTATCCACTGAGCCAAACCGGTTAGGGCTATCCTTGCATCTTAATATAACTCTATAGAAGAGAAAGATTTGATTATTTTGCTTGTTTGTTTGAAAGCCACAAGATTAGTCATCTATATTTCTAAGTATAATATCATGAAAACTTAGTTAAGTGACTTTGAAGAACAATTTGGCAATTTGTAGCAAAGTTGAAGACCTATTACATTATAATTCCACAATTCCACTTCTTCTAAGATAGTAATTTTCAGCAATTTTAAAACATGCACTGACTTATTTTTCCCTTAGATTATCAAATAAAAAACTCACAACAGCCAACACAACAATAGCTGTCTGGTGTGAATGAATCAAAATTATAACTATTTTAAAAAATAAGATTGGCAAAAATATTTATTTTTTGGTGTGCTGCAGAATTTTAGTAATTAGTGTTTATGTATGCAATGAGATGAAAGAGGTGGAGAATTGCTATTCTAAGATACTAGAGGCCCGGTGCATGAAATTCGTGCATGGGTGGGGGGTGTCCCTCTGCCCAGCCTGCACCCTCTCCAATCTGGGACCCTTCAAGGGATGTCCGACTGCCCGATCCCGGTAGGATCGGGCCTAAATGGGCAGTTGGACATCCCTCTCACAATCCAGGATTGCTGGCTCCCAACTGCTCACCTGCCTGCCCATGCAGAGGGGAAACTGGTTTAAGCAGAGGGGAAACTGATAATTCCAGAGGCCATCCCTCTGACTATGTGTGATTGACAACATTTAACTGCTTGGTAGACTATGTAAAGTACTTAAAGTCATTGCAAAGGATAAGTGTGTCTTCCATTTCCCCAAGCATGGTAAGCTTTTTGTTTAAGCTGGATTCTGTTAGTGTATCATGCACACATGTCCCTTCCTCTTCCTGCTTCTGCAATGATGGCACAGCTGTTCTCAAGTAAATGAACATCCTCGTTTTCAATGACTCATGTGTTCAAACGAAGTTTACGCGCCAGTCAGTAGGTAACCCACATGACGCCTCCGCAACAGATATCAAGTGTGTGATGCCTCAGGCATTGTGAAACTCCAGAATGTGACAGTGTGTAGCCTCTGCTCCTCCTGCATTCTATATGATGAGCGTGTGCCCAAGACTGCCAATCAGTGAAGCATTTGTGTAAGGGTATGTATGCAAAAGAGAGAACAGGTGTTTTGTAATCAACAAAAAGAACTAACATCCCTCTACCCCCTTATTTTCCTTTTTGGCTTAAAAAAAAGGAGGGGGAGGGCATTGCCCCATAGGAGAGTCACCCATTGTGCCCTTTAGTACAAGCCTGATCTAATTTTAGCAACTTAGAATTTCGTAAGTTTGATGTAACTTGGTCTTTTTTTTTTTTGGTCTGTGCTTGTACTCTGTTAAGACAACCCTTTCATCATATAATACATGGAATTGGTGGTTCATAGACTCAAGGGAAAAAAACCAGGAAACCATGGAGTTCTGCTGATGTGAAAAATTTTGACTGATTTTTAAGAAAAGGGGTATCATGTGGAAGAAAACAAAGCAAAAGCAGGAGGGCAGAAGTTCCTAGAAGATATTAGGGACCCAAGAACTGATTTAGTGTGGCTGGAGCCAGAATGAGGGAAGCCAAGTGGAGGTGGAAGGAGTTAAGATTGGATATTTAGTCTGAAGTCAGATCTTAAAAGGCCTTGAATGCCATTCTAAGACATTACTTCTTAAGATGAAGGGATCTCCAAGTTTTGGGAAGACACATCTGGTAGCTTTGTGGAAGTGGGATTAGACAGACAGGGGCTGGGAGAAGTGGAGAAAGGAGAGATGGTAGATAGGAAGCCGTTCTGGAAGGCAATGGACCTTGAACCAGAGCAGTGGGGTTGGTGGAGAAGTGAAGTGTCTAGGCAGCCACTTAAAAATGTGAGTCTTGGAGAAGTCAGGACAATAGATGCACATTTGGGAGTTATTCACCGAGTGTGAAAGTTGAAATGGTATGTTTAGTGAACTTCCAGAGAGTGAAAGACATTTACCAAGGCTAGAGAAAAGACATCACAGAAAAGGGGCAGGAAGAGATAAACAAACCAGACAAAGATCAATCAGGAAAGAGAATAAGAGCAGAGGGAATGGAAACTAAGAAGAAAAAATTCTAACTTTATATTTTCTCTCTCCTTATTCCTCGGCCCACTGACATTCCTTTGTGCTATATTTTACCCCCAAGAATAATAGATGTTGACTATCAACTCCTTTTCAGAAATAAAACATAGACTGCCTTATCTGTAAACTGCTTTTTCAATACACATATGATTAGAGATTATTAGGGTCTTCTAAAGCTAACCCAAAAATAAAGTATTTTTGGGTAAGATTTGAAATGTAAGGGAATCACTCGTTATGTGGAATGTGGTCATAAATGCAGTTTTACCTTGTTTCATCTTTATAATTCTGAGGACATATTGAGCCAACAGATTGTGATTCTGGGAGAACTAGCAGATGAATACACAAAGGAAATGTGTTTGCAAGTTTTTGTGTAAAACATATTAACTTTTTAAAGAATAGTTTATTGAATTTTTTAAAGAGAGAGGAAGGATGATGGAGAGAAACATTGGCTGCTTCCTGCACGCCCCTACTGAGGTTCGAGCCCGCAACCTCCTGGTGCACAGGATGCTGCCCAGCCAGTTGAGCCGCACTGGACAGGGATAAAAAACATATTTATTTTTTGCCAAGTAATGCATTTACTTATTTATTTATTTATTGTTTTATTTTTAAAATGTTTTTATTGATTTTTAGAGAGAGGGGAAGGGAGAGGGATAGAGAGATAGAAACATCGGTGAGAGAGAAGCATCATCGATTGGCTGCCTCCTGCATGTCCCCCCACTGGGGATTGAGCCCTAAACCTGGGAATATGCCCTGACCAGGAATCAAACCAGTGACCTCTTGGTTCATGGGTTGCTATTCAACCACTGAGCCACACCAGCCGGGGTAAGTAATGCATTTAAATGATTCAACAGTTACAGCAATTTAAAAACAGGCTTTGCCCTACCTGTTTTGGCTCGGTGAACAGAGAGCATCGGCCTGCAGACTGAAGGGTCCTGGGTTAGATTCTGGTCAAGGGCACATAACCAGGTTTCAGGCTCGATCCCCAGTGTGGAGTGTTCAGGAGGCAGCTGATCAATGATTCTCTCTCATCATTGATGTTTCTATCTCTCTCTCCCTTCCCCTCTGAAATCAATAAAAATATATGAAAAAATATAAAAAAAAACAAAACATATGCTTTGAGCCCTACCTGGTGTGGCTCAGTAGTTGGAGTGTCGGCCCTCGCACTGAAGGGTCTTGGGTTTGATTCCCAGTCAAGGGCATGTACCTGGGTTGTGGGTTTGCTTCCCACCCCTGGTTGGGGCATATGGAGGAGGCAACCAGTCTCTCTCTCTCTTTCTCTCTTTTCCCTCCTTCCCCCCTCCCTTCCACTCTCTGAAAAAGCAACGAAAAGAATATCCTCAGGTGAGGAAAACAAAAAACAAAGGCTTTGATAAGTGTAGCTTCCATTCCTGTCACTATCTACCTCTACATCATGCTAGTTTCTTACAGATCTTCCCTGTGTTTCTTTATTACAAACGTGCTATTATGATGCAAATGTTTATTATTTTCTAGACTTGCTAACGTCAGAGATGATGTATACTAAATATTATTCTAAGCCTTGTGTTTTTCACTTATATCCTATTGTCCTTTCCAAATTATTACTTAGAAAGTTTCTTCATTTTTAACAGCTAATAAGGAATTCCATTATATGAATGTGAATGGTTATTTTTACCTGTAGATCTTGACCTTTTGCTGTTAAAAAAAAGCTGCAATATATATACCTGTAACATGAGTTACATGTAACATGAACCTGGGGTTGCTCTGTCAAAAGACCATTTGTAATTTTGATTGATATTGCCAAATTGCCCTTCATGAATGGTTGTACTATTTGCACTTCCATTAGGAGTGTATGTAAGTTCCCACAGCTTCACCAAAGGTGTAAATATATATCAAACTTTTGGATTTGTGCCAGTCTGAGGTGAAAAGTCGAAACTCAGTTTAGTCTTAATTTGTGTTTCTCTTAAAAGGAGTGGGACTTTGTACACATTTCATGTTTAAGGGCCATTTGTATTTTTTCCCCCCAGGAATGGAATTATCTACTCATGTCTTTTGACCATTTTTTCTATATTAAATTAATTAGCTTTTGTTTGCACTGAGATACAAATATTTTTTTAAATTTGTGATTGTATTTTTCCCTTTGTTTACCATATTTGCTATTATGCAGATAACTTTCATTTTTATGTTTTAAATCAATCAATACAGTATTTTCTTTTTATAGTTTCTGGTTTTGAGTTTTTTAGTATCAAGAGTTCTCCTTTGGCCAAGTTTTAAGAGAATTCTCCAGTGTTTTCTTTGATTACTTTTGTGGTTTTATTTTGTATATTTAAGTGTTTGATTTATTTATTTTGGTGTATATATCCAGCTATCCAGTTATCGTAACACTCTATTAAAACATCCATCTCCACCACATTTATTTGTGATGCATCTTTAATAACCTCCTGAATCCCAGTATATATTTGAATCTATTTCTGGACTTTCTATCCTGTTCTGTGTATTTACTTGTCTTCTCATGCACTGGCTTCTTATTTTAATTATTGATGTTTTAATACATTGTTTTCATATCTGGTAGGGATAGTTGTTCTTGCTGCTTTTTCTTTACAGACTATTCCTGTTTATTCTTGCTTGATTATTTTTCTATGTGACCTTCAGTTTGTTTATGATCTAGAGGAAATAGAACTATTTATTTTTATTAGAGTTGTATTAAATTTATAAATTTATTAACGAAGGTTTGACATCTATGTTGAGTCTTCCTCTCCAAGGACATTCTATCTTTTTGTTTGTTGAGGTGTTCTTTCTTATTCTCCAGAGATCTCTCAGAGTTTTTCTTAGACAGGTTTTGTACATTTCCTCTTAAGTTTATATTTCTGGTTGCTATTATAAATGGAGTATCTTCTTCCATCATCTTATCTAACTGAGGGTTGTTCATAAATTGGAAAGCATTTGATTTGGTAAGGTAGCAGGATATACAAGTAAGAATTCTCATACTGTATGAAGGTTTTCAGATAGGCTTAGCTCTTTTTTTTTTTTTTTTTCAGGTACGCAATTATTTTATTTCACATAGGATAGTGACTACTTCTTATTCAACTTTTGTCTGCATTTTATTTATTTTCTAGTTAGTACTGCATTTCTCTCACTTATCTAATTGTGTTGGCTGCTACAGTGTTGAGTGACTGGTGCTAGTTGTTCCTGTTGGGTACAGACTGTAGTGCCTTCAGTATCTTCCCAGTAAGCATCATGTTTGTTTTGCTCTAGCTCTCCATCTTATGTTAAATAATTGTTGATTCTTGTTTTGTTATTTTAAACCAAGAATGAATATTGAATTTTTTATGCATTTTCAGCATCTTGGGTGGTGAATATATATTTTCCCTTTAGGGGTATTATGACAAATTACATGAATAGCTTAATATTTGAGTTATCTTTGCATTTATGGACTAAACATTGCCTGGTGCTGGAAACCATCTGCCAAAATTGGAGTTAGGATTTTTCCAGTTGATCCTTTTACTTGTAATTAGTCTATTACCTAGCTACCTACTTTCTTCCCTCCTTCCCTTTCTTTCTTTCTTTTCAGATTAAAGGTTTGGTGGAATTCCTTGTATAAAATGGTCTCGATTTGGTGCTTATTGGGTGGGTAAAATTCTTTTTTACTCCCTACAGCATTATTTCATTTGTGCAAATATATCTATTTAGAGCATTCATCTCTTGGTGTCAGTATTGGTAAAGTTATTTTAGTAGAAAATGGTTTCCCCAGATTTTTATTAAATTTATTTGCATAAGACTTTGTGCACACTTATTTCTTATAAATTTTATGATTTTCTATTTATGTTATTTCTTTTTTGTAAATTTTTACTATATGTGGGCTTTCTCCCCACCCTTATTTTTTTAATTGGATTAAATAATCTCTCAGTATCCTCAGGGAATGGGTTCTAGGAACCCCCTAAGACAGTGGTCGGCAAATTCATTTAGTCAACAGAGCCAAATATCAACAGTACAATGATTGAAATTTCTTTTGAGAGCCAAATTTTTTAAGCTTAAACTTCTTCTAATACCACTTCTTTAAAATAGACTCGCCCAGGCCGTGGTATTTTGTGGAAGAGCCACACTCAAGGGGCCAAAGAGCCGCATGTGGCTCACGAGCCGCAGTTTGCCGACCATGGCCCTAAGATATCAAAATCCTCAGATGTTTAAGTCCCTTACAGAAAATGGTGTAATATTTGCACATCTTCCTGTATACTTTAAATCATTTCTAAATTTCTTATAATACCGAATGCAATGTAAATGCAATGTAAGTAGTTGTATTGCTTAGGGAATAATGGCAAGGAAAAAGTCTGTACAGGTTCAGCACAAGAACCATTGTAGGCCTAACTGCATAGTATACGTCAGCAGCAATGTAACATTTCCAACCTTCTTCCCCCCCAAATATTTTTGATCTGAAGTTGGTGAAATCTGCAGATGAGGAACCCACTAATATGGAGGGTTGACTGTTGTGGGGTGGATAGGTTTTTGAAGTAAACTTTACCCCTTTACTTGTAAAAAAAAAAAAAAAAAAGTTGATTGTAACTCTTAAAATGTGCCAACTGGGGAAACATTGCTGGTGGGGTAGGGAGCAGGAGTAGTTTCATAACCAGTGCTTCTTTAAAAACTAGGCAGATGATTGAGTAGCTCTTAGGGAATCCAGAGGAGATGCTAAGTCAGCATTTACTTTGAGCGCAGGTCATGATCATTGTGCTGATTTCGTCCCCTTTTCTTTTTATGGGTCTGTTATACGGTATATAAAAATCTAGTTTTCTAAAGCAGTTTTGCCACTACAGGGACACTCATGAAACGTTTATGTAGTGAGTTTTAAAATTCTGCCTCGTCTTCACAGTTTGTTTGTTTTTATCCTCTCCAATTCCTCCACTTCCAAGAATAGAAAAACTTCAAACTTTAAAACAACAACAAATACTCGACTTAACCATCAGCAACCCCTCTACATTGCTAATTTGGCCATCAAATAGATAGAGTATTATTAAAAATAGGTGAAATTAAGCAGAAAGGTGTTAATGGTGTCTGTGAACTCCCAGTGTTTTAATACTTATTGGTAATAACTTGGTTCTCTCATCCTAAGTATGTAGAGGTGGGGTTTTCTTGGCTCTTGTGCAGTGTGACTACATGCTTCTTCATGGGTCTCATTAGTGTGTTCAATTGCCACTCAGCGGTGTGTTTTTTAGCATTTAAGTGAGGGAAAGTCACAAAAAGGGCAGTCTTTCTTGCTAGCACCCAAGCATGAGTGAAGGGAAAGACCTTAAGCCCCTTGAAGTAAATGCTTTCACAGCAGCGTCCTTCAGTCTAGTGCTGATTGGTTGTTTGTCCTAAGGAGTGGAGAAGGCACTAGGGGTAAACAAGTCTTGACTTCCTGCCAGCTGAGTCCAGGGAGCAGTCTGTCTATCTCAGTGGGGCAAATCCAAGTTTTGTGGAAGCCTGAAGCTTATACAATTTGGAGGTCCTCTTTAAGTAAAAGAATAAACAAATTGATGCGGGATTTTGAGAGAAGCTGTGCAGTTGAAGAGGACAAAAAGTACAAAAAATTATAATTTCCTAGAAACCATATTAGCTTTGTGGTCAGTGTATCTTTGGCTCAGACTCCTTGAACTCAAACCTAGAGCCATGCTGAGGATGTAGTAGGGTTCCTCAGCTGTTGGGTCCAAAAGAGATAGAGGCAATTTTCTACTAACCTTAGCTGATAGGCAGGCCAGCTTAATGAAGATGAATTAATGGTGTTAGAATATATCTGAACAGCAATAACAACAAAGCACCAAGGTGATTATCCTTTCTAAACCTTGACTAACCTGCAAGATGCATGGAGAAGCTGCTTATACCTTGGAGAGGATTTGAAAAGTAAGGTCCTGACGGGACATCTGTGTGCTAAGGTTATAGAGTCATAAATTGGACAGAACAGCCTCCTTGGACAACTCAAATTAGGCTGAAATACAGAACTGGGGGAGCATTAAGTGAACCACTGCCCAGGGGCTGTTTTTTGTTGGGCTTATCATGAAAAGTCCCAGAAAATAGATGTGTTCCAGGCTGTAAAAGATTCCTGTCCCACATCATGTGAAGTGACATTAGTCAGACAGAGAAAGACAAGTATTATATGATCTCATCATATGTGGAATCTAAAAAAGGCTGAACTCATAAAAACAGAGAACAGATTGGTGGTTGCCAGAGGCAGGGGTGGGAAAATAGGTGAAAGTGATTAAAAGGTACAAACTTCCAGTCAGGTTTAATAAATCCTGGGATGTAATATACAGCATGGTGATTACAGTTAACATTTGTTTTGTATATTTAGAAGTTGCTGAGTGAGTAGATCTTAAAAGTTCTTAACACAAGAAAATATTGTAACTATGTGAGGTGATGGATGTTAACTAAACTTACTGTGGTAATCATTGGGTAATATAAATGTATAGCAAATCATGTTGTACACCTAAAACTAATATAGTGGTATATGGCTATTATATCTCAATAAAACTGGAAAAAAAGAGATTCCTGCCCCAGTTTAAATATATATAGAAAGTGACTCGGGTCACAGTTTTACAAGTACATATCCAGGTTAATGATAGATGGAGGCCACATATAATTTTTCCTGTATCAATTCGAGTTCTATTTCTTCCCTCAAAGATAGGAGAAGTGCTAGAAAGAACTGCTACGCAGGGCTTTCTATTTAGCAAGGAAGAATGGGGGCTGATGTGTAATTGATAAAGAAGATCTTACATATTTGAGGTTGTTGTACACAGTGACATGGAATTTGAGGCTTCGGATATGAGGAAGAATTTAGTTTTGGAGTCACAGACAGACTTGGTTTCAAATCTTGGTTTTGTTGTTTATTCCCTTTGTGGCCCCAGGCAAATTACTCAAACCCTCTGAGCTTGTTTCTTTTATTTTTTGTTTTGTTTTGTTTGGTCAGGGCTTTCTTTCTTTTTTTTTTTTTTTAAATTGTTTAAAGTATTACATGTAGTAGTACATATATCTCCTTTTTTTTCCCCATTGACCTTCCCCCAGCATCCCCTACCCGCTGTCGCATGCCCTCACCCCACCCCCCCAGTGTCTTGTGTCCATTGGTGTGCTTATATGCATGCATACAAGTCCTTTGGTTGATCTCTTTCCCTCCCTCCCCAACACTCCCCAGCCTTCCCGCTGTAATTTGACAGTCTGTTCGGTGCTTTACTGCTTCTGTATCTATCTTTTTGTTCATCAGGTTATAATGTTCTTTATTTTCCATAAATGAATGAGATCATGTGGTATTTTTCTTTCATTGCCTGGCTTATTTCACTTAACATGATGCTCTCCAGGTCCATCCATGCTGCTGCAAATGGTAAAAGTTCCTTCTTTTTTATAGCAGCGTAGTATTCCATTGTGTAGATGTACCATAGTTTTCTAATCCACTCATTTGCTCATGGGCATTTAGGCTGTTTCCAAATCTTAACTATGGTGAATTGTGCTGCTATGAACATAGGGGTGCATATATCCTTTCTGATTGGTGTTTCTAGTTTCTTGGGATATATTCCTAGAAGTGGGATTACTGGGTCAAATGGCAGTTCCATTTTTAGTTTTTTGAGGAAACGCCATACTGTTCTCCACAGTGGCTGCACCAGTCTGCATTCCCACCAGCAGTGCACGAGGGTTCCTTTTTCTCCACATCCTCGCCAGCACCAGGACCAGAGCCAGGGTGCAGCCGAATGCCAGCAGCGCCCACCGCACCAATGGGCGCACGCTGGGCCTGCCGTGCGGGGCCTGCTTTAGCGACAAGTCAGCCAGAGACCAGCCGGGCTCACATTGTGTGGAGGCGCAACCAGCGAGCAACTCCCGGGCCAGCTGCCCCGCCCTGAGGAGAGCCCTGTTATAACTTCTTGTCTGATTTCTGTCACAATCAGTTAGCCTTTTCTATCTTTGAAATTCACATAAATGGAATCATACAATATGTGCTCTTTTGTATTTTCCCACCACTCAGTATGTTTATGAGATTTCTCTGTTGTTGAATAGATCAATAGACTTAAAACACTTGCTCTGGAGTATTCCTTTTACAGATACATCATAATTTGTGTATCCATTATTATGTTGATTGACATTTGAGTTATTTTCAGTTTTAGGTATTATGAGTAAAGCTGCTGTGACCATTGTTGAACAGGTTCTTGTGAACCTATTTACTTGTTTTCCTGGAGTACATACCTTGAAGTGGAATTGCCAGGTCATAGGCTAAACAAGTGTGTTTAACTTTATTAGACACTGCTAAGTGATATTCCAAATTGGTTACATACTCGCTGAGCAACGCATGCGAGTTCCATCCAGTCGCTCCATAGCCTCTTCAATACTTGGATGTTTTTGGCCTTTTATTTAATTAATTTATTTTTTAAAATTGATTTTTAGAGAGAGAGAAACATCACTGTGAAAGAGAAACATCATTGGCTGCTTCCCGCATGTTCCCTACTGGGATAAAGCTTGCAACTTGGGCACGTGCACCTTTTGGTACATGGGACCATGCACATTGGCCAGGGGGCCACGCACACTGGACAGGACTGCATAAAGACCTTTTGATCTTTAATTACATCTAAGTGATTGCTTAAATATGGATCTTGTCTCTCTGGAGTTTGGCATTGAATGTTTCTATTCTTTAATCTCAACAGCACTGGTTCGCCCCTTGCCCAACCCTAACCACATAAAGTTCATCTTTTCAACTACTTTACCTTTCTCTTCTTTCATCAGGCCAATCACATTTATGAATTAGAAAGGAAATTAGGGCCTGGGAGGGAAGTATGTAGGCTTGGCTTCCTTGCCCAGGACCAGACTCCCTCAGTAGAGCTCCTCATGCCAGAAAAAGGACCTCACTACCAAATAGTAGGTTCTGGGACAGGTGAACTCTTCCCTGACCAATTGCTTAATAATTGGGTAGAGGCATGTAAAGTAAACTTTTTTAAAAAAGGGGAAATAGTAAATCATTGAAATAGGATTCACAAATAGTGTCTACTTCAATTCTTTTTAAAAAAATTGTGGCAATACCACTTAACATGAGATCTACCCTCTTAACAAATTTTTAAGTGTGCGGTACAGTATTATTAACTGTGGGCAATGTTATACAGCAGATCTCAGGTAAGTCTTTTTGTAAAATTGAAGCATAACATAGATAGGCAAGAATGTAAAGTTATAAATGTACAGCTGGATGAATTTCACAAGGTACTCATGTACCTCTCATCTAGATCAAGAAATAGAATAGATCAATACCCCAGAAACTTTCCCCAGTGCCCTCTCTAAATCACTGCAGGAGGAGGAAGTATATATTTGTTCCAAATTAGATTTTAATTTAAATATTCTCTATTGAAACAGTGATAAAGGAGATTTCTGGTTCATGGTACTGCTACTATGTAATAATCTCCTATGTTTTGGGGTTAGTTAGGCATATGAGTGGATGGGATTCTAGCTCAAGTAGATGAAGTCAAATAATTTCCACGAGAGAGAGTGTTTTGAACTCTGAGCCTCTGACTTTTGGAATATAGCCCATTGGTAAGTTAAGGGTCAACTTCTTTATATAAACCTATCATATACCCTTGTGGTCTGATTTTCCCCCCTAATTGCTAACCTAGAAAGCATGTTGAATAACTGGAGGATGGAAAACTAGCATGATTTATAAATGGGCAGTTATTTTAAGAGTACACTCAGCTAATTTCGAGTTAATTATACTTGATGATTTTAACTTCAGCCTCCATTTCTTCTAAAAGGCCTTTCATAGCTGGTATTATTTATGTACCAGTGACTTGCTAAAGGCACAGGGACACAGGGCAGCTTGTGCAATTAATCTCTTGCATTACATAGAGGTAGTTGTTCTAATTTTATGTCCATCAAAGCATGGACCTCTGCCAAAGCATTTGGTATAAGGACAAAGTTCAAATGTTTATAGCTTTACTTTTTTAAAGCTGACTGTGTAACAAAAAGAAATATTTCCTAGAATCAGGATTTTACCAATTTAAGAACTATGGATTGTTCTGGGTTAATTGAATCAGGGTTAATTTCTTAATAATAATTGAGTTTCCTGCCCTAGCTGATTTGGCTCAGTGAATAGAGTATGGGCTTGTGGACTAAAGGGTCCTGGGTGCGATTCCCATCAAGGGCACACGCCTAGGTAATGGGCTTGATCCCCAATAGGGGGCATTCGGGAGGCAGCTGATCAATGATTCTCTCCCATCATTGATGTTTCTCTCTCTCTCCCTCTCCCTTCCTCTCTGAAATCAACAAAAATATAAAAAATATATTGACATAAATACATATCAGATTTAACTAGCAGACACAATTTTGATATTGGCTTGTACTATCATTTAGGAAACTCAATTATTATTTTTTTAAAATATGTTTTTATTGATTTCAGAAAGGAAGGGAGAGGGAAAGAGAGATAGAAACATCAATGATGAGAGAGAATCATTGATCCGTTGCCTCCTGCATGCCCCCCACCAGGGATGGAGCCCAAAACCTGGGCATGCATCCTGACTGGGAATTGAGCTGTGACCTCCTGGTTCATAGGTCAACTCTCAACGACTGAGCCACACTGGCTGGGGCTATGTCTATATTTTGAAGACTGTCAGTCCACTTCTGAATATTTCTTGGTGCCAAAAGAAATATTTCCTCTTTTTCTAACCTTTCTTCGATGCCTGATACATGGTGAGTGTCCACTCTATGTTGATTGAATTGAATACTTTTTTTCTGTCAGAATTTTATACTTAGCATGAATTGAATCAGTCATTCTGACTCTCAGTAGTCAATATATATCAGGAAGGAGGTAAAATATATTAAGTAGTGCTTCTTTTGAAATCTGTTTTTATAATTTTCAGATATTTGTGTGCCTTATTAAAGAACTCCTGCCCTAACCGGTTTGGCTCAATGGATAGAGCGTTGGCCCGGATTTGATTCCGGTCAAGGGCATGTACCTTGGTTGCAGGCTGGATCCCCAGTGGGGGTTATGCAGGAGGCAGCTGATCAATGTTTCTCTCTCATCGATGTTTCTAACTCTCTATCCCTCTCCCTTCCTCTCTGTAAAAATCAATAAAATATATTTAAAAAAAAAAAACAACAAAAACTCCTAAGCTGGTACATGCTCTCTTATAATAGAGATCTTCATTTAGGAACAACTGTCAGTTCCATGTAACTTTTTTTTTTTTTTTGGCAATAACAAATGTGTACCTAACACTTAATTTAATAAATAAAACTTTATAGAAATAGTCAAATTCTCCTGTGTATCCCTCCCTGATTTAATTACTTCACCAATCTCTAAAACTACTACTCTATTTTTGATATTTATTATTTTTATGCATTTTGTCATATTTCCCCTATACATGTGTATATCCTTAAACAAGACATAGTATTTATTGTTTTGCATTATTCAAACTCTGTAAATGTGCCACCTTTCATATATCATTCTGAGTTGTTTGTTCATTCTGATGTTTACAAATTATCTAAATCGGTAACTGTTCTAGTTAATTTCTTTTAATTCCTATGTAGCATGCAATGTATGTATCCATCTTTAATATGAGCTGCATTTATTTATTTATTTGATTGAGATATAATTGACATATAACATGTTAGTTTCAGGTGTATAACATAATAATTTGATATTTGTATATGCTGTATGTCCATCTATCTAATGGACCTTTGGCTTGATTCACTATTTTGCTGTTGCAAATAATGTAGCAAAATGTTCTTACAGATGTCTACTTGTACACACTTTTGCAAGAATCTCTCCAGAGTATAAGGGGGAAAAAATGTTCCTTAAGGTGGAATCATCAATAGATGTTAATTACCACTGGGAGGAAGTTTGAGGAGTAGGCTATTTCTATAGTCTCAAAGTATCTTCCCTTTATAGATAGTTATTGATAATAAGGATATACTTATTAGTCAAAAAGGGAAAAACAGTTAACTTTACAGTGGAAAAACCTGGTAAGCACCAACTTAAACCAAATGATCAAAGTTAAACGTCTCCATTATGGGACTAACTATAACGTGCCTCCCATGTAATGCACTGAGAAGAATGTAACATGACTTACATAGTATTTCTGCCAAAAGTGTACACAGCCTGTATCTAATCATGAAGAGACATCAGATCAACCCAAGTTAAGAGGCATTCTGCAAAATGTGGCTTGTACTCTTAAAAATGTCAATACCTTTGAAAAACAAGGAAAGGCTGATGAACCTTTTTATATTAAAGGAGACTAAGGAGACTTGACCTATAAATATAATGCATGATTCTGAATTGAATCCTGGACCAGCAATTAAAATAGTCCTATGAGTGATCTTACTGGGATAATTGTCAAAATTTGAATAAGGGCTATAGCACAGATACTACTAGTATTGCCGTAATGTTAATTACTGACATTTTCCTGATTTTGATAAGTATTCTGTGGTTACATAAGTGAAACTCCATGTCCAAAGGAAATCTGTGCTGAACTGTTTGAGGGTAAAGGGTGTAATGCCTGCAATTAATTCTTAAATGGTTCAGGAAAAAGTATCTTTTTATACTTATAGAGATAGAACAATAAGGCAAATGTGTCAAAATGTCGGCAATTAGTAATGCTGGATAAAGTGAACTATTGTTGCAACTTTTCTGATATTTGAGATTATTAAACAAAAATCTTCCTGGGAGTGTAATTGCTGGGTCTTAGGCTATAAATATCTTTAAATTTACCAGATGGTGCTAAATCATTTCTCAGTGTGGTTGTACTAATTACATTCCCATTGTCCCAAGTCTTCACAAACACTTGATATTATTCAATTTATTTTTTTTTTTAAATAAATCCTTATGGGCATGAAATTGTGGTTTTAGTTTGCAGTTCTCTAATCATAGTGAATTTGAACATCTTTGAAATGTTTAGTCATTAAAGCTTACTCTTTTTGTGATTTACTTGCCATATTCTTAGCTAAAATTTTTACTGGGTTCTTTGACTTTTTCTTTTTAATTTTTTGTATGTCTTAATATATTTTGGAAATCAATCCATTGCCAATTAGATGCATTACAGTTACCCATATACTTTTGAAAGAGGCTTAATGAAAATATAAAATTGAGTTATATTTTATTTGAGTTACACAGAATAAAGTAGGGCAGGGGGCAGAGAAAATATTGCACATCAAGGCTAGGGACTAGGGACCTGGCTTCAGATCTCTCCTGGCTCAGCTAAATAATATGAGCCACCTTGAACTTGCCTTCTTATCTCTGGCTCCTCTGGAAAAGGTTATTTTTAGAAGGGCTGTCCACTGTCTCTAGTGTGTTTCATTCAGGGATTTGCTGAATAACCTGTGCTTCCTTTGTCCTCTAGACTTAAAAAAATTCAATATATTGCTAAATAATGAAACTCTTGCACTGCTAAATTTAGGCCAATAGTTGGAATTGAGAAACCTGCTTCGTATTGCAGTGCCTAAGAGTAAGAGGGAAGTTCAGTAGTGACACTATCTTGGGACATTCTCTGATACTAATTTTCAGAGTTGGAGAAAGGTTAAATCACTTAAGAGTTGACTGCTGAAAAAGGTAGGCTAATAATCATTCAAGAACTTGGTTTGTTATGCTAATTCTTAAGACGAAGGTATTAGCTTTACATGTGGGCAAAAACAAACAAACCAAAACCACCCCATAAACTCAAAAGTAAAGTCACAAAACTTTACCCATGTAAGGAAACTAGAGATCCCCTCCCCCGCATTTTATAAAGGAGGACACCAAGTTAGGTGATTTATCTATCAATCACAGTCATAGAGCTGGTTGTTGTCCTAAACAGCACTTGACTTTGGATTCCAGGTCTTCATTACTTTCTACTCCAGTGCATTATGCTGCTGTTCCTTCAAAAAACCCGATACATTACAGCTCCCGCTACATACAAGTTCTCCAGAGGATAGGCAATATAGTACTCTTCACTTTCCTCATTGATTTCCTAGGGAACTGGAAAGTGAGAAAATCAAAGAAGGTCTTTTTCAGGGAATTTAACACTTTAATCTTCACCCCCCCCCCCCCAAAAAAAAAGACTTTTCTGATGTAGGAAATACATTTCTTTCTTTGTGACACACTTCAGAGAGACAAATGTATAGTTATATCACTGTGTACATAGTTACTCTTTATTCTTCAAAGACGTCCTCTTCAATTTTTCTTTTTTAGTAGTTAGAACTGAGTAGTAGTAGTCATTTTTCAATTTACAAATTTCTGCTACTTGAAAAACCTTTGAATTATTTTCCTTATGGAAAATGCAATCTATACATATAAAAGACTAATATGCAAAGTGTCCCCTCGGGAGTTGGACCGGGAGACTGGGAGTTCAATCACTTGCTATGACATGCACTGACCACCAGGGGGCGGCGCAGAACGAAGGAAGGCTCCAGCCGGCAGCTGGCAGCTAGCAGCTGGGGAAGGGAGGCCCTGGTCGCAGCTGGAAGGCCCCGTTTGGCCCTGATTGCTGGCCAGGCCTAGGGATCCTACTCATGTGTGAATTTCATGCACCGGGCCTCTACTAACAGTATAAAGAGGAAAACTCTAATCTTATTGTCCAAAGATAACTACTTAATGTCCTTCTTAACATTTTTTCAATGTATATATGTTTCATAGAGATCTTGCCTTTTTTTCACTTAATGTTAGAATATTTATTAATGGATGCATTCTAGCTCATCGTATGGATCGATTATAATGGAAAATGCTCTGGCCTACCATTCTGATTATATTTTATGGCAGATTCTTAGAATTGGAATTATTGAATTATCAGCAAAACTATTTTTTTAGTTTCTTCATGCCAAACAGATTTTGACAAAGTTGCTACCAGTTCCATACTCAATACAAATTGAGTATGAGAGTACCTGTATTATTTTTATCTTTGAAATTTATCACTAAAAATGTTGCTGATTTAATAATATAAATAGGCCAGTCTAAGTCACCTTTCTTTGATTACTATAAGTTTTTATATATTTATTAACTATTTATGTTGTTTCTGTAAACTCAGTTCATGAACTTTTGCTTACTTTTCTGTAGCAACCTGTGCTTTTCTTATAAAATAATTTTCACATATTAAAAACATCAACCTTTGCCTTTTGTGGTAAATACCTTTTACCATTTTGCTTTGTTTTTTGCTTTATGGTTTTTATCAGGGGAGAACAGAAGTCTTTATTTTTATAGTCTAGAGATCTATACATGGGGCGAGTTTGCTTCTGTGAGTTCTTTCACTAATGGTGTGAAGGGAGGAGGAAATGCAAGCAAGAAGGCTATTGAGGACTAAGATTCCTCTTTGTAAACTGAAATCCTTGGGTAGAGGCCATTTCATGCAGACTTGGTGATTTCACCTCTTCTCCCACTGCAGTTGCTTGTCTTATATATATGAAATCTGCCATATTATCTGTTAAATTTATTTGTCTTGTGCACAGTTGGCCCTTTGGCCACTTTTTTTGTATGTCCTATGGCATTTCCTCATGTCCTGCTGCTTTCTTTTAAGGTATTATCCAAAGAGATAAGTCACCCATGGAAAAAGGGCTCTCTGGTCTGCGAGGAAGGGACTTTGAGCTGTCTGACGCGTTTTATTTCTCCAAGAAGGGATTGGAAGCCATTGTGGAAGATGAAGTGACCCAGAGGTTCTCCTCAGAGGAGCTAGTGTCATGGAATCTCCTGACAAGGACCAATATAAATTTCCAGTACATCAGTCTGCGGCTCACCATGGTGTGGGTGCTGGGCGTCATAGTACGCTACTGTGTCCTATTACCTCTGAGGTAGGTCTCCTGCCCAGGGGTTTGATGGTATAATTGGTTCAGCTTTCTTTTAAATCATGTATGTAATGGCCACATGTGAGTATTATGGTACTAGTCTCACTCCTTCCCACTTAAGAAAACACCATCAAATGTGACCTCCACAGGAATGTTTTAAGTATCTATTCTCCTTTCACATCTCCTCCTCTTCCCCAGCCCCCACCTCCCCAATTAAGGTGTGTATTCAGAATCTAATATATAGTCTGGATCCATGTTACACTTTCAGTCATAGATAATTTGATGGATAGAAAAGGGAAATGAGAAAAAAGAAGAGATTTTACAGTTTCACACTCACTGTGTGTCAAACAAACTGTCTCTCTGCTGGTCTGTCGTGGTTCATAGCTGCCTACTAGAGGAAACATTCCTGAGAGTGGTTACCACATGGGAGAGAGCCATTCAGTAGAGTGAATATGTTCCATCCACATCCATTTATGATCACTCACTTTTCTTATTAAAAGTTCCACTTCTGGGTCTCCTTCTGGTTCTAAGTTTGAGTGCCACCTGAAGAGGAGGTACTGACTGGAACCATAGTGTGGAACTGGAGTAGAAGAGGTAGCACTGGGCAATGGGATGAAGTGCAGGTGACTAAGGTTTGTTTAGTATGGTGGTGGCAGGTAGAATGCATGTGTATCAGTCATACATTGCTGTTTATTGTCTTGCTTCATTTCCCTTGGGCATGGCCTTGGCATCCTCTCAATAGAGCTTTCCAGGCAGTCGCTATCAGCCAACAAAAATTAGTACGTAAGTTGAAACCTCTTTACCATCCCTAGGGTGGCCTATACTTGCCTCATTCAGATTTATTACAAGGGAAAAGATTAAGTATAAGCAAAGGCACATTTCTAAGAAACTCGTTCTGCTTTCCTGTGCTCTTGTTGCCAGTGACTAGTTATTGGGGGCATGTTATGTCTTTTGGGAATCATTTCAGCTCTAATAACAAAGTGAAATTCAGGGTTTTACATACACGTCTGTTTTTGTTTTAAATCCCCATCTGAGGACATGCTAAGGAAAGTGGAGTGGGGGGGAGAGAGGGAGAGAGAGAGAGAGAGAGGGAGAGAGAGGGAGAGAGAGAGAGAGAGAGAGCGAGAGAGAGAGAGAGAGAGGGAGAGAGAGAGAGATTGATTGGTTGTCTTTTGTATGTGTCCCAATCAGGAATTGAAGTCAGGTATGTGCCCTTGACAAGGACCAATATAAATGTTTTGGTGCACAGGATGACACTCAGCTAACTGAGACACTCCACACTCCAGCTGGGTTTCACATACACTTTTGCTTGAACCTTAAGCCAGTGTAGCGTTCATGTACTTGGGGATGTCCAAGACTACCTATTTGGCATGCTATGGAAGGCAATATTTGAGCTTTTATTTATTGGAAGTTTCTAGTTTATTATAATTAGAGCTTCCATTTATTGTTTTTATTCTTAAAAAGCAATGAAACCTCAGAAGTTGATTATATAGATAAGCTCTTCCATCTTCACTTGGTCCATTGGTCAGGCACCATATCCCAGGCAGCCATTGAGAACAGTGAGGATTTCACCACAGAGTCTTGAGATTCCCTCACTTGTTGGTTAGCTTTCACCTGCTGTGGGCGTCCAGCAAATAGTGTTATTATTTTATTATCTAGTTTAAATTAAAGTAATGCTCACAAAATAGATAAGTTACATAAAAGATTCTTGCAAAGAAACCAGGCTTAAGATAATCCTGTAATGTAAGTATCCAAGAACAAGAAGAAATGGCAGAATTAAGATTCCCATTCTTATTACATACTCTTCATTATGAAAGAATTGCTTTAAAACTGGTGTTTAAAAAGAAGGAATTGCTATAAAGTAAGCATTAAAAAAAAACACAACCAGATTGTGCTAAAAATGATTGTGTTGGTGGTCGTACAACGCTGTAAATATGCCAAAAACAATTGGATTGTACATTTTAAATGGGTGAATTTATGATATGTGAATTGTAGCTCAATAAAGCTCTTAATAAAACCTCATAAACAGATTGTGGCTGAAAACTTTGGGTCATCTGAGAGAATTCTCCTGTTTGCTCACTTAAACTGGAAAACAGAATTTTCTGGCTTGTTAGTCTAGCAGACAAAAACCTTCAATGGTTTGGAACACAATTGTTGAAATGTCACCCTCTCTGATTTAATGTGTAGGAACAGGTGATTCTCATTAGAGCAAGGTGGCAAAACATTTAAAAATTTTTGCATAATTGATGGTTAAGATTAAAACAGCTATTTAGTTATCATCAGTGACTGATATGAAAATATGGCAACTAAAGGAAACTTAATTTGACCTTCTAATTGCTGTACAGTCAAAAAGTGTTAAACCACCCTAGCCAGTTTGAGTGGATAGAGCTTGGCCTGTGGACTGAAGGGTCCCAGGTATGATTCCTGGTCAAGGGCGCGTTATATTGGTTGCAGGCTCATCTCAGGGGCTTGTGCGTGAGGCAACCAATCAATGTATCTTGATGTTTCTCTGTCTGTCTCTCTTCCCCTTCTTTCCATGCTCTTTATTTATTTTAAATATATTTTTATTGATTTCAGAGAGGAAGGGAAAGGGAGAGATAGATAGAAACATCAATGATGAGAGAGAATCATTGATTGGCTGCCTCCTGCATGCCCCACACTAGGGATCAAGCCAGCAACCCAGGCATTTGCCCTGACTGAGAATCGAACCGTGACCTTCTGTTTCATAGGTCAACACTCAACCACTGAGCCACGATGGCTGGGCTCCACTCTCTTTAAAAATCAATGGAAAAATATCCTCGGGTGAAGATGAATAGCAACAACAACAAAAAGGTGTTAAACCAAGACTTTAATACCCTTATAAGGTGTTTATGAGGAAACCCATTTATTCTGAAAGATTATAAAACTCAACTTTTTCTTTTTGAGTAATTCTATTTAATTTCTAAAATTACATTATTTTTGAAGTTATTGAAATATATATTAAAAGCACTTTTCAAAAATGAGAAAGTGTCTGTGTGGAGATTTAAAATATTGTCAGTCATCTTGTTTGCTAACTTTCAAGTTATCTTGAACTGTCCAAAGGAACAACCATTAGGTTTGCATTGAGTAATATATAATTTGGAGTTCTTATTATGAATGAGCATGTAAGTATAACTTATTTTGCCATCTGTTATAAATTTTAAATACCTTTAAAAAATTTTGAATTGTATCCTTTTGCTCACCTGTCATTAAAAAATCCGGGAAAACCAAGTGATTTTCAGACCTTTGCAAGATATTTTCTTTTATAACCTTATCACACCACACCAAAGTACCCAAACAAAACACGATGACTACTTTCAACCTGAAATAACTCCTTTATACAACATAAAACTATTTTGTATAGAAGTTACTATGTATTCATTTAAAATAATTCAGAATAATTTAAAAATTAAAATAATAAAGTAGATGGTCAAGACTTTTAATTTGTTCCCTTCACTAGCCCACTTGACACTCTGATGATTATGTAGATTGAACGTGATGGTTTGTGAATCGATTTCCAGGCCTTCTCTGTGTATTGTAGATGATTCATGTGCCTGCTGTTATTTTGAAAATGTCATCGTTTTCCATACATTGTTTTGAAACTTTGCTTTTTTTGCTCTCAAAATGAACCAAGGACCGTTCTTCCATGTCAGAATCTATAGATTTATCCAGTTTTTATGGCTGCACCATATCCCATAGCATGGATGCTCCACAACTTATCCACAATTTTATTATTTGTGAACTTTCAGGTTATGTTTCTTTACCCCTACTATTCAACTAAACGTTTGCATCCCCTTTTCTTTTCCAGGGTTACCTTGGCTTTCATTGGGATCAGCTTGTTGGTTATTGGAACTACAATGGTTGGGCAGCTTCCAGACAGCAGGTGACATGTTTCCTTTCACCAGCCGTAAATAGGATTGTCCTTTTCTTAGCTATGTCCACAAAGAGAATATTTGTTGAATTCCTATGTACAGTATCAAATTTATGGCCTCAACACACTTGTTAAAATCCTGCTTACTTCATATTCTTGATTTGATTTTCAAACATACTTTCACGTAAGTCCCAAGAAGTTGTATTTTCAAAGGGAAAGAAGGAGAAGAAAGAAAATGATTGAGGAACTTAAGGAAAGTGAGAGTCTTATAATATTGTCAGCCTCATAAGGCTGAGACCAAAGAAGCTTCAGCTTACCTTGATCAGAAACTTATGGGGAGAGCTGAGTCGGCCGGGGGCTATTTTCCTTTAGCATTTTGTCCTAAGTGCCTCAGTGAGACTATGAGAATTGAACTGTGCTTGTGTTTCAGAGCACAGGCTGCTGCTGTGAAGGAGCACATTAAAGCTTTTATTGTATTACTAGAGGCCCGGTTTATGAAATTCATGCACGGGGCGGGGGGGTGTCCCTCAGCCCAGCCTACACCCTCTCCAATCTGGGACCCCACTGGAATCGGGCTTAATTGGGCAGTCGGACATCCCTCTCACAATCCAGGACTGCTGGCTCCCAACTGCTCGCCTGCCTGCCTTCCTGATTGCCCCTAACCGCTTCTGCCTACCAGCCTGATCACCCCCTAACCACTCCCCTGCCAGCCTGATTGATGCCTAACTGCTCCCCTGCCAGACTGTTTGCCCCTAACTGCCTTCCCCTGAAGGCCTGGTCACCCCTAACTGCCCTTCCTGCAGGCCTGGTACCCCCCAACTGCTCTCCCCTGCAGGCCTGGTTCCCCCCCCCCCCCCAACTGCCCTTTCCTGCAGACCCAGTCACCCCCAACTTCCCTCCTCTGCCAGCCGGGTCACCCCTAACTGCCCTCCCCTGCAGGCTTGATTGCCCCCTCCCTTGCAGGCCTGGTCCCTCCCAACTGCCCTCTCCTGCTGGCCTGATAGCCCACAACTGCCCTCCCTTGCAGGCTGGTTCCTCCCAACTGCCCTCCCCTGCTGGCCATCTTGTGTGTTGGAGAGATGGTCAATCTGCATATTACTCTTTTATTAGATAGGATAGAGGCCTAGTGCATGGGTGGGGGCCGGCTGGTTTGCCCTGAAGGGTGTCCCAGATCATGGTGGGGGTTCCCTTGGGGTGTGGGGTGGCCTGGGCGAGGGGCCTGTGGTGGTTTGCAGGCTGGCCACGCCCCCCCGGTGACCCAAGCAGAGGCCCTGGGATCTGGGATTTATTTATCTTATACAATTGAAACTTTGTAGCCTGGAGTGGAGCCAAGCCTTCTGCTCGCTCTGTGGCAGCAGCCATTTTGTTGGGATTTATGTATCTTCTATAATTGAAACTTTGTAGCCTTGAGTAGAGGCCAAAGCAGGCTAGGGCTGCAGAAGCTTGGCTTCCTCCATCGCCGCGGGCAACCCTAGCCTCCTGCTCTCTCCAGCTCTGTGGCTGCCCCCATTTCTGTTGGGATTTATCTTCTATAATTGAAACTTTGTAGCATTGAGTGGAGGCCTGGGCCGGCAAGGGCAGGCAGAAAGCTTGGCTTCCTCCATTGCCAGGGAAACCCAAGCCTCCCTTCTGCTCTCTGTGGCTGCAGCCATCTTGGTTGGATTTATTTGCATATTCCCTCCTGATTGGCTGGTGGGTGTGGCTGGTGGGCGTGGCTTGTGGGTGTAGCAGAGGTACAGTCAATTTGTATATTACTCTTTTATTAGATAGGATTTCCCAGGAGTGCCCAGAACTGTACAATAAAATGTTTTTTCTTTCCTTCAGCTTCAAAAACTGGCTAAGTGAGCTGGTTCACCTGACCTGCTGCCGGATCTGTGTGCGGGCCCTCTCTGGGACCATTCATTATCACAACAGGTGAGTGTCTGCTGGCTTCGGGCCTGGCTTTCTCTAGGTCAGGTTAGTGTGTGATGGATAGGTGAAATGAGAGGACTTCCTGTGTGTTAATCCTACCTCTTAGGGTGTCAGAGACATAACCACACACAAAACTCTTTTAAAAAGCAATCCGTTTGCAGAAGGGACATACCAATAAACATGTAATGACACTTGGTCATTGGGCATTTGTGGTGTGCAGGGCAGTCCTGTCCTTCTCGAGGTCTTCCCTCTGAGAGGCGCTGTTATCCTGTTTGACAGGTGAAGAAACAGGGGCTCTGGGATTGGTTGTCTGGGGTTGCATAGTAAGTGGCAGTCAGATTTTGAATGAGGTCTGTCTGACTTAAACAGTGGTGAAGGTAACAGGCCTTTAGTATGGTTGAAGGAGGACCAGACTTGGAATCTGGAGGCCTAGTCTGTGTTCTCACTCCTGCCCCTTCTAAAATTCCATAACTGATCCTTAACACGGACCCCAACATTCTGCTTCCCTTACCCTTAGTTGTAGAGGATAACGGTAGCTAAGTGAAGTTATAAGCTAAATGAGAGGAATTTTGATTGCTAACTTTTCTCTTAACTCAACTTTATTTTTTCTTACATTTCACATCATTGTTTTTAAAGTTCTAGGACAAGCCTCTAATTTTTTAGTGACTGGATCCTTCTATTTCATTTGTGGAAGGGAAACATCTTATTATTTGGCTTCCCCATGTGCTACCAACATAAAAGGTCCCTTCAATTTCTAAAATTATATGATTTTGTAATTGAGCTGTGAGTTTTGGGGTGAGGAGTAAGAGAAAATGCTTTGGAAGAAATGTGAGCAGAGGAAAGGTGCTTTAATTACATAGAGAGGAATTCATAACTCTTTATAGAATTGCTTCTCATTTTAAGGAAAATATGCTAAAGTTGTTATACATTTGGTTCCCTTTCTTCTCTGAATAGAACCAAAGAAAATTGCTTTGCTTCATTAGTGTCCAGTACTGGTTGAACTCTAAGACAGAGGTCAGCAAACTAAGCTATGGGCCCATAGGCCAAATGTGTCCCACCATCTGTTTTCTGTAAA
Source organism: Plecotus auritus (assembly GCF_963455305.1). Classification (NCBI taxonomy): domain Eukaryota; kingdom Metazoa; phylum Chordata; class Mammalia; order Chiroptera; family Vespertilionidae; genus Plecotus; species Plecotus auritus. Next base: position 192,084,947 of record NC_137770.1, on the reverse strand, counting down.
TAAAGTTTTAGTGGAACACAGCCACGCTCATTCATTTACATATTATCTGTGGTTGCCTTGTGCCAAAATAGCAGAGTCCTATAGTTTTGACAGAGATTGGCTGGCTTGCAAAGCTTAAAGTATTTACTCTCTGGCCTGTGATAAGAAAAGTTTGCCAACTTCTGTTTTAGGGGGATAGAAGGTAGAAAGGAACCAATAGGAAATTTACTCTGTGGATCACTGTAGAGGCTCTAAAAGTGATGCTATGAAGATGGAAATAACAGGAAAATGCTTAAGATAAAATAAATGATACTTATCATAAAATTTATTAAAATGATAGAATCTTTGTAATTCAGTCTAATATTTTAAAATTATATTTTCATCATAAAAGGAAAATCTGGTCATTACAAAAAAATAACATAAAAATATATAAAAGGAAAGTCAGTGGTTCTTCTTCCTATACTCTTGCCCCAATCCCATTCACCACTGTTTAAATCAGATAGACCCCCAGAGATAACCTTTTTAAGGTGGGCCCATATACTACGAACTTTATTTTTTTAATGGACTTTTTAAAACAAAATCGGATGAATCTCTACGTGCTGTTCTGCTAAATAGTGGCCATTTTTCAAGGTTTAGTATTTACCATTGTTTGTGATTGCAGGCAGGACAGACCCCAGAAGGGAGGCATTTGTGTTGCCAACCATACCTCCCCAATAGATGTTTTGATCCTAACAACGGATGGATGCTATGCTATGGTAAGAGCAGCTTATTGATATTTCAAGTAGTTCCATGTTTTGTGGCTTGCTCAAATTTTAAATTTATTTGGGCATAAATCAGAAAGTTTTATATTAGAAAGTGACTGGGTTATACTACTGTAGCTATATGTTATACACATTATTTACATGAACATATAGTGTAAGAAAAAGAAAGAAAAAATATTATATTTAAGGCAATAAAAATTTAACTTACTGAAATGCAGACACACTTGAGTTTGATAGGACTTTATCAAGTTGATTCCATCTTGCTTCTAAAATCCCTGCGATATTTAATAACACTTTCAGAGATTAAAGTCTTCTTCCTTAGATCTGTGAAAATCTCTTACCAGCCAAGTTATTTCTGCCTTCCTTTAGGGAGTCATATGCAATTTAAAACAAACAAACAAACAAACAAACAATCCTTTTAATAAAGATTAAACAAGAAAGGCAAATATTTATACCACATTGTCTTTTTCAATTCTTGTCTATATCCCTAAAATAAAAAAGAAAAGAAAACCCTATACAAACCCCATAACCCACAGTCTTGGGGAATCCTCTTTTCATATCCCTTTGGTGGTGGTGGCTTGGGCTTCAGGAAGAGCACATGGATTATTATTATTTTTTTTTTTCACTTCTTAGTTCCAGTGACTGACAGTCATGGTTGATGTACTTTTCTGGGGAGGCATTTGAAGGAAGCCACTATTCATTGTCTGCTGTAGGTAGGAGAGTGGGAGTTCAGCACATGTGTGGTATTTGACTGTACACAGATTATACAATCACTGAGGGGGTTTTGAAGGCCTTTGTGAAAACTCCTCATTTATTGCTAGGTATTTTAATTTGTCTAAAATAGGATTTCAGATATATGTAACACATTGCTAAATTTCTCTAAGTCATTGGGTTCTCTCTAAATCTAAGGGAGCATTAACCAACTTTCTGCAAAGACTTTTGGGAATTGGTACTTCTTAACCTTTTTTTAGGTTAGGAATCAGTTAATAGCTATGTAATTTTTTTAAGGAAAATAAACAAATCACAACAACAACATACTTGTGCATCATACAAACTTAATTCTGTGTCTAATTTCAAGATGTCTATGGATCTCCAGAAAGCCCTTCCAAGGAGCCTCCAGTTAACAACCCTTGATAGATGCCCCTATCCCCCCCCCCCCCCCCGCCCCCGCCCCCGTCAGCATAGTTCTGGGAGTCTATAATAATTCCTTGCATTTATGTGTAATTTATGTGGATAGGCACTTTCACATCCATTATATTTGACCTTCCCTGTAATTCAGTGAAGTTAGAGTTGACATTTTGTTATAGATAAGAAAGCAGAGGTTCAGGCATTTTAACCAGTTTACCTAATCATGGTTTTGTGTTTCTGAGACCATATTCATTCAGTGTCCTTGTCAACAAGCGCTGAGCATAGCTCATTTGTGACTGAAGACCTCAGAATTTTGTTGGCATTTTCTGTGCTTTTTGATCATGTATAGTTGCAATCACAATATTAGTCAAGGTTTAGAAAAGCATAGTACTTATGAACTTTCTAATGTGTTGAGTGATAGAAACCTAAAGCCATTTGGATTTCAGTCAGAGGCGGGAGGGGCGGGGAAATGGAGGGAGGAAACTACTGCTACCTTCGAGGTCATATTTGGTTTCTCTTGGCTAAACACAAACTATATATTTGAAGAATGTTCAAGATCCCATCTCAGTGGCTTTTCAGAGATTTTTTCCCTCCTAAGCAAAGATCTCTACTTTTTTTTAGTTTAGAAATATTTTCCAACTTACATAGAAGTTGAAATAATAAAAATGTTACATACAACATCCATGTGTCCTTTATCCACATTTACGTATTGGTAATATTTGGCCCATTTGCTTTATTATTTGCATTCTCATACATTGGCTTTCTTTATAAAAATGCATGTAAAATATTTATATTTTAATATATTTATATTTAAAATTCCTAATGTTATTTTTAATATTGATATAATAATATTAGATATATGAGTTTATACAAATTTATCCAATTTATAGGGTTCTTCCTTGCTTTCCCCAATCCATATTTTATCTTCCTTTTTTCACTGTGAACGTTCTGTTTCCCAAAAATATCAACTCATTTTCTCAATTCTATAATACATCCAAAATTGTTTCAGAATTGCTTCACCTGTTTTACTACGAGAAACAAATGTAAGAATAATTCAAGGTATTTTGCAGTTCTCGGTACCCCATCCAAGATGGGGGTATGTGGTCAAATACTGTCTTTATAAATTTCTTGGATTCCCATGCGCCCTTCCCCTCCACCTTGCTTCAGCATTGTTTTTTTATTCACTTGAAATATAGCTGGGTTCATTTGCTCTCAGTTTGCTAGTCCCATCCTTGTTGATTTAATTTTTGAATATGTAAGACATTAATATGTTTCCAAATGTCAAAACATTTTTGTTTAAAGGCATACTAACCCATTCCTTCCATTCTACCCCATTCCTTTCTACCCTTGTAAGATTCCAATTTCATTGTTTTTGGTTATTCTTTATTTTTGTAGAGGTAAACAAATATATATGCATATTTCCCCTTCTGTCTCATACAAAAAGTATTATACTATATTGGCTCTTTGCAGGTTGCTTTTTTTCCATTTAACAATGTCTCCTGGAAATCATTAATCAGTCGTACAGTTCAACCTTGTTCTTGTCACAGATGCAGAGTAGTACTCCATCAGGTGTACTTTTCTGGGGAGGCATTTGAAGGAAGCCACTTCAACCTTGTGCACATGTATTTTCATTTTGTTGGAGTGAAATGGTCTATCTTCAGGATAAGTTTCTAGAAGTAGAATTATTGAGTTGAAGGATAAATATATATGCAGTTTTGATAAGGTATTGTGAAATTTCCTTCCATGGGTGTTATTATCTCCCCCATCCCAAGCAATGTACGAGAGTGCCCGTTTCCCATAGCCTTGGTTTAGAGCACATTGTCAAGCTTTGGTTCTTTTTCAATCTGATAGGTGAGGAATGGTATTTCAGTGTAGTTTTAATTTGAGTTTCTCTTATCTTGACTACTCTACTTTTTATCTGACTACTCTACTTTTTAAACCTATAGTATAGCTATCATATCTACATAGCTTAAAATTCAAAGGTGCTGCTAAAGAACACATTTTGCTTATATTTGGCCATTCATGTCCTTTGTATAGGCTAATAACTTTAGTCAGTAGAAGAAGATTGATCTTTTCTACTGGGGAATAGGAACTTACTCCTACTTAAACACACACACACACACACACACACACACACACACACTCGCGCGCGCGCGCACGCGTTTTCTTTGAATAACTGTGCCTTTACATTTACATTTTTTATCTTTCTGATGGTATTTCTAGGTTGGCCAGGTTCATGGTGGATTGATGGGAATTATTCAGAGAGCTATGGTTAAGGCTTGCCCACATGTCTGGTTTGAACGCTCAGAAATGAGGGATCGACACCTGGTTACTAAGAGGTAAGCAGTGACATTACTCACCACCCATTGGCATAGCATAAAATCTGATTAATCTTGGCCTTCCTGCCCAAGAGGGCAGAACAGTGCTAAGATTAAAGCTAAAAGATGGAGCTCTATTTATGGTAGGCTTTTTCTGGTTACATCTCCTGTCTTAGCTAGATGTTTAAAAGTTTTAATTCTGCAGGAATAGTGGGGCATATGATGAGATTAGAAAGCCCATCAGTTTATGTTGTGGTGATTTAGGTATAGTCCAGTTACTGAATTTTCAAAGTTAAAAATTACTACCTAGAAAGTTAAATAATTAGTAACTGTTTGGTGAATTAATAGATTACATCAATCAATTAATAGGTTTATGTTTGCTGAAAGACTGTTACCACTTAAATCTACCTGGAGAGAGACAGAGCTAATCTCTTTATGAAACAGGTTAAGTCCCTCTGGGACTTGGGATAGAGATGAGCTAACCAGAAACCTTTTTTGGGAAACACTTTTTTGCCTGAGGCCTTTAACTGAAGGCACTCTGGTCATTGCTTCTATAAGCATGAAGGTGAGCCATGCTCTTAAGGATAAAATGGAAAGTACTTATTGAAATCTGTTAGAATAACTACCCTCTAGATGGGGGATAGCAGTGGGAGGTTATTTAGCAGTGGGCCACTCTGGCGGCTGTAATCTCCATCTCAGCCTTACTAGCTTCTGACGAGCAGTTGAAATCCAGGGCTGGCTGCAGGGAGGACAGAACCTAAGCCTGGAAGAATTTACAGGCTTTATTATGGTGCATATTTCCTAGGAAAGTTCAGCCTGACCCATTTAAGGAAGGTTCTACACTTAATGGCCATAGGTAGACAGGTCCAGCAATCAATATCCCAATTTTTCAGATGGAGTAATAAAGGTATAGAAGAAAGGGCACAAAGCTCATGACAGGGACTCCAGAGCTCCTGTCATATGTCTGCCCAACATTTGTTTTTAAAGAGTGGGCAGAAGACACTGCCAATCACTCACTTTGAGATGAGAGAAATTGAACTAGTGCAGCTATCCTTACACTTTTTTAGAAAGGGACCCACTTGAGTTTATTTTCTTGACTTATATCTTGTTTCTTTTCTCCTTATTTCTTTTCCATATATTTGTGATAGTAAAGTGTAGAGAATATCAAAGAGGATTTCCATCTCTCTCTGTTTATAGATAGAATTTTGATCCTTTATTTTTCTTCACAGACTACGAGAACACATTGCTGATAAGAAAAAATTACCCATATTAATCTTTCCTGAAGGTAAGTTATAGTTGATAACAAGCACCAAAAGTGTATGAGGATTTGGATTTTTCTGGAATTGGCATTTTAGCCTACATCTGCTGTCCTATGGGCATGGGATGGCTTTCTCTGAACTAGTAATTCCCTGCTTTCTTTTGAGATTTGCTGGAAGTCATACCTTTTTCATCTTAAAAGTTAATTCTGGGTAATGAACTTAGGACGGTATTGTCAATAACTTTTCCAAGGTCCTTATTTTAAATGTGTTGAAATTATTACCTGTTGTGAAGAAGTTGTATCTCTAAAGTATTCAATAATAAAGTAAAAGTTTCTCATGAGACCTGCTTGGAACTATCAAATTACTACTTAAGCAGGAATCAATTTGTGAAGTGGTAGTAAAATGTCTGTAATTTTGATATGATTTGAGTAATTTAAATTATTTTATATCAAAGTAATTCCTTTTAATAACCACCCCCCCCCCCCCCATTTTCCTGCAGGAACTTGCATCAATAATACTTCAGTCATGATGTTTAAAAAGGGAAGTTTTGAAATTGGAGGAACCATATATCCAGTTGCAATTAAGGTAAAACAGATTCCCCTCTTTCCTTCAGAAAAGGGCACTTAGTTACTTGATAATTAAAAATTGGTGAGAATAAGGAGCAGTTGTATATACTTTACTCAGATTCACCAGCTGTTTACATTTTACCCCATTTGCTTGATCATTCTCTCCCTATGGATATGGATAAGATATGTACCAGGGCAGTGGTCGGCAAACTGCGGCTCGCGAGCCACGGTCTGCCGCTCTGTTGACTAATGAGTTTGCCGACCAGTGTACCAGGGGACTTCAAGCCAGGCCAAAGCCTCAATACTGAGCACATAGGCAGTGATGAGCAAAACAGATATTGTCCCTATTTTCACCCACCTTCCAGTTAAGTGGGGTGACAGACATTTAAGGGTCATGTACCCGGCATATGTCATCAGTCTGGCTCAAATAAACTCTTAAAAATAAAAAAAGAGTCAATCAGCCTCTTGTTGCAGTGCTCCGGGCTGTGGTCAGAGGAGTTTGCTGGACTGGTTTACTTCCTTGATCATTTCTGTCAAGCAAAGAAACTTCTCTCCTTTTTTGAATCTTATAGAGAGAGGTTGGGCCTGCCACCTAGAAAGCATCGACTTGGATAAGAGAAGCCAGCACTCAATTTATAACTGTGATGTGTTTTCTTTTCTTTTTCTCAGTATAACCCTCAGTTTGGTGATGCCTTTTGGAATAGTAGTAAATACAACATGGTGAGCTACCTGCTTCGAATGATGACCAGCTGGGCCATCGTCTGTGATGTGTGGTACTTGCCTCCCATGACGAGAGAGGTAGGCCATAGAAAACAATAGCTGGTCTTTGGGGCTTTAATTAGATAAAAATGAGAAAACCTTTACCTGAAAATGTGGATGTTTTCCCTTCCTCACATCAGCTAGGCCTGGACTGCCTTTCTGCTTTCTCAGGAAAATGAGTCATTTTTTAAAAAAAATGTAGTTCTTTTGGCCCTGGGGGGTGTGGCTCAATTGGTTGGGCATCATCTGTGCTCCAAAAGGTTGCCGGCTAGATTCTGGTCAGGGCACATGCCCAGGTTGCTGGCTTGATCCCCAATAGTGGGTGTGCATGGAGCAGCAGATCAATGTTTTTCTTTCTCTCCACCCCCTCCCTCTCCCTTCCTCTTTCTCTAAAAGTCGATAAAATATAAATATATGTATATAAATAAATTGCAAAAGTCTTTCTTTAAAAAAATGTAGTTCTCTTCAAATCAGGCCATTTTATATTCAGAGTCTGTTTTCCATAATAATTTTTATAATTGCTGTTAGTTTATTGGGCCTACAGGTATTATGGAATGGTGTATCTTGGATAAGACTAATAGAGTGCATAATAAATATGTACACCTGGTTAAAAAAAATGAAACAACACAGCACTGCATTGTCTTAATAAAATGAATGATACTTGCTGTGATTGAGACTCAAACATATTTGAGCTAAAATGGGAATCTTATATTTTAAAGTAAATCTAAATTATTTTGAGACATTTTAAGGCATGATTTGAAAACTGTGTACCCAGGATATACTTGTAATTTTTTCCCCCCAGGAAGGAGAAGATGCAGTCCAGTTTGCTAATAGGGTTAAGTCTGCTATTGCGAGACAAGGAGGATTGACTGAGCTTCCCTGGTAAGAAAATTTTCAGAAGTACTACTACTTTTTAAAAATTAAAAACACTTTAGTAATGTTATTCATTATGCTAGTTAGCTGGAGGTTTAGCTGACCGTGATAGGGGTTCATACAACATAACAGTGGCTTAAATAAGATAGAAGTTTCTCCTTTTCCTTCCCGCTCATGCTGTGTTACTCTGCCATCCTCAATGCACTTGTACTTTATGGTTGCCCAGCTCTGCTCAGTGTGTTCAGCAGATGGCTAGCAGGGAGGAACTAAAGCAAGGACATGACACATCCATGTCCTTAGAGCACAGACTAGAAGTTGGACATGCCACTAATTATGTTAATTAACAAGTCACTAATTTTTACAGTGAAAACTCATTATGCTGATTGACAAAGCTTGGAAGGTTGATGGGAGATCAAGATAGCTGAAGCCTTATGGTGGTTTCTGATTAAATGCCTGGCTGACCACCCCAGAGTATGAGGTGTTTTTGTTGTTGTTGTTTTTTTCTTTGATGTTTTTATTGATTTTAGGGAGCGGGAGAGAGAGATAGAAGCATCGATGATAAGAGATACACACGATCAGCTGCCTCCTGCATGCCCCCACTGGGGTTGGAGCCTGAAACCCAGGCATGTGTCCCAGCCAGGAATCAAACCGTGACCTCCTGGTTCATGGGTGGACGCTTAACCACTGAGCCTCACCAGCTGGGCCAGAGTTTGATTACTTGATTCAAGGCAACTGACTGGCCCTAGGGCTAAGATGGGTTAAGACTAACATTTGTATTATGCTATCTAAGCTGGAATAAGTGAAACATCTTGAAGAGACAGGCTTCCCAATGCCCTAGTTTACAATGACTTAATTTACAAATGCCCTAAGGGTTCATGTTCATTGTATAACTAACTGGCTTCCTTGTTCATTGTTTTCTGAACTTTTCTCCTTTCCTCTTACCTGACATCCCAGCCCTACTCCTGTCCTGAAGCCATTATGAAAAGCTTAGAGCTTTAGCTCAGTAGCCTCAAAAGGAAAGAAAGAAAGCAAGCTTTGGGAGACAAAAACAGCCAAGGGGAGTCAGCCCCAGGACAGACTCCCATCAAATTGGCTTAAATAAAATCTGTTGGAAATGATTCTCAGAATTTTTCAATTTCCTTTTATCAGGCCATAGCAATTTTATACTAAAAGGTTATTTTAATTACCTAGCCTCTTCTTTGAAAAGAAAATAGACTCACTACATTTCCAGATGTATTTGTCATCTTCCTAATAGGCCTAAATGAGCATATCTGGATCAGTTTTCTCCTAGCTTAAATGAAAACTTAATTTTATCATCTTAAACTGGCTTTTAAATATGGCTGCTGCCTTCCTTAAGAACCAAGATCTGCTGTCATTGCAAAGGGGACCTGGGCACAAGGTTGAAGTCTATAGGGGTGGCAAGTCACAGCTGGGTGCTTAGGGCAGTGTGAGGTTTACTAGATGCTTGGGAAGGAGAATTACATAAAAATAATGTCAGTATGCTCAAGGGCAAACATTGCTAACTTCATATTTTGCCATTTTTGGCCTGGACCTCAGGAAAGAAGGAATGGCCTTTCTTGGGTCTCCCTCTCCCTTCCTCAATTCCTACCATTCAGAGTTCACATAAATGCAACAGTTTGAGGCAGTTCATTTGGATAAAAGAGACTTTTGTGGGCAATTTTGGGGACCTAAAGACACTTTATAACTTTTTTCCATGGAAATATTTTTTACAGCTGATCCCTGGAGGATTTGTGGCCCACTGTGTATTCTTAAGTTGAGGACATACTGGTGTGCTGGCTTAGGTTTGACTCTATTGCAATGGGCTCAGACAGGCATCTGCTTGTAGGTCAGGTTCTGTCTTCATGGCATTAAGTTCACTGGCTAACCTGTGATTTATTCATCATTATCAGGGAGCACTTGGTAAGCATTTGTGCTTAACTGGGTTAAAGTTAAACAGGCACAGTTAAAGTAAGCAAGTTCTCAGTTGATGCCCTCCCAGGAGTTGAAATGAAAAACATTTGATTAGGAGGGAGAGTGGCCCCTGATACTCCAGTCTCCTCCCAACTCTTACAGTTTGTTGTTCCTTTGTGTTCTCCAAAGAAGGAAAGGCACGCACAGTCCTTATAACCCGGGCAGGTCTGTGTTTTCACCACCCTGGAGAGAGTTCAAAGATTCACAGGCTCTGAGCTAAGGAATGCTGCTTATGTAGGCACTACCTACCAGTTGAATGCAACTTACTATTATTTTGTTTTATTCTGAGTCTATTTTGGAATACAGAAGATTATACATGCTTCAAATGTAGTGCTGTGAATGAAAATACAACTCAGTAGACATAGGCTTAGATTTGAGTAAGGAATTTACTTTGTACATATTCAGTACCCTGACCATTTCTTATGTGTATATTTTAAACTAGAGGCCTGATGCACAAAATTCGTGTAAGAGTAGGCCTTCCCTCCTCCGGCTGCTGGCACCAGCTTTCCTCTGGCACCTGGTTCCCGGGCTTCCTTCGCAGCCCCGGCTTCGTCTGGAAGGACGTCCGATCTAATTAGGATATTACGCTTTTATTATTATAGATTGTCTATATGGTTTTCTAGTAAGACAGGGGCCAATTAGATGAGAACAAGAACAATATTTTGATTTCCTTGGGGAAAAAGATAGGCAAACAATTCTAGTTTTAATATAGAGTCAGCAGCCCTAAAGAAGAAACTGAGTGGAGACATTTTAACCATGCCTCAGAGCGATTGTTCCTCCCTCACAGGAACACATCTCTGGTCAGTGGTAAAGCAGAGACTGGAATCTGGGTCATTCTGCTTCCAAAATTGTGTTCTTTGTCCCATTGCTGACCAGCTGCATAAGCGTCATGGCAAACCATGCCACATGTATTAATAGGTAACCCTTTTACATCACTGCTAGGAGTATCTTTTATTTGTTTGCCTTTCTATTCCCAGGGATGGTGGGTTGAAGAGAGAAAAGGTGAAGGACACTTATAAGGAAGAGCAGCAGAAGAACTACAGCAAGATGATTGTTGGCAATGGATCTCTCAACTCTGATTCAGACTGATTGCCACTCTGGAGATAAAGCTTGGCTTCCCAGACTAGCCCTTAGAATGGAGTGTGCGTGCGTGCGTGCGTGCGTGCGTGCGTGCGTGCGTGCGTGTGTTGGGGGGCATTGTTTTGTTTTATTGTTTGTTTTTTTTATTGTAAATCTTTTCTACTGGATGATTGTCTCTACCTTTTTATGCCAGAGGCAGAACCCTTCTGTGTCCTTTTGTTGTTGCTGTTTGAGCATTAGCCTCCTGGATTGTAAGGTAGCTGACTGAATTTAAACAGATTCTGCCTTCTGAAGGATGATTATGCCATTGAATGAAATACTTCTACAGGAAAAAGTACTTCAAAAACACTTTTGGAGTCACACTTTTTGTGTTTGGAGTCACCGATATGATCATTCTCAAAAAACATCCCAAACTCTTTTTTCCTGATTAGCTTTCTCATGCCATTTTTCACTTCTTCCTTCAGTCTTTTAAATAGTGGGGTGAGGTTACCATCATGGTTATGTTCTCCTGAAAGCCTGAAAAGAAAAATGGAGGACAGTATTTAGGAGAAAGGACAACTCCGTGGCCATCTGACCTGAAAGCCGAAGACAATGTTAATATTTTTTACTAGTGTGTTAGGAGAGAAATACCATTTGGTGAGCTTTAAAAAAGAGAAGTGAGTCCAAGTTACTGTGTGAGTGTGTCATATGTAGGCATGTTGCCAATACATACATTTAGCCAGCAACTGGTGATAACGTTTTTAGTTTTCCTGGTTTGTATGCTAAAGATCTGCACCTAGTACCTCTCCCATCTACTATAACCGAACACATTTCAAATTAGGAGGAGCCTTTTACAATAACAACAAAAATCACATTTAGTGTCTTAAGCAGGAGTATGAATGAGTGATGTGTGTGGCACTGCCCCTCACCCTTCATCGCATCATAGTTTGTTTCAGAATTTTTCCAGTTTCTTAAACAGAAAAATAAGTGGTAAAATGATCTTTTGGAAACTGAGCCTTAAATTTTGTAAAGGGGGAAAATAAGTGTTTTTTGACGCACAGCATAAGCAATGTTTGATAGCAATATAATGCCATGTTAAACTCGGAGAGTATTATATCTCTCCTGGTCACACGTATAGAATGTGAAACTACCTTATGGTGAATATAAATAAATTCTATATTTCTAAGTGTGTTTTGTATTATTTTCCCATCACCTCTATCATCTTTTGGTTTTGAGTAAGTTAGATTTTTTTTCTTACAAACAATAATTGTTTTTCATTTCAGTGACATAGTTAGATTTCATTGGACTGGAACATCTAGGAAATGAGAGCATGAGCTGCTGGTTTTTTATTGCTTTCTTCTTTTTGTTTGGCCTGATTACCTGGACTCTGACCCTGTGGACTCCGTCTTGAGCAGAGTCACAGACCTCAGTTATTTCGCTGGTGAACTCAGGCAACTATCTCTTAATTGACTATAGGTTGGCCTGGCACAGCATTCTCAGTATAGACTCTTATCTAGTTACATGGATTTGATCCCAAAGGAAAATTTGCAAACAGGCTACCTTCCTGGTTAGTTACTCTGCTATTCTCATCCCCCCAACCCTCATCTTTTTCTTTCTTCTTGCTTTAAGTTTTGCCCCCAAAAAACTGTACTCTGGGGTGATCTTGACTGAACATCAGCAAATCCAAATACACACACACACACACACACACACACACACACACTAGAGGCCCGGTGCACAAAATTCATGCATGGGGGGGTGTCCCTCAGCCTGGCCTGTGCCCTTTTGCAATCTGGGATCCCTCAGGTAGGATCCCTAGGCCTGGCTGGCAATCAGGACCTATCAGGGCTTTCCTTCCTCCGACTGCCAACAGCTGGCCCCGCCCCTGCCGCTACCACTGCTTTCCATCTGTGTGGTGCTGTCTCCCCCTCCCTCGCCACTGGTTGCCTCCCTCTGAGGGCAACAGGCATGGGGTGCAATCACTTGGCTGGCCTGGGCCTTCCTCTGTGGAGTGATCGCTGGCCAGCCCCGTACACCCGCTACAGTGTCGCTGGCTGGTGGCCTGAGCCTCCCTCTGTGGCCACCGGCTGGGAGGCCTGGGCCTCCCTCTGCGGGGTGATAGATTGCGGGGGCTCTCTGATCGATCACCCAGCAGAGGGAGGCCCTACCCACCCAGCCGGGACTTGATGATCGATCGCTGCGCAGAAGGAGGCCCTGGCCCACCTGGCCGGGGCTCTGTGACCAATTGCTGTGCAGAGGGTGGCCTGGGCCTCCTTCTGCGGGGCGATTGTGGGGTGATGGCGGGGCCCCCCGACCAATCGCATTGCACCCGCCTTGGCCTGGCACCAGTGTGTGTCATAGCGTGGTCGTCCGGAAGGTTGTCTGGATGGTTGTTCTGCTGTTTGGTCAATTTGCATATTATGTTTTTATTATATATATACCATATATACTGAGTGGCCAGATTATTATGATCTCTGAACACATAATAATCTGGCCACTCAGTGTATATCCTAGATAATAGAAGGCTAATATGCAAATTGTCCCCTCGACCAGGAGTTCGACCAGCAGGCAGGCTGGCCAACTGTCCATGTCCCCTCCCTCTGGCCAGGCTGGCTGGACCCCACCCATGCACGAATTCATGCACCAGGCCTCTAATATATATACACTGAGTGGCCAGATTATTATGCGTTCACAGATCATAATAATCTGGCCACTCAGTGTATATATATATGGTAACTCATTGTCTTATTTTTTCTCAGAAAGAAGAGTTCCTTTTTTCTTCTTTTCTCCAAGAGAGCTTCAATGGATAATGGCAAAGCACCAAGTTGAATATGCTTTGTCAAGTCTGTTTTGTTTGGACACTGATAAAACATATCTTTCCAAGAGCACCGTGAAAGCAATAATGCTATTGTGTATTCACTGGAAAATCTCATGCTATCTCAATCAGAACTTTTTTTTCTCAAATATATTTTTATTGATTTCAGAGAGGAAGGGAAAGGGAGAGAGAGACAGAAACATCAATAATGAGAGAGAATCATTGATTGGCTGCCTCCTGCACACCCCACACTGGGGATCGAGCCCGCAACCTGGGCATGTGACCTGATGCGGAATCAAACCGTGACTTCCTGGTTCATAGGTTGATGCTCAACCACTGAGCTAGCCAGTCAGGCTTAATCAGAACTTTTGTATGTCTTTGCTTACATAGCTAGTTTTCAAGTTGTTTGAGGAATTGCCATGTTACTGAAAACATGTTTTTAGTAAATAAATACTGTTTAGATTTAGCTTATGCTCCTTAGAACTCCTTTTTTTTTTTTTTGCATTTGCCTTTCCTTATATTATTTATACTCACTTTAGAAATATTGTCCCTTGAGTTTAGTATTCCTGTGTCTTCTGTAACGGTAATGGGATATCAAGGGTAGGCAGGATTGGGTAGAAAAATCCCATTAGGTAAGACTTTTCATCTAACCCTTTGCACAGATTCATTTATTGAAATCTCAATTCTTTGTCCTGGTTCTGTTTACAGATACTGGTTTTAGGAATTCCTAGGGCTTATGAAATGTCCTGGCACATTCTGAGATCAGATGAGCAGCCATGTATGAAACAGTAAATATACTCAGAGCACAGGGAAATAGTCCTGGATCACAGTCTGGTGCAAAGAACAGTCCTGAGGAAAGTTTTCCTGTATAAGCAGATTTGCCAAAGCATATCCAACTAGGTAATTTGCCATTATACCTCCACTGCACATGTTGTACTTTGGTCATTCTGTTGATATCTTTTTTTTTCTCCTTTTTATTGAATTGATTGGGGTGACACTGGTTAACAATTATACAGGTTTCAGGTGCACAATTCTACAACACAATCTGTACACTGTATTGTGTATTCACCACCCCAAGTGAAGTCTCCGTCCATTACCATTTATCCCCCCCATACCCCTCTCTATTTCCCCCAAACCTCCCTCCTGCTGGCAATCACCACACTGTGGTCTGTGTCCATGAGTTTTTTTCTTTGTTTCTCAACCCCTCCACTGCCCCCTGCCCAGCCTCCCACTTCTATTTCTTTGCTCCTCTAGACTTCTTTCTAGATAATCTTCAGTTTTACCATTTCACTAATTCTCTCTTTAGTTCTATCTAATCTGCTGCTACATCTCTTCATTCAGTTTTTAATTTCAATTTTTATATTGCTTATTTATATGAGTTATATCTGATTCTTTTTCAGATGTGCTTACTCTTAAATAAGTTTTGAAGCATTTTAGGAGTATTGATTTTGTATTTTCCCCACCTATTCCAAAATCTTACTCCTTTTCAGGGTCTGTCTTTTTTCCCCTGTGGCTTATCATTGATGGAGTTTTATTTCCTTGTGTGTTTAGAGAATTTTCATAATAATCTGTCATCCAAAGAATTTTATCTTCATTTGGGCCAATCACAAATTGCTGATTCCTGCCCTCTGCCTGTTTTTGTAAACAAAACTATGTTGGAAGACTGCCACATGCCTTTGTTAGCACATGGTCTGTTTGATTTTGCACCACTACAGCAGAGCTGAGTAGTTGTAACAGCGACTGGATGCCCTCAAAGTCTAAATTATTTACTCTGACCTTTCACCTGAAATAGCTTGCTTACCTCTGGTCATGGGCACTATCAACCTGGGACGACTTTAAACTACCTTATTGGCTTGAGGTTTATTGAGGTGTGCAAATAGTGAGACTTTAGCTTGTAAAGCCCAGTGAAGGCCATCCTGTGGTTTTGAATTCTCTGCATAATGATTTTGAAATTCATCTACATTGTTGTGTTTATAAGTAGTTTGTTTCTTCTAATTGCCTAGTGGTTTTAAAACCTTAGTGGAAAGTGTTTTGTTTTGTTTTTCTCCCCTTTTCACTTAGCACTAGGGTTTTAAGGTTTGACACAGACAATTTACTTGGCTGGTATCTGGGAGTGGGAGATGAATGATTTTTACTTTCTTCTAAAAGGATGTTGCCCTTTGAGATCCCACCTTCAATGGAAGTCTCTAGTTAGACTTCCCACCTTGGTCCAGCCTTCAACTTTATCTATTGTCCTTTGAGGTTCTGAAAACTGCTGTTCAAGTGTGGTTCAGCCAGTGCCCTCAAGGTGAAGGCCCCACAGCTGGCCTCGCTGCCCTGCTTATCTATCCAGGATAACCTAGCCTCCCTTTGGTCTGAATAGTCATAACATTATTGCTGGTAAATGGAAGCATTCCAATCTTTTTATTGTTATTATTATATAGAAAGAGGGTGAGTACATGTTGGTAGAAATAAAAATTCTAGAAAGCGACAACTCTAACTTTAAAAAACTTTTCTCTGAGCCATTTTAATGTAAAGAGCAAAAACTCCTTTAGAATCATCTCTCTATACCAGTGGTCAGCAAACTGTGGCTCGCGAGCCGCGGGTTGCCGCTCTGTTGACTAATGAGTTTGCTGACCACTGCTCTATACTAATAAAAGGGTAATATGTTAATTAGACCTGATGTCTTCTGGATGTCCATCCTGACAAAGCTGGGCCAAGGCGCCTATGGCTGCAGCCAGCCCTGGAGAAGATGCCCACAGTCCCGGAAAAATCCGCCTGTGGTCCTGGGTGCCTGCTGATGGCCTGGGCCGAGCCGCCAGGGATCCCAGGTGCCTTTGGCCAGCCAGAGGGAAGGAAGCCCGGGTCCTGGGTGTGGGGGCTGAGTTAGAGGTGGTTAGGGGTGATCAGGCTAGCAGGGGAGTAGTTAGGGGTGATCAGGCCAGCTGGGGAGCAGTTAGGGGTGATCAGGCCGGCAGGCAGAGGGGTTAGGGGTAATCAGGCAGGCAGGCAGAGTGGTTAGGGGCGATCAGGCAGGCAGGCAGGTGAGTGGTTAGGAGCCAGCGGTCTCGGATTGCAAGAGGGATGTCCAACTGCCAGTTTAGGCCCTGCAGGATTGGGCCTAAACTGGCAGTCGAACATCCCCTGAGGGATCCCAAATTGGAGTGGGTGCAGGCTGGGCTGAGGGACTGCCCCTCCCCCCCCCCCCCGTGCATGAATTTTTGTGCACCGGGCCTCTAGCCTATATATATAAAAGGCTAATGTGTTAAGTGTCCAACCGTCTGACCAGTCGCTATGACATGCACTGACCACCAGGGGGCAGGCGCTCAATGTAGGAGCTGCCGAGACGCACACAGAGAAATGGCACCATGGATCTGGCACCCACAAAGCAACACTTGGCTTCCCCCAAGTGGGACACAGGCCCTGCCACCACCCCGGAGCGACAGCCCACCCAATCGCAGCCGATGCTGCTGAGACCCCATGGTGCAAAATGTGTCCCAAAGCCCAGCCCAGCCCAGAAACACAACTTGCTTTATAGCCAGGTGCAAACATTTACCCTTTAACCAAATATCTGTGAAGCGTTTTCCCATGCCTCATCTCATTTGATCCTCACAGAAGTCCGGGAGTAGGTAGATAGGAGACTCAGTGGAATCCTATTTTCTTTTCATTAGCTGGAAAAGGGAGATTTAGAAAGCTTAGAAACTTGACCCAACTGAAAAGAAGTAAGAAATGGTGGACCCTGAAAATGACTTTAGGTTTTCTCACTGCACAGAATATAGTCAAACACTGCTGCAGTTAAATATTTCACCCTTTGTTCACCCTGAGTGATCTATAATAATAACCTGTTTCATGTTGATATTTACTGCTGTGTTGCTGACAATTACCTGAAAGAGAAGTTGGGGTGCTTCACTGGGCTGGAAAACGTTTAGCTAAATCAGAAAGCAGGTCTAATTAAGCAAGTTTATTCTATATCTATAAAAGGCTAAGTTGATTTGCACATGCGTGATATATGTATAAAGCACTCGCTGGAGCACGTGTGTGTTTCCATCTGTTATTGTTGATCGTGAATTTGGTTGACACTTCTATTATAGAGAAAGGGCAAATAGCTACTTTAAAATATTTCTTCTAATTAATTTCTTTTCAATGTGCATGAATCCGTGCACCACTAGTAACTTAATATGCAAACTAAATACCCTGCTGAAGATTTTTTATAAAAAAAAGTGATACAGGAAGATAGCAACTGAAGCAGGGAAAGTTATGAAATTCTTAGTATTGGTGGAGAATGCAATAACCTAATAGGATGAGGGCAGCTGAAAGCAGCTGCAAGTTCAGTGGTATTTACATTGTAGGTGACTGGCAAGTCCTCTGACTGCCCATGTATCGGCCTGGGCTGAGGTCCCATTAAAGCTTTTGATGGTGCTCTCTAGGGTCAAAAATCCCTGTGATGATTGGGTACCTCTTGCAGCTGTAGGAAGAATATAGCAATTCTGATTACTTGATAGCCTCTTGGTCTATTTGTGGATAAGATGCCCAGGATAGCTTTGAAAATAGAATATGTATGCTCTATCTTGGTGAACTAAAGTATTTCAGAGCCCTTTGAGTTTTAAGCTATAATTAGGGAGTGAGGTGCCTGGAAGAGTGGGACCAAAGAGTTATTCTCTTCTCCAGGTGAAATACAATACATATTTTTTAAAAAGGGAATTTAAATTTTTTTAGAAGCTTTGAAAATTGTATTCTTTAATATAATTAAGACACATCCTTGCCAATTATAAAAAACCAATTGGGAATCACAGGTTAGAGTTGGATACGTTTTCAGATTACTGTTTTTCTGGCTTTATAAAGCAAATATATACATTTGGTGCCTGCTATGTGCCCATTACTACTCTTAGTCCGAGGACAAAGTAGCTGGACTTGTGGAAACCCTTTGAGCAGGTGGAAAAAAAAAATCAAGAAACATGTTTGGACAGAATCATCACAAGGGATTCAGAATGGCCTTTATTTTTATTTTTATTTTTTATAAAGCTTGGGATAGTAATACCTAAGCCTTCTTAAGGAAGAGTTTATGGAAAAGCATATTCCCCTTACAGCTAGCATCCATGGAATCGAGCCCTGTGACTGGGAGAAGGGAGCAGTCTAAGATCCATGGAATGCACACCTGACAATGCTTATTGCTAAGTTGAAGGAACGTTTGACCTTGGTTAGGCCTGTTTATTATAGCAACCACCTTTTGATACAAGCAGCCCTGACATCTAGTTGTTGCTAAATCAGGCCCAAGAGAAAGAGTTCCAAATTTCCTAACTGGAAAAAGTGTTCAGTGCTGGTTGCTTGTAAGGCAGGTTCTGAAAAGCCGGAATTGTGTTCAGGATGGGGCAGAGGAACACCCTGTCCTCTCCAGCAGGTTCTGCAGACATCTGATTAACCAATGGCGAATCTATTCAACTGATTTTCTTTAGACATTTAACACATATTTTATGAAATGCGTGTGATGATTCAGGCTTTCTTAGTTCTGAAGCTCTATGCTGCCCAAGACAGGAATCTGTTCCGCAGGAGCTTAGAATCTGGAAGTGGAGATAAACACCACTAACCACAAGAGGAAGTGGCAAGGCCTTTTTTTGGCCCAGGATCAAAGTGCTGTGGGAGTCTGGACAAGTGATTAATGCTGGCCATGGAAGAGTGTATGGAAAGGAGGACATCTGAGTGAGCTGTGGAGGACAAGTAAGCACTCTCTGGTGAAATTAGGGAAAATGCAGGTGAATGAATTCCTTGTACCTGCACGGGCACCCTCCATCCCCAAAGAAAACAACAAAAACCCTAAACAGGAGAGGGTTGTTTATTATCAGAACTGTTTGCTTCTGAAATTTCCCTGTTCTTCTTTTCAGAGCCATTTACTCTTTCTCCACCATTACTACCTGAGCCCAAGCCATCATCTCTCACGTGGGCTACCATAAGAATCTTCCAACTGTTCTGCCTGCCTCTGCTCATGTGATTATTTTAAATCATAATTGAATCATGTCACTTCCACCTTCAAAACTCTCCAGTGGCATCCCATCACTCCGTGAATCAAATCCAAAGTCCTTACCACGATGTCCAAGGCCTTGCTGCGATTTGGCCACTGGTCACCCCTTCAGGCTAATTTCTGTCATTCTTCCCTTCCACAACCACCCCAAAAACTCTGGCCATTTTGTTCTTTTTTTGAAACCAACAAGAATATTCCTGATGCAGGGCCTTGACACTTGTTACTTAAGCTCAGAAAGATCTAGATGTTTGTGAGGCTCCCTTTCTGTTTTATTTGTTGGCTCAAATATCCCTCTTTTGAAGCTTTCCTGGGCCACCCTACTTAATAGAGCAGTCCCTGTCTCCCTATTCCCTTGCCTTTTTATTTTTTTCCATTAGCACTTATTTCCAAACATTATATACTTGTTTGTTTTATGCACTCCCCATTACACTGTAAGTTTGAAGAATATTTGCCAAATGAGTGGGTGAATTTTTGATCATTCCTCCATCCTTTCTTGATGTTCATGACCCTGACAATTTTGAAAATAACAGGCCAGTTATTTAGGAGCATGTCCTTTAATTTGGATGGCGCTGATGTTTTTTTCATGATTAGATCTGGGTTATGCAGTTTGGTCAGGAATAAGAAGTGATACACTGTGGTCCTTTCATTGCATCCTAACCTGTGGCACATTCTTTTGATTTCTCTCATTACTGAGGTTCTTCAGTTTGGGTACTTAAGGTGGTATATTAGTTGCTATATTAGGGCTGCTATGACAATATCCCACCGACTGGGTTGCTTAAACTACAGAACTTTATCCTCTCACAGCACTGGAAGCTAGAGACCAAAATAAATGTGTCGGCAGAGTTGGTTTCTTCTGAGGCCTCTCTCTTCAGTTCACAGATGGCCATCTTCTGTATCCTCATAGCCTGGTCTCTGTTCTCTGTGTTCCAAACTCCTCTTATGAGGACACCAGCTATATTGAGTTAGATCCCACCCATATGATGTCATTTTACCTTAATCACCTCTTTAAGGGCCCTATCTCTAAGTACAGTCACATTCTGAGGTACCGGGTGTTAGCATTTCAACATACTAATCTTGAGAAGACACAATTCGTCCGTAATACATGGTGTCTGCCAGGCTTTTTCCATTGTAAACTTACTCTTCTCCTTTGTCGATTAATGAGTCATTTGGAGGGAGATAATTTGAAACTATGTAAGGATCCCATTGCTTATCAAACTTTTATTTATTTATTTATTTATTTATTTATTTATTTGTAATAGTATAGGCTCAGGGTTTTCTATTTCATTTAATGAATTAAAATCTATTACCATGATTATTATTTTTTTAAATTATGAATTTCTCCTAGATTTGGTCTGCGGGAACACTTTCTGGCTAGCTACAATGTCCTTTTGACACATCCATATCATTACAGGCACAAGTTGTTTCAGACTCAATTTTTACTTTCCCTGCCCCAGCCCTAAAAATCAATCATTTTTTCAAGGGAGCTCTGGTTTTTTTCTGGGAAGAATGGCATTTTGAAGCCAAGATCTGGGTGCTAGATGTGCATATTATTCCTGGGGTGTTGCTGCTCACAGAACTTCTCAGTGGACAGAGCTACAGATATATGTATGCACACATACACACATTTGTATTTATTTTTGTCTATTTATCTACATGGCATCATCATCACCACCACCATCATCACCTATATCTGTTTATCTGAAAAACCATGAATTCTCTCTAACATCTCCATTTCCAATCCAATACCATAGGGTTCATTTTAGTTTTCTCCCTTTCTATATTTGTAGGTCCTTTCTTAGACAGTGAGAAGTCTGGATCCCTGTCTTTGATATATTTACTTATTTGTAACCAATCTCTCACCGCCTTTGTCACCACTGCTTCACAGGAATGCTTTTTCTTCCCAGCCAGTCTCCGCCAGCTCATGCTGGACCATCCCCTTCTACCAATGTTTTTCTTAACCTGCTCAGGCAGGGCCACTCCCTCATGTGGATGCCCCTTCATCCTGTGAGCCTTGACTACCACCCCCCCACGCCAGGCTATTCCTTCCCAATATGAATGTCCTCCTCACCCTGCACAGGCTCTGACACCTGTTCTGGTCCACTGTGGACTTTCCACTACCAGTGTGGAGGCGCGCCTTACCACACTTAAAACCTCACCTGTGGCTTTAGGACTGAATTGTTCAGGAAGATAGAAGGAGAAGAGCTATTCCTTTTCTTCTTTCTTCTTCTTCTTCTTCTTCTTCTTCTTTTTTTTTTTTTTTTTGATTAGTGGTTGCGGAGCATTTCTTTTTTTCAACCTTTTTTTTTTTTGCATGAATACTTTATTTATTTTTTATTTTATTTTATTTATTTATTTTTTAAATAAATCTTTATTGTTCAGATTACAGGTGTTCCTCTTTTTTTTCCCCATAGCTCCCCTCCACCTGATTCCCCACCCTACCTGATGCCCTTACCCCCGCCACTGTCTTCATCCATAGGTGTATGATTTTTGTCCAATCTCTTCCCGCACCCCTCACACCCCTTTCCCCCTGAGAATTGTCAGTCCACTCCCTTTCTATGTCCCTGATTCTATTATATTCACCAGTCCATTCTGTTCTTCAAATTTTTTATTCACTTGATTTTTAGATTCACTTGTTGGTAGGTATGTATTTGATGTCATTTTGTTGTTCATAATTTTTATCTTTACCTTTTTCTTCTTCTTCCTCTTCTTAAAGAATACCCTTCAGCATTTCATGTAATCCTGGTTTGGTGGTGATGAACTCCTTTAGCTTTTTCTTGTCTGTGAAGCTCTTTATCTGACCTTCAACTCTGAATGATAGCTTTGCTGGGTAGAGTAATCTTGGTTGTAGGTTCTTGCTGTTCATCACTTTGAATATTTCTTGCCACTCCCTTCTGGCCTGCATAGTTTCTGTTGAGAAATCAGCTGACAGTCGTATGGGTGCTCCCTTGTAGGTAACTAACCGTTTTTCTCTTGCTGCTTTCAAGATTCTCTCTTTGTCTTTTGCCCTTGACATTTTAATTATGATGTGTCTTGGTGTGGTCCTCTTTGGATTCCTCTTGTATGGGGTTCTGTGTGCTTCCTGAACTTGTAAGTCTATTTCTTTCACCAGGTAGGGAAAGTTTTCTGTCATTATTTTTTCTAATAAGTTTTCAATATTTTGCTCTTTCTCTTCTTCTGGCACCCCAAAAATTTGGATGTTGGTACGCTTAAAGTTGTCCCAGAGGCTCCTTACACTATCTTCATATTTTTGGATTCTTTTTTCTTTTTGTTTTTCTGGTTGGGTGTTTTTTGTTTCCTCATGTTTCAAATCTTTGGTTTGATTCTTGGGGTACGTTGATCTACAGTTGAGTTTCTGTATATTCTTTATTTTAGACAGTGTATGCTTAATTTCTGACTTGTCCTTTTCCATTTTTTTTTGGCATTCTCATTAAGATCCTTAAAGGTCTCACTAAGTTCCTCAGTGATTTTAAGAAGATTCTTGAGTAACCTTATAAATGTGGTTCTGAACTCTATGTCATCCAGTAGTTTGCTTTCCTCCATTTCTTTCATTTGTGACATGTTTTTTTGTCTCCGCATTTTGGCTGCTTCCCTGTGTTGATGGAGTGGCTTTGTGTGGTAGGTGACCTATAGGGGCCAGTAGCTCAGCCTCCCCAATCACCTGAGGTGGACGCCTTTGGTACACCCCTTTGTGGGCTGAGTGCAAAGTCTTGGTGTAGTTAAGCCTTGATTGCTGTTGGTACACTGGGAGGAATTGACCTCTAGGCCAATTGTCTGTGAGGACCCGCTGTGTCTATAATGGAAGAATTGCTGTGCTGGAGACACACTTATGGTGCAGGACTTGTTTCAGTGGGGCTTTGGTGCTCACTGAGTCTGCTTCTTGAATGTGTCACTTATGGATGTGAGGAGTTGAAATCTGGTGTCTCACACTGACCACTAGGTACCCTAGCTTCTGGATCTCTAATGGGGTGCAGGTCAGCTACTGTCTGAGGCCACCCAGCAGGCACTACAGCGAGAACTACAGTTTTCTCCTCTTTGCTTGGGGTTTGGAGGTTTTGGAGCTGTCTGACCAGTGCTGCAAGTTTGCTAGGTTAAGCTACCATAGGGCAGGTCATTCATATGCTAAAGCCGCTGCTTGGAGCTTGGGTGGGTTTGTAGGTTGTACAGGGCGGGGTCTCAGGGCGTGCCTAGGCTAGGGCGTGGCAAACAGTGATGGCTGCCAGTAAGCCGGCTCTGTGTCTCCGACCGCGTCCCAGCGTCCCGGGCCCCAGTGCAGTAAGTAATTATTCCTGTGCGCAGCCCTGCAAGCAAGCCTCCCTCACTTTCCGACCCCACGGCAAACAGTCCAGCTTCTCCTCGTAGGAGTTTGGGTCCCCCGTGTCTCCCCAGAAACTGGAGTTCTGAGTAATCAGGAGCTTGTCTCCCTTCGGGCTGAAAAAGCAGTGCTCCCAGTCGCCCGTCACCAGCTCGATTAGCACACCTCCGTACCTCAGCTTTTCAGCACTTGTGCACCTCTCAATGCTGTTTGTTCTTTCCTTCTAGTTGTAGAACTTCCACTTAGCCAGCTTTCCTGTGGTTCTGGGTGATAGACGTTTTGTCTTTTAGTTGTAGTTTTGAAATTGTTGTGCGAGGCAGCAGTTTAGGTGTTTACCTATGCCGCCATCTTGGATTCTCTTCAACCTTTACTTTTTTTTGTTTTTGTTTATCCTCACCTGAGGTTATTGATTTTTAGAGAGAGTGGAAGGGGAGGGAGAGAGGAGAAAAACATCAATGTGAGAGAGACACAATGACTGGTTGCCTCCCTCACGGGACCGACTGGGACCTGGGATAGACCCTGCAACCCAGGTACATGCTCTTGACTGGGAATTGAACCCTGGGCCCTTTGGTGTGTGGGTTGATGCTCTAACCACTGAGCAACACTGGCCAGGGCTCAACCTTTACTTTGTTTTTTTTGTCCTTAAATAGATTTTAATTAAATAATCATACTAAGCTCATTTTATGACTTAAGAAAGGCATTACTTTTTGTTATAAATTTTCCACCAGGATATAGAATAATGATAGAAGACAATACTTATTCTTTGAAAATCACCAATAACCGATGAGCAAAGTATGATGGAACAGACTAGATTTCACCTTCTGGAATCCAAGTGGAGACCAGACCCACCACACCTTTACTTTTAATTTCACACTTACATTACACATAGATAAGTACAGTTGGCCCTTCTTAGCACTCGTGGGTTCCCCATCTACAGATTCAACCAACCATGGGTCAAAAATACACTGGGTTGGGGGTTAGTTGAATCCATAGATGCAGAACCCATGGATATGAACAGTCAACTAAAGGACTTGAGCATGCTTGAATTTTGATATCCATGGGGGTCCTGGAGAGAATCTCTTGCAGATACTGAGAGATGACGGTATACATATTTAAAATATAGTCTTTTAATAACCAGGTCACTTTCCTGGATGAGTTTTAATAAAAAAATATTTAAATGTTTTAGGTCAATGTTTTTAAGTTTCATTTTGAAAACTGAGGCCTGATATTACTATGAAACAAACTAAAGTCTGATATCACTATGATGCAATGGGTAAATGTTATCGTTTCTCATTCCCATATTCTTTTTAAAAATATTTTATTGATTTTTTACAGAGAGGAAGGGAGAGGGATAGAGAGTTAGAAACATTGATGAGAGAGAAACATCGATCAGCTGCCTCCTGCACACCCCCTACTGGGGATGTGCCTGCAACCAAGGTATATGCCCTTGACTGGAATTGAACCTTGGACCCTTCAGTCCGCAGGCCAATGCTGTATCCACTGAGCCAAACTGGTTAGGGCCATATTCTTTCCTTTTATTGCCATGTTCTGGTATTGGACAAGTGACTTCTGCCACATGCTGGCCAGTCTGAGGACTTCTGGTCTAAGGGTGGATACATGATCTAAGAGTGTCAAGCAATCATTTTGAAGGAACAATAGAGTCACAGAGAGATAATTTCTTATTTTTTTCCTGAGACTGCACATAGAAAAAACTCTAGAGCTCCTGGGGATCATCTTTTCTGCCATAATCAAAGTCCCTTCTGAGAATGAAGTGAGAAGAGAGGAAAGCAGAGAGAAAAATAGAGATCCATGTTATGATATAGTTTAGATTTAGTGTGTTTTTAAAAAATTATTGATTTGAGAGAGAGAGAAAGAGATTGGGGGGGGGTGGAGAAGAAACATAGATTTGGTGTTCCACTTATTTATGCATTTGTTGGTTGCTTCTTGCCTGTGCCCTGACCAGGGGATTGAACTGGAAACCTTAGTGGACTATGCTCTGGCCAACAGAGATTTCCCCTCCCTCAATTGTAACACCTAATTTTAATGGTTTAAGCACAACATATCTACAGCAGACCTTATTGAACGTTGATAGAATCTAAATATTTTCCACAGAGTAGGTTTCTTTCTGGACAGTATCAACCATTAAATTTAATTAATATTAATGTAATTAAACCTGAGACAGGTAATTGTGCCCAGGAGCTTCTGGTAGCTTCCTGCCTGGTGCAGAACTCCTGTCTGAGGCAGAGACAATGGGGCCTGCAGAGACATGAACCTTTCAGCAGCTGTAAAGCTCAAAATCTCTGGTCAGTGCCAGGACAGACAGCCAGGCAGTCTGGGGCAGGGCAAGTTATGGCAAACTCATGGGAATTAGAGGAAGATTTTCCCGAAGTCTCCATCCCCCGTTTTGGAATGAGATGGAGAAAAGAAGCATTTGAAGCCCTGAATATCTTTCACTGTTAATCTATACTTGATTCTACCCTCTGCAGTCTGAAGTACCCATATTTAAGGCTAAACACACAGATTTGTTTCAAGTGGTAAATTTCAGCATAGAACACACCATTCATTCTCACAGCTGAATATAAAAGAGGTAATTTAACAGACTCTCAAAAGGGAAGTAGAGGTTCCACAATGCTGTAGTTCCATTTTTAGGAGGAGCAGGAGAAAGCAGGTAGGAGTGTATTTCTTCTGTAAACACACTCACGTTTTGGGAGAGAATGCTGCTTTCTAGAAAAATAACTCTCAGAATTTCAGAATGTGTAAACCACGGCAGCCTTCCATAAAACAATGTAAGCAGTAACCCACTTCCTAACTGTATTGAAGAAAACATTAGTCTGTGTTAAAGAAAACATTTTGGTTTTTTTTTGACCTTGTTTTCTCTCGATCTTCTCTTCTATTAATAGTGTGGCTCCTTCAGCACTGGGCTGGCTTTGGTTGCCTGTGCTCAGTTCATTTTTGGTTTGCTATTTTTAACACGTTCTTGAGGTAGTTTTGGATCAGGATCATGTGTCTTGGCAGCACAAGTCATTCAGCTAACAAAGGCATAGCAATCACTGAAGTTATGACCAAATCAGAATTTTCTTTAAGTATTCAGTTTTTAAAAAGCATTTTTAAGTGGATATGTGAATTCTTATATGATTTGCTTTGTAGCAAGAACCATTTATTTCCTAGTACTGATCTCATTTCCTCCTAAAGTGGTCTCACCAAATAATTGCTTACATCATTAGAATAAAATTCACAGACATAAGCCAAAGTCTGAGACCAAGAGTTCAACTTCATCTTCTATTAAGAAAGTAAATAATGTCATATTAGCAGTTTTTTTTTTTTAATAATGGGAAATTGCTATGTGGACACAGGGTTTAAATTTATTCCTTCTCTCTCCTCTTCCTTTTCCCCCCCTCACTGTTTAAGCTAATAAATTCTTAAAAAAATTATTTATTGTTTAAAGTATTACATATGTCTCCTTTTCCCCCATTGTCTACTCTTCTTAATAATTTCCAATTCAGGAGATTTTGTTCTGCTATTGTCATATTTATGGATGAAATTAAGCAAGTGGATCTTCTGGCAACAGTTAAAATATTTTGTGGATTAATCACCTGTTCTATAGCTCAACTTTCTGAACAGAGACTATAGGGACATTCATTGATTTGTTCATTCAGCTGTCACTGAAATAGAAACTTTTGTTACCTCATGGAGGAGGCAACAATAAGATGGTTCTTGACAGAAGAATAGGATTTAGATGGACAAGAAGAGTAAAGAAACATAAGAAGCAAGGGGATACAACAGTAATAGCAATTGCCCATTAAATTTACATTGTACTTTACAGCTTGTAGAGTGCATTCATATCCACTATTTCATTTGTTCCTCATATAACAACTGAGTATGTTATATGCAAATATTATCCCTATTTTACAGGTAAGAACTATGGGATCCATAGCTGGACAAATGATTAAATGGAGGAAACACTGATTTATAGTCAGGAGATCTGGGTTTGAGTTTCTTATTGTGATAGACAAACTTTAGAGGTGACCCCAGGATCCTTTTCCTGATCTATCTATCTATCTATCTATCTATCTATCTATCTATCTATCTATCTTTATTGTTCAGATTATTACAATTATTTCTCTCCCCTCCGCCATAGCTCCCCTCCACCTGGTTCCCACCCCACCCTCTGCCCTTACCTCCCCCCACTGTCCTCATCCATAGGTGTACGATTTTTGTCCAGTCTCTTCCCGCACCCCCCACACCCCTTTCCCCCCGAGAATTGTCAGTCCACTCCCTTTCTATGCCCTTGATTCTATTATATTCACCAGTTTATTCTGTTCATCAGATTTTTTATTCACTTGATTTTTAGATTCACTTATTGATAGATATGTATTTGTTGTTCATAATTTTTATCTTTACCTTTTTCTTCTTCTTCCTCTTCTTAAAGAATACCTTTCAGCATTTCATATAATACTGGTTTGGTGGTGATGAACTCCTTTAGCTTTTTCTTATCTGTGAAGCTCTTTATCTGACCTTCCATTCTGAATGATAGCTCTGCTGGGTAGAGTAATCTTGGTTGTAGGTTCTTGCTATTCATCAGTTTGAATATTTCTTGCCACTCCCGTCTGGATTGCATAGTTTCTGTTGAGAAATCAGCTGACAGTTGTATGGGTACTCCCTTGTAGGTTACTAACTGGTTTTCTCTTGCTGCTTTTAATATTCTCTTTTTGTCTTTTGCTCTTGGCATTTTAATTATGATGTGTCTTGGTGTGGTCCTCTTTGGATTCCTTTTTTTGGGGTTCTGTGTGCTTCCTGGACTTGTAAGTCTATTTCTTTCACCAGGTGGGGGAAGTTTTCTGTCATTATTTCTTCAAATAGGTTTTCAATATCTTGCTCTCTCTCTTCTTCTGGCACCCCCATAATTCGGATGTTGGTACGCTTGAAGTTGTCCCAGAGGCTTCTTACACTATCTTCATATTTTTGGATTCTTTTTTCTTTTTGTTTTTCTGGTTGAGTGTTTTTTGCTTCTTTGTATTTCAAATCTTTGACTTGATTCTTGTGATCCTCTAGTCTGCTGTTGGATCTCTGTATATTATTTTTTATTTCAGTCAGTGTATGCTTAATTTCTAGTTGGTCCTTTTTCATATCCTCGAGGGTCTCACTAAATTTATCAGCCTTTTCTAGAAAATTCCTGAAAAACCTTATAACCGTGGTTTTGAACTCTATATCCTGTAGTTTGCTTTTCTCCATTTCTTTCATTTGTGATCTGTTTCTTTGTCTCCGCATTTTGGCTGCTTCCCTGTGTTGATAGAGTGGTTTTGTGTGCTAGGTGTCCTATAGGGCCCAGTGGCTCAGCCTCCTCAGTTACCTGAGGTGGACACTCTTGGTGCACCCCTTTGTGGGCTGTGTGCACAGTCTTGTTGTAGTTAAGCCTTGATTGTTGTTGGTATCACTGGGAGGAATTGACCTCCAGGCCAATTGGCTGTGAGGATCAGCTGTGTCTATGCTGGGAGAACTTCTGTGCTGGAGACACCATTATGAGGCAAGACTTGCTTCAGTGGGGCTTTGGTGCTTACTGAGTCTGCCCCCTGAGTGTGTCCCTTATGGATCTGAGGAGTTGTAATCTGGATGGTCCCACTCTGACCCCTGGGTACACTGGCTCTTGGATCTCCAAGGCAGTGCTAATTTAGCCTCTGCCTGAGGCCACCCAGCAGGAGCTACAGAGAGATCTTCAGATTCCTCTTTGTTTGGGGTTTGGAGGTGCCCAGATGAGGCCCAGCTGTGAAGCAGTGCAAGCTGCTGTGGGGCCTTGGGCCTTCTTTTGGATGTTCTGTGTCTCTCTAACTCAGCAGCAGTTTGTTAGGTAATTTTAGATTTCAAAGGACCAGGCCATTCATATGCAAAAGCCTCTGAGCACAGCTTGGATGGGGCAGAGTCTCAGGGTGGAGCAAACAGCTATGGCTGATCCTCAGCCCTGCCCTAAGAGGCCCCTGGGTCTCAGTGTCCCTTGGTAATCACTGCAAGCACCTCTGAGAGAAAGCCGCCCTCGAGTTCCGCCCACTGCCAGACAGTCCAGTTTCTCCCCGTATGAGTCTGAGTCCCCAAAGTCTCACCCTGAACTGGAGTTCAGAGCAGTCGGGAGCTTGTTTCTCCCTGCGGATTGAAAAAGCCAGCTGCATACTCAATTGCCAGCCCTCTCCGCAGGCACGCCTCTGTACCTCTGCTCTTTACTTCCGCAGCTCCTCTGAGTCTCAGTGTGCTTTTTTCTTCCCTTCTAGTTGTAGAATTTCCACGTAGCCAGCCTTCCTGTGGTTCTGGATGATGTCCGTTTTGTCTTTTAGTTGTAGTTTTGAAGTTGTTGTGCGAGGTGGCAAGTTCAGGTGTTTACCTATGCCGCCATCTTGGTTTTCCCCTGGAATTTATATTTTTGTGTATGTGGACCTCTTGAATATATGTGGACCTGTGACTTGCTTCTAACCAGTAGAATATAGCAAAGGTTATATTACATTGTATATTCAGGCTCTCTTGCTAGCTTACTCTCCATTGTTGGCTTTGAAGAAGGAAGCTTCCATGAACCCTACAGATGGAAGGAACCAAATGCTGCCATAAGCCATGTGAGTGGGAATGTGAATCCTTCCTTCGCTGACTCTTCAGATGAGACCTCATCTCAGTCAGCACTTCAACTGCAGCCTTGTGTGACTCTGAAGCAGGGGCCAGCTAACCCATGTCCAGACCCCTGACCCAGATTAACTGTGAGAAAACAAATGTGTGTGACTTTAAGAGTTTGTGGTAGTATGTTATAGGGAAGTAGATACACTAATACACTTATCTACTAGTTGTGCACTATTGAGTTAATTATAGAACCACTCTGTTGTGGCAGAGATGATTAACTGTTCACCACAGAGTTATGCTCCATCTTCACATAATAATATTATCACTGAGAAGTGGCTGGCCAGCTAGGGGCTGCATTTCCTAGTGCCCCCTTGCATCTGGGTGAAACCGTTAACTGGTTCTCATCAATGAGATGTAAATTGAAGTAACCTAGGTCATTGACAGGATGAGGTTGCTAAGAAGTGGGTGTGCTTTCTCCATTCTCTTTTTACTTGTCTGCCAGGTGAAGGCAAAGGGCACTAAGGTCCTAGGGCCTGGTGGAACCATGGGCAGAAGGAGCCTGGGCTCTTTAATCACCTCATGCAGGAAAGCTCCTAATGCAGGAATACCCGCATTATTATTGGGGATTATTATTATTGTGTTAAGCCCCTGACTTTTGGGGTTTACGTATTGTAGCTCTACTTTTCCCTTAATATAGTATTCATATTCTTAGCTACTAGAGGCCTGGTGCACGGATTTGTGCACTGGTGGGGTTCCTCGGCCTGGCCTGCGGGGATTGGGCCAAAACTGGCTCTTTGACATCCCCTGGGGGATCCTGGGTTGCAAGAGGGTGGTTCTCAGGTGAGGCACCCTGAAATCAGGCTCCCTCCTCTCTGGTTCTGGGTGTGTCACCTGAGAACTGCCGCTGCCAAGTGACTGCAGCTCAGCAGCTCCTGCATTGAGCACCTGCCCCCTGGTGGTCAGTGTGAATCATAGCTACTGGCCAGTTGGCCAGTCGGCCGGTCGCTTAAGCTTTTATATCTATACTAGAGGCCCGGTGCATGAAATTCATGCACGGGGGGCGGGGGTCCCCTCAGCCCAGCCTGCACCCTCTCCAATCTGGGACATCCCTCTCATAATCCAGAACTACTGGCTCCTAACTGGCCCCTGCTGGCCTAGCCACCCCAACTGCCCCCTCTGCCGGCCTAGTCGCCCCCCCTGCCAGCCTAGTCGCCCCCCCCCACTGGCCTGTTTGCCCCTCACTGCCCCCTTCTGCTGGCCTGGTCACCCATCACTGCCCCCCACCCCCAACCCCGCCTGCCTGCTGCTCAGTCATTTGGTCACCCCTCACTAACCCCCCTGCCGGCCTGGTCGCCCCACGCAGCCTGCTGCTTGGTCATTTGGTTGCCCCTCACTAATCCCCCTGCTGGCCTGGTCGCCCCATGTAGCCTGCTGCTTGGTCATTTGGTTGCACCTCACTAATCCCCCTGCTGGCCTGGTCACCCCACGCAGCCTGTTCGGTCATCCGTTTGGTTGCAATGGTCGCTTAGGCTTTTATATATCTAGATATATCTATATATCTATATATCTATATATGTCTATATGTCTATATAGATATATCTAGATATATAAAAGCCAAGCGACGAGAATGACAGAACGACTGGAATGACTGGAATGACCAGAATGACCTGTGGATATGATGTGCACTGTGGTGGCCAAATGGCCCAATTGGGGCCCCAATTGGCCCCCCCCAACCTCCTGCAGCCCCTCCCCCTGGCCAGCCAACCACCTGTGGCCCCTCCCTCCAGCCAGCCCCACCCCTGATTGAGCCCCCCACCCCAACTGAGGGTGGGGCTGGCTGGCCAACAACCTGCAGCCCCTCCCCCCAGCCAGCCCAGCCCCTGATCGGCTCCCCCCACCCCGATCTGGCTGCCTGTGGCCCCTCCTCCCAGCTGGCTCCACTCCCGATTGGTCCCCATCAGGGAGGGCTGGCCCGCCCCTACCCATGCACGAATTTGTGCACTGGGCCTCTAGTATATAGATAATATGGGGATAAAGTTGTTGTGATTGAATGAAATAATTAATTTGAAACACTTATTAAATTGTAAAATATTATACTAACATGAGGTGTAAATATTTTTTTTTCTCAAAAACCCTAAGATATAAATAGGAAAAAAATTATTTCCTCATTTATTGTTCTAGTCTCTGGGCAGGGAAAGAAATGAGTCAGAGGTCTCTACCCTGTCCCCTGGGTCACCTCCAGCCTCTAGTCTCCCCTCAGGTCAGGGCCACGGGTGTCTCTGGTTCTCCAGCAAGGGGGTTGGGGGGGACAGCAGGTTCTGAGGGAGGCTGGGTGGACCGCAGGTGCTGGGGGGCAGGGACTCCTCTGGGCACCTGTGGCCCGGGTTGAGGAGGGGCCTCTGGGTGTCCCCAGATCACAGGGCTGCAGGGACCCTTGCCTCCAGACCCACAGGCGACCCAGACCACCTTTTTCAACTTTTATTTTTGATACTTTTTATTTTATTATTATTATTTTTTTTAAAAAATACATTTTACTGATTTCAGAGAGGAAGGGAGAGGGGCGAGAGAAAGAAATATCAACGATGATCAGCTGCCTCCTGCACGCCCGCCACTGGGGATTGAGCCCGCAACCCGGGCATGTGCCCTTGACTGGAATTGAACCTGGGACCCTTCAGTTTGCAGGCTGTTGCTCTATCCACTGAGCCAAACCAGCTAGGGTGATACTTTTTTTTTTCATTTTTTTTTATTAAGGTATTATATGTGTACATATCTTACCATTGCCCCCCCACCCCACTCCCATACATGCCCTCACCCCCCAATGATTTGCATCCATTGGTTACTCTTATATGCATGCATATAAGTCCTTCAGTTGATCTCTTATTTCCCCCACCTCTCCCTAACCTTCCCGCTGTAATTTGACAGTCTGTTTGATGCTTTACTGCCTCTGTATCTATCTTTTTGTTCATCAGTTTATACTGTTTTTCATTATCCCCAAATGAGTGAGATCATGTGGTATTTTTCTTTCATTGACTGGCTTATTTCACTTAGCATAATGTTCTCTAATTCCATCCAGGTGCCTACAAATGGTAATAATTCCTTCTTTTTTATGGCAGCATAGTATTCCATTGTGTAGATGTACCATAGTTTTCTGATCCAGTCATCTGCTGACAGGCACCTAAGCTGTTTCCAAATCTTAGCTATTGCAAATTGTGCTGCTATGAACATAGGAGTGCATATATCCTTTCTGATTGGTGTTTCTAGTTTCTTAGGATATATTCCTAGGAGTGGGATTACTGGGTCAAATGGGAGTTCCATTTTCAGTTTTTTGAGGAAACTCCATACTGTTTTGCACAGTGGCTGCACCAGTCTGCATTCCCACCAGCAGTGCACGAGGGTTCCTTTTTCTCCACATCCTCACCAACACTTGTCGTTTGTTGATTTCTTGATGATAGCCATTCTGACAGGTGTGAGATGGTATCACATTGTCATTTTGATTTGCATCTCTCGGATAATTAGTGACTTTGAGCATGTTTTCATGTGTCTCTTGGCCTTCCTTCTGTCTTCTTTCAAAAAGATTCTATTTAGGTCCATTGCCCATTTTTTTATTGGATCCTTTATCTTCCTTTTATTAAGTTGTATAAGCTGCCTGTAGATGTTGGAGATTAAACCTTTATCAGTGATAACATTTGCAAATACGTTCTCCCATACAGTGGGATTTCTTGTTGTTTTGTTGATGGTTTCTTTTGCTGTAAAAAACTTTTTATTTTGATGTAGTCCCATTTGTTTATTTTCTCTTTGGCTTCCATTGCCCTAGAGGCAGTATCAGTGAAGAAGTTCTTTTGGCATATGTCGGAGATTTTGCTGCCTGTGGATTCCTCTAGAATTTTTATGGTTTCCCGTCTTATATTTAAGTCCTGTATCCATTTTGAGTTTATTTTTGTGTATGGTGTAAGTTGGTGATCTAGTTTCATTTTTTTGCATGTATCTGTCCAATTTTCCCAACACCATTTATTGAAGAGACTGTCTTGACTCCATTGTATGCTCATGCCTCCTTTGTCAAATATTAAATGCGCATATTGGTTTGGGTCGATATCTGGATTCTCTATTCTGTTCCATTGATCTATATGTCTGTTCTTGTGCCAGTACCAGGCTGTTTTGAGGACAGTGGCTTTGTAATACAGCTTGAAATCTGGTATTGAGATCCCTCCTACTTTATTCTTCTTTCTCAGGATTGCTGTGGCTATTCGGGGTCTTTTTTTATTCCAGATGAATTTTTGGAGAGTTCTTTCTAGGTCTGTGAAATATGCCGTTGGTATTTTAATGGGGAGTGCATTGAATCTATAGATTGCTTTGGGTAGTATGGACATTTTAATGATGTTGATTCTCCCAATCCATGAACATGGTATGTTCTTCCATCTGTTTACATCTTCCTCTATCTCTTTTTTCAGTGTCCTGTAGTTTTCCGTGTATAGGTCTTTTACCTCCTTGGTTAGGTTTATTCCTAAGTATCTTAATTTTTTTGGTGCGATGGTAAATGGGATTGCTTTTTTAGACTCTCTTTCTGTAAGTTCACTATTGGTGTATAGAAATGCCATAGATTTCTTGGCGTTAATTTTGTATCCTGCTACATTGCTGAATTCAGTTATTAAGTCTGTTAGTTTTTTGATGGAGTCTTTTGGGTTTTTTATGTACAATATCATGTCATCTGCAAATAAGGACAGCTTTACTTCTTCTTTTCCAATTTGGATGCCTTTTATTTCTTCTTCTTGTCTAATTGCAATGGCTAATACTTCCAGTACTATGTCAAACAGGAGTGGTGAGAGTGGGCATCCCTGTCTTGTTCCTGTTCTTAGGGGAAATGGTTTTAGTTTTTGCCCATTGAGTATGATGTTAGCTGTGGGTTTATCATATATGGCTTTTATTATGTTGAGGTCTGATCCTTCTATTCCCACCTTGTTGAGAGTTTTTATGAAGAAAGGGTGTTGGATTTTGTCAAATGCTTTTTCTGGATCAATTGATATGACTATATGATTTTTATCTCTCAATTTGTTTATGTGATGTATCACGTTTATTTATTTGCAGATATTGTACCATCCTTGCATTCCTGGCATAAATCCTACTTGGTCATGTTGTATGATCTTTCTGATGTACTGCTGGATCCGATTTGCTAGAATTTTGTTGAGGATTTTGGCATCTACGTTCATGAGGGATATTGGCCTGTAATTCTCCTTCATTGTGTTGTCTTTATCTGGTTTTGGTATTAGGGTGATGCTGGCTTCATGGAAGGAGCTTGGAAGTGTTCCTTCCTCTTGAATTTTTTGGAATAGTCTGAAGAGGATAGGTTTTAGTTCTTCCTTGAATGTTTGGTAAAACTCTCCTGTGAAGCTGTCTGGCCCCGGGCTTTTGTTTGCTGGAAGCTTTTTGATGACTGCTTCAATTTCTTCCATAGTTACTGGCATATTGAGCTGTTTAGATTCTTCCTGATTGAGTTTTGGAAGGTTATATTTTTCTAGGAATCTGTCCATTTCCTCCAGGTTGTCCAGTTTGTTGGAACAGAGTTGTTCGTAGTATTTTTTAACAATCCTTTGTATTTCGGGATCTGTTGTTATTTCACCTCTTTCATTTCTGATTTTGTTTATTTGGGTCCTCTCTCTTTGCTTCTTGGTGAGCCTGGCTAGAGGTTCATCAATCTTGTTTATCCTTACAAAGAACCAGCTCTTCGTTTTGTTGATCTTTTGTATTGTTTCTTTGGTCTCTATGTCGTTTATCTGTGCTCTGATCTTTATTATTTCCTTCCTTCTGCTTACACTGGGCTTTTCTTGTTGCTCTTTTTCTAACTCTTTGAGTTGTTGGGTTAGTTAATTTATTACCATTGTTTCTTGTTTTTTGCAGTAGGCTTGTAGAGCTATGAACTTCCCTCTCAAGACTGCTTTCTCTGTGTCCCATAGATTTTGGATTGTAGTGTTTTTATTGTCATTTGTTGCCATGATGTTTTTTATTCCTTCCTTGATCTCTCTGGTAACCCAATCATTGTTTAATAGCATGCTGTTTAGTCTCCATGTTTGATTTCTTTGGGTTGTTTTTATTGTAGTTGATTTCCAGTTTTATGCCACTGTGGTCTGAGAAGATGCTAGATATGATTTCTATCTTCTTGAATTTGAAGAGACTTTGCCTATGTCCCAACATATTGTCTATCTTTGAAAATGACCCATGTGCACTTGAGAAGAATGTATATTCTGTGGCTTTGGGGTGAAATGTTCTGAAGATGTCAATTAATTCCATCTGATCTAGTGAGTCATTTAGGATTGATGTTTCTTTGCTGATTTTTTGTTTAGAGGATTTGTCCAATGGTGATAGTGGTGTATTAAAGTCTCCTACTATGATTGTGTTGCTGTCAATCTCTCCCTTGATATCCTCCAGGAGTTTTTTTATGTATTTGGGTGCTCCTGTATTGGGTGCATATATGTTTACCAGAGTTATTTCTTCTCGTTGGATTGCTCCCTTTAGTATTATGAAGTGGCCTTCCTTATCTCTTGTTATGTCCTTCACTTTGAGATCTAATTTGTCAGATATAAGTATTGCTACCCCAGCTTTTTTTTTTTCAGTTCCATTTGCCTGGAAACCCTTTTTCCATCCCTTCACCCTCAGTCTGTGTGCGTCTTTTTTTTTGAGGTGGGTTTCTGGTAGACAGCAGATATGTGGGTCTTGTTTTCTTATCCAATCCGTTACCCTATGTCTTTTGATTGGGGCATTTAATCCATTTACATTTAAAGTTATTATTGATAGGTACTTATTTGTCGCCATTTTTATTCTTTACCCCTGTGTTCTTTCTTTGCTTCCTATTTCTTTTTTTTTACAGCAGACCCTTTAGCATTTCTTGCATTGCTGGTTTGGTGGTAATAAATTCCCTTAGTCCTTTTTTGTCTTTGAAGCTCCTGATTTCACCTTCAATATTGACTGATAGCCTTGCTGGGTACAGTATTCTTGGATTCAGACCCTTCCTTTGCATGACTTTGTATATTTCATTCCATTCCCTTCTGGCCTGATGAATTTCTCTTGAGAAATCAGTTGCTAGTCTGATTGGGGTTTCTTTGTATGTAACTTTCTGTCTCTCTCTTGCCGCTTTTAAGATTCTTTGTCGTTGGTGTTTGCCAATTTAATTATGATGTGCCTTGGCGTCGGTCTTTTGGGATTCATTTTGCTTGGGACTCTGTGAGCTTCTTGGATTTGTGTGGGTTTTTTCTTCCCTATATCAGGGAAATTTCTGTCATTATTTCTTCAAACAGGTTTTCTATTCCTTGCTCAGCTTCCTTTCCTTCTGGAACCCCTATTATGTGGATGTTGTTTTGTTTCGTGTTGTCCCAAAGTTCCCTTAGGCTCTCCTCCTGCCTTTTAATCTTTTTTTCTAGAAGTTGCTCTACTTGGGTATTTTTTCCCATCTTGTCTTCTAGCTCACTGATGCGGTCCTCTGCTTCTTCTAGTCTACTCTTGATGCTTTCTATTGAGTTCTTTACAGCAGTGATGTCATTTTTCATTTCTTCTTGGTTCTTCTTCATTTCCTCTTGGTTCTTGCTCATATTGTCGAATTTGTCTTCCATTCTTTTCAGCCACCTTATGACCATTTCTCTGAATTCTTTCTCTGGAAGGTTGCTTGCCTCCATTTTGTTTACTTCCTTTTCTGGTGATGCCTGCTTTTCTTTCATATGTGGGCTGTTTCTTTGTCTCCCCATGGTCTCTCTTCTCTGGATGTCTGGTTATGTAGTTCTCTCTCTCCTGAGTTGATTTAAAGGCACAAAATACAGCACTACCAGGTACAACACACAAGGCACTGAACAGAAATGTTTTCACAATATTAATAACCTCCAATAAAGGTGACCACCAGAGAAAGGCAAAATAGGGGATAGGAGAGAAAAAAGAAGAGGAAAAAGAAAGAAAGGAAAAAAAAAAAGGAGTGTCAAAATGAAATTGGGAAAAGGAAAATAAAGTAAGAGAGACAAGAAAGAGACTAAGAGAGAAAGGGGAACAAGCTATATATGTGGGGATAAAACTCCAATAGAACAATCACTAATCCCAGCAAATGCCAGCAACAAGTACCTGGGGATTAATACAAGCTACAACACCAACTAATATTGAGTGAGGCAAGGGAAAACAGAAGCACAAAACAAACAAAAAAATAAACAAACAAAAGAAGAATAAGCAAAACAATCTAAAAAAAAAGCATAAAAATTCGATATAATCAACATTCAAGCAAACAACAACAAAAGGACAGAGAGAAAAACAATTTTTGGGATAGTTAAGACAGCGAAGAGAGAGGTGTGTAAGGACTTGGAGCAGGGAATTGGAGATTAGATATGTAAGTAGGGTGAAATTTTAACAGGGGGTAAACAGAAAGAATAGGGGAAATCTAGAGCAGGAAAGGGGTAAGATAAACAGGACACCGAAAAGGGGAAGGTTAGGAAGAGTGTGATGGCATAAAGGTAGAGTTGAGATAAAGTAAAACGATGCTAAAGGAAAGATGAAAATAGAATGTAGAACACTAATCCCAAAGTAAAATGAAGAGAAAATAAAATGACACTTAAAAAAAAAAAAAGGTAAAATAGCAGCAGTAATAATATGGATTGAAAATAAAAATGTAATAATTAAAAAAGTAAAATCAAGTGAGGAAAAAAGAAAAAAAAATTAGTTTCTTGAGTAAAAGATGCAAAAAATGAAAATAAAAAAATAAAAAATAAAAATAAAATGTGGAGTAGTGAAGGTCATTCACTTCCTCTCTTGTTCTGTTTGGCACGCCTGTTTCTCAGTCCAGACAGTATTGCAGTTCCCTGCATTCCACTACTCTTCAGTATCGTAAGCCAGTCCTGATTTTAAGCAGGCAGTGTGTCTTAATTTCTCGTATTCCTTTATTTTTGATTACACAAGAGTCAATTTGTGATTCAGCCCCTGGGTGGCAGTGTTTCTGGAATGATTTCCGGGTCTATATATGGCCTCTCTAGGCAGTGTTAGAGCCTTCTTTCCCTGTGGCACTCACTTCCGGTTTGTGGGGGTGGGCTGCCTCAGAACTGGCTCTCCGATGGTCACTCCCCGCTCCGATCCCCAGGTTCCAGAAAAACAACTTTCCCCTGCAGTCTCCCAGGGTGTCCCCAACTGGGTGATCCTATGTATTGGGCTTAGTAATCAGAAGTAAGGATTTCAAGAGGAAAAAGCCCAAGTGTGCGAACTTGGGGGCTGCGCGTAAGTCTAAGCAGCCGGCACACCTTGAAATTCTTAGGGTGTCCCTGCACGTCAGATCAAAATGGGTTGCTTTTTAGAGATCCCTTCTATTAGCAGCTCTGAGGACCCCCTTCCACATTCACGGATCACGCCAGCCCCAACAGCCACGGATTTTTCTAGGCTCAAGACTTCCCTCATCCTCCAGCTCCCACAAAACGCGCGTTCCTCTCTCCTGCTGGGACCAGAGACCTCATAGGGTGATACTTCTTATTTTAAAGTAATTACAGAATCAAAAGATGTGTGTGTGTGTGTGTTTGTATTTATCCTCACCCAAGGATATTTTTCCATTGATTTTAGAGAGAGTGGAAGAGAGAGGGAAATACAGAGAGAAACACATCTATTGGTTGCCTCCTGTATGCACCCTGACCAGGGCCAGGGAGGAGCCCTTGACTGAGATAGGTGCCCTTGACTGGAATTGAACCCAGGACCATTCAGTTGGCAGGCTGACACTCTATCCACTGAACTAAACCGGCTAGGGTGGCAAATGTATTTCTTTAAAAGTGAGTAGATGGATGAAGGCAGTAATTTCATGGCTGTCCCTGTGGAGTTGAATCCTATGTATTTCACTGCAAAAGCTGTATATTTGGTCGTCAGTACATTGAGAAGAAACACAGCTACACCTTACATATGTTTTAGTTAAATTAAATGCATATTTATTTTGAGGTGATTGTTGAAATGCCTTCCTCATGTGTAATGGAGCTTTCTCCCTTTGGCAATGCTTCAGACAGTTCATTTAGCTATATATGTTGTCAGTGAAATTTCCCACATGCTTACATGAAACATTTGTCTTCTCCAGATGGCCTGTGTAAAGCCCAGTTGTTCTTACAAATAAATTTATAGTTATAACAAATGTGTTATCTCCCTAGAGCAGATGAGAGTTCTTTCTTGGAAGAGGAATTGTCTTCTATTCAAAAGGGGAAAGGGAGCACTAAACTGTTCTAAGACTGAAACTTGGTAGGATCTGAGTTTAAGGAAATTAGTAGGTTAGATATGTTGCTTTTTCTCCTCTCCACCCACCCCAAAATTTGTGTGGCCTTAAGTTCCCTCCATAAAAGAACCCCAGAGCTGATCTGTGGGGCAATGGAGCAGATTTAGGCTGCTCTCCTGGATTTGGGAGTCGCCGCCACCATGGCCAGTCAGTCGCAGGGCATCCAGCAGCTGCTGCAGGCTGAGAAGCGGGCTACCAAGAAGGTGTCTAAGGCCCACAAGCGAAGGAACTGGAGGCTGAAGCAGGCCAAAAAGAGGTTCAGGCTGAAACTGAACAGTACCGCCTGCGTAGGAAGAAGGAGCACAGGCCAAGGAAGCTTCGGCTCTGGGATCCCACGGCAGTTGCAGCATTGAAATGGAGAAGGAAACCCAGGAGAAGATGATCAACCTCCAGACCTACTTCCGGCAGAACAGGGATGAAGTCCTTGACAACCTCTTGGCATTTATCTGTGATATCCGGCCAGAAATCCATGAAAACTACCACATAAATGGATGGGGGAAGAAGAAGCACCTGTTCTATGGGTTGGCATTTTATATGCCTCCATGCAATATGAAGTGTTTGCAAAGCTTGAGTTATAATCTTGTGAAAAGGCATTAAATTATTTCTGTATTCTATATAGTAGGTCCTTTTGCTTTTTTGGAGAACAGCAAATCTAACTAACAGCAAATCTAACTTTCTACAAACTTAGTGTAGAGTTTATCGAAAGATTTCATCTTTTTACCTCATATTTCTTAGAAAGCTAATGGGCATACGCTGTCTGTTTTTCTATGCCGTTTAATTCAAGCAACATATAAATACATATCACAATAACAAAAATAATTAAAAAAACCCCCAAATACAAAAGTTACCCTGAAAAGAGTCTACATATTTCTAATCTCTTGCCTTAAAGCTTTTTTTCAGTAATCTATTACTTTCTCTGTTAAAAATGCAAACAGTTATTATTATTACTTTTAATATATTTTTATTATTTCAGAGAGGAAGGGAGAGAGAGAGATGGAAACATCAATGATGAAAGAGAATCATTGATTGGCTGCCTCCTGTATGCTCCCTATTGGGGATGGAGCCTGCAACCTAGGCTTGTGCCCTTAACTGGGAATTGAACCTGTGACCTCCTGTTTCATAGGTTGACACTCAACCACTGAGTCACACCAGCCAGGCGAAACAGTTATTAGTCAATATCCTATGTGTAAAAGCCTAATATGCTAAGTGTCTGGTTGTCTGGTTGGTGTTCAACCAATTAAAGCATAATATGCTAATGATATGGTAAGACCACTCTACCGCTCACTATGACGTGCACTGACTACCAGGGGGCAGACAGTTGACCAGTCAACTAGTCGACTAGTCACTATGATGTGCACTGACCACCAGGCGGCAGATGCTCCAACTGGTAGGTTAGCTTGCTGCTGGGTCTGGCCAATCTGGACTGAGCAAGATGGCTGGACATGCCCTGGAGCCCTCCTGTGGTCCCTCCCCAGCTGGCCAACCTCCCATGTCTCTACCCCGCCCCGATCGTGCACCAGTGGGGTCCCTCAGCCTGGCCTGTGCCTTTTTGCAATCCGAGACCCCTCAGGGGATGTCAGAGAGCCGATTTTGGCCCGATACCACAAGCCAAGGGACCCCACTGGTGCACGAATTCATGCACTGGGCCTCTAGTTTAACACATAAAAGAGAATGTCCACACCACATTTATAAGTTAAAAAACATACTAATAAACTGAGCACCCATAATACCACTGATCAACTTAAGAACCAGGACATGATCAGTGCTATTGTATTCATCTGTGGTTCCTTGCTTTTCCCATCCTTCTTGTCCCACTATGAACCACTATTGTGTTTTACTTCCTTAAATTTTCATGAACTGATTATAATAATTTCTACAAAGGTTTGAAAATGTGACTTCAGATGGGTATTTGCAGTAATTCTCGAACGTTTGCTGAGGCTTTCAAGTCTATAATTTTCTAAATTCCCAATAGTCCTTTGAGCTAATCAGGATGGGCATTTTTTTCTTTTGTGTATGGGCAACAGAGGCCAACCCAGGGCTCCTAATTGACAAGTAGATAGCAGAGTTGAGGTTAAAACTAGAGTCTTCAGACCCTAAATCCTATAATCTTTGCACTAAGCTAATTGCCTAATAGTGAGTTGCTGCTATTGAGTAGATTTCAAAGGAGAAATGCTTGTTCCCCACCTGACAGAAACATCACTGCAGACCACAACAGTAACTCACAGTATCAGATGCAGCAACTCAGGGCCGGGTATTGTATCTTGTTTGTCATGTATTCTAAACTCTCAGCATGGTGTCTGACATATAGTAGGTCCTGGTTAACAGCCTGGGCTCTGGCATCAAATATCATGGGATTGAAAACTGGCCCTCCATTTATTAGCTCTTTGACATTGGGCAAGTAAATTCACCTTGTAAGCCCGAATTACTCCTTTGTAAAATTAGCCTAATTACAGTCGTTCTCAGAGGTATTAGAGGAGTAAATGAGACAATAAATATGTCTCATTGTAGAAATGCAGAGTGCTTGGCATAGAGCAAGTATTGAATAGATATGAGTTAAAACTAAAAAGAGAGTGTCAGGCCTGGCTGGTGTGGCTCAGTGGTTGAGTGTCAGCCTATGAACCAGGAGGTCATGGTTTGAATCCCGAGCAGGTGACATGTCCGGATTGTGGGCTTGACCCCCAATAGGGGGCGTGCAGGAGGCAGCCAATCAATAATCCTCTCTCATCATTGATGCTTCTATCTCTCTCTCCCTCTCCCTTCCTCTCTCTAAAAAAAATCAATACAAATCTATTAAAAAAGAGAGATTGTCCGCTTCTGTGTTTTTAGGTGACCCGTTTAATTCGCCCATTTCTCCTTTCCAAAGTGTCAGCGCTTCATCTTTGTAGTGAGGGGATTAGACAAAGATGAATTCTTCAGGTCCTTCTGGCACTGAACTTTAGTGCTGCTAGATTTAGTTTCCAAGACTTCTTCCAAGACTTCTCCAGTTTAACTCATTATTTGACTTTAGAAAACCAAGTCCAAATGCCTTTATTATCTATTTCCAAGTCTTCACATAACACACAGAATAGTTTCCAG
Source organism: Plecotus auritus (assembly GCF_963455305.1). Taxonomy (NCBI): domain Eukaryota; kingdom Metazoa; phylum Chordata; class Mammalia; order Chiroptera; family Vespertilionidae; genus Plecotus; species Plecotus auritus. Next base: position 192,041,225 of record NC_137770.1, on the reverse strand, counting down.
TTTCCAGTGGACTGCCTACACCCGACCTCCTGCTTGCACCTAGTGTGACTGGTTACTCTGACCTGCACAGGAGATATAAATAGCCCACTCTCCCTACTTTTGCTCCCTGGCACCTATACCAGTATACTAGTCTCAGTCTCTGTGAGAGAATGTAATAAAATTTCTTAAACTCTCACAATGTCTTTTGGCCTGGCTCCTGTTGGTGCAGACCTAACAGGTACATGGCACATTTTAGTACCCAACGAAATCTGTATTAGATTGAGAGGCTTTAATGCACATCTGGAGATAATCTATTTCCTTTCCTTCCTCCTCAACTTACCAGTATCTGAAGCATCCCCCATAGGTGGGTTCTCAGTGGCCCTGTCAACCAAGGTGCCCATCTCTGGACAAGGGTTAGTCACATACCCCCTCTAGGCCAATCAGATATTCTCTTTGAAATTGGAATCTGGAGTGAAGTGTCCACAAGGACTGAACATGGACTGGACTGGTTCACTTTGAGGCATTTTGAAGACAATCTTCTATTTCCTGCTACCCAGCTCTTCAAAGCTGCTCTGTTTCCTCCTTGAGTACTAATTCTACACTTTTTCTTTTGATTCTACAAATTATAGTGCCCTTCTAATACATTGCTTTCCAGTGTAAGTCAGCCAGATTTAATTTTTGTTGCCTAAAACTAAATATCTCAGACAGAAAAAAAGTATCTCTAATAAGTACAGCAACAGTACTGGCCTCTCAGTGTTCCCTTTGTTGTGGGCAGTCTTCATATTCTATGTAAATACTTCTGTTCATATGTCAATTTGTAAAGAAAAAGTCCTTGTAGCCAGGAGACAAGCTATAGCCAGGTTAAACAGTTAATAAAAGTGTGGGAAATCTTACTGACATCACCTGAAAACAGTGAGTACAAGGAGAGAAAAGGCAGGAAAGAAAGGTTGATTAGAAAGATATTAATAGGTCAAGAGTCCTATGTAAGTTTAGGGCCCAGGTTAAGTGTGTTATATCTGTGGCTAAGGGAGTTTAAGGAGAACTCTAGCTGGAATAGGAATAGATTCTGAAACTTCTTAGCCTCTTCTATAGATAGAAGAGAGAGCATGCTGGAAATGGGTTGGATACCAGTAATTAGTACAGATCCAAAGTTCTCTGAGAAAGGCTTTTCTCCTTACCTGGATTGGATTGGACTCTGGGACTGTTCTGTGTACCTGCCATTGTTTATCAAGACATAAATCATATTCTGATAAACAACGGCACCTGTTTTATAGCAATTCTCTGTATTCAGGAAATTGACTTAGAATTGTGACACTCATTTTTTTTTATTCATTTAATAGGTATTTATTGAGTGTTAGTCAATCTTATAGGTGCTAAGTACATAGTGGTAGAAAGATATGGTTCCTCCCTCATGAAGATAGTAACTATAGATAGAGGGAGGAAAATATTAAGCAAATAGCTAAATAGAAATGTATAATTACAAATTGTGCCAAGTGTTAAAAAGAAAAATGACAAGTTGTGATCATGGTGTTGTTTTACTATCAAAGGAGGGTCAATGAGGAAGGACTTTTCCCCATAAAGAGGGCTCATGAAGTTTTATTCTGGTTATAGAATCATATTTTATTCAAGAGACTTTGTCCTTCCATTTTTCATAAACTCATATTAAAACATAATTCAAAGATAGAATCTGTAAGATGCAGTATATCTTTGTGTTGACCTATGTGTTGTAGGTTGTAACTGAAAACCAAAGGCAAGCCTTAAAAAGGCTTCTTGGGCCAATTGCTAGACACTAAATCTGGTTTAAAGACAGGGATATAAACTTGTGACTCTAAGCGGAAAACAAAGAAAACAATTTAAAAATAATATAAAGTTGTGCTTGGCCATGAAGAAAGGGCCAATAATCATGCTAATATCATGGCTGTATAATAAGGTTTGGTGATCTCAGCAGTCATACAGCCTGTTAATAAGACTAAATGCTTCGAACACTTTGCAGATAGAGCTGTTATCCTGAAATAATCAAACCTCACCTTTTAACATTTGTGCATTGTTTTAGTGACTTGATTTCCCTGAGACCATTAAGTATAAGATGCTCTTCGAGGCGCACTGAAACAATCAGAACACAAAACAGAATGACCAGAATGGAATGATTTTGCAACCTAGTAGGATCTATGTGAGGCATGAATAAGACATTACAAATGGGTAATCATCCTGTCTGGTTGTCTTTGAAAGAATGCTTTAGGTGCCATCTTGTGGCCAGTATTATGAATATATTGAATTCAACTCCTCCTCAACTTGCCAGAAAGATTGTGTTTAAAAATTTGATGAGGGTTTTGGGCTGTTTGGATTTGAAAACGGTTCCCAATAGAATCAATGTCATAAAGGGCGGTTACATTATCTGGCTAGGGCAAAGCCTTGGTATGCTCATCAGGTCTCTTTCAGCCTCAAGTGATAGAAACCTATCTCACAGAACTGATGGAGTTGCTGTAGGAATCAAGGCCACGGAAGCTAGATCCAGACTCAGTGTCACCAAGACCTGCTTCCTCTTTTTCTCAGTTCTGTTTGGTTTTATTCCCTCTTGTTTCAAGGATGATTGTTGCCAGAAGTCCAAATTTCTGCATTCCGATTCAGGTGTAATAGAGGGATCTCCAGGAAGGACTGGCCTGATTTAGGTGACATGCCAAGCTTTGCACCAATCAGGTGATAAGGGGAATGAGGTACCATCAACAGCCAGCTTGAGTCTGGTGATCGTCCACTGTGTTTGGGGGGCAGAGGAGAAGGGACCTGAGCGACATGAATATGTTTCCTTAGTGACAGGATATGTAGGAATGCTTGCTGGGCAAATAAGCAAACTAGAAGAGCAACCACAACCCACTATATTCCACTACTTGGACACCAGCACACATCCATACCTTTTCCCTATGTATGCAATTCTGAAAGTTCCAAAATATTTTGTTTCTGAGTACAACTCAGACTCAACCCCTCCTCAAGAGGAGACAACTCAAAGATACACCAAGCTTAGGATTTCTGGATAATGTGCATTCCTCATAGGTCCAGATATAGTGGCTAATCTTGGTCCAACAATCTATTCCACAGTCATTCACTTGTGTAGATCAACTATGAGTTCACTTCACATACCTTTGAAAATTCCCAAAAGAGAAAACTTCTGTGAGAAACTTATTTCAGTGAATCATACACTTCAGAGACATTCATTCATTTATTCAAATAAACACTTATTTGGGCCCCTAATATTTTTCAGATATCAGTTTAGGTGCTGTCTTCTGTGAATTTAAAGACATAAAAAATAATTACAGCATTAAGTACTAAGGAGCTGTAATTGCAGTATGAATTGTGTATATGTTCCATTTGTAGCATTTTCCACAACTGCATATATTTCAAAAGTGGTGCTGAAATAAGGGAACTTCATTGATATAGAGAATAGGGATAAATAGAACCTAAAAAAATCAAAGATATTACTGACTTTTGATTAATTTCAGATTGGAAGATAGTTGGCAATGGTTTGTCTAAAAAGATGGAAGCAGAATCAATTTACACCATTCAGTTGGCATTTCTAATCTAAAGCAAATTGAATAACTTATTTTTTCTTTCTCTCTTTTTTGCTTTATTAAATCTATTAGGGTGACATTGGTTAATGAGATTATGTAAATGTAAGTGTAGAATTATATAATACATCATCTGTATAATGTATGGTGTGCTTACCACCGAAAGTCAAGTGTTTTTCTGCCACCATACTAGTATATTTGATCCTCTTTACACTCTGCGACTTCCTCCTACTTCCCTTTCCCTCTGGTAACCACCACACTGCTGTTTGTGTCTGTGAGTTTATCACTTTTTCTTTAATATTCCACATATGAGTGAAATCATATGGCTCTTGTCCTTTTCCGTGACTGACTTATTTTAAGACACACAGTTAGCTTAATAATTACAGGGGAAGAAGAGGGTAGTGCTTAAGTGCGTGAGTTTTGGCATAAGACTGACCAAGGTTTGAATCCTAGCTCCACTCTTACTAGCTGTGTGCCCTTCAGCAACTTCCTAAGTCTCAGTTTTCTGATCTGAGCAGTGGAGATAATATCAGTACTCACATCAATAAAATGCATTTATTTTTTTTATTACTTTATTTTATTTATTTATTTTTATTGATTTCAAAGAGGAAGAGAGAGGGATAGAGAGATAGAAACATCAATGATGAGAGAGAATCATTGACTGGCTGCCTCTTGAACGCCCCCTACTGGGGATTGAGCCTGCAACCCGGGCATGTGCCCTTGACTGGAATCAAACCCGGGACTCTTCAGTTCCCAGGCCGACGCTCTATCCACTGAGCCAAACCGGCTAGGGCAAAAATCCATTTATTAATTCTTAGAAATCATAGATTCACTTATCATTGCCTGTTTATATAATTAATCATTGTGGCCTTAATTGGGAGCCAATATTACTTGGAAAGAGTACCGAGAGTTTGAAAATTAAAATATTTTGTTTTTATTTATTATATTGAGTGGGTTTGTGGCGGAGTCACTGAACTAGCTAGACTACGTTAAAGTGTTGTTGATAGGTGATGGAGCATTGGTAGTGGTGTTGGGGCACTCTTTCCCTTTGTTGATGCTTTGTTCTGTGTGAAGGGAGCTCTGTGAGTATAACACTTTCAGCCTTTTCTGTTCCTTTCTGAAGGAAGAGTCACTTATTTGGTGAATGTGGGAGGAGGAACTGGTACTGTATGGCTCAGTCTCTCCCTTTTTTTCTTGGGATGAGGCCGTCTGCTGGAAGCTTGAATTCTATTCTGCTCCTTGTCATAAATATGCCGTGGACAGGGCCTGTCTCTCAGAGGCTTGCCCCTTACAATGGTGCTTGTACCTCAGAAGATAAGTATACTAGTTCCCCCTTATTCGTGGGGGATATGTTCCAAGACCCCCTGTGAATGCCCAAAACCACAGATAGTACCAAACCTTATGTACACTATTTTTTTCCAGGGGTGGGCAAACTTTTTGACTCGAGGGCCACAATGGGTTCTTAAACTGGACCAGAGGGCCGGAACAAAAGCATGGATGGAGTGTTTGTATGAACTAATATAAATTCAAAGTAAAGGAGCGGAGGGGAGAGCAAGAGAACCCTCCGCTCTTTCGGCTCCGCGGGCCGGATAGAACAGCCGAACGGGCCGGATCCGGCCCGCGGGCCGTAGTTTGCCCACTGCTGGTTTAGTCTATACATTATAATAATAAATTAACAATAATAACTAATTATAAAATAAAATAGTTACAATAATATATTGTGTAATCAAAGTTATGTGAATGTGGTCTCTCTTTAATAACTGACCTGATAACTGAGAAGGCTGCTAAGTGACTCATGGGTGGGTATACAGTGTGGATACACTGGTCAAAGGGGTAACTCATGTCTCGGATGGGAAGGATCAGGCCTGTGAGATTTCATCACACTACTCAGAAGGGTGTGCAATTTAAAAGTTAAGAATTGTTTATTTTGCCCTGGCCGGTTTGGCTCAGTGGATAGAGTGTCGGCCTACGGACTCAAGAGTCCCGGGTTCAATTCTGGTCAAGGGCATGTACCTTGGTTGCGGGCAATATCCAGTAGGGAGTGTGCAGGAGGCAGCTGATCAATATTTCTCTCTCATCAGTGTTTCTAACTCTCTATCCTTCTCCCTTCCGCTCTGTAAAAAATCAATAAAATATATTTTAAAAAAGAATTGTTTATTTCTGGAATTTTCCACTTAATATTTTCAAACTGAAGTTGATCCTGGTAACTGAAACCACAGAAAGCAAAACTGGATGGGGGCAGGAGAGGACAACTATATTTTAATTCTTAGATTGAGTATAACAGAATCCCTTACCTAAAGATATGAGCCACATTCTTCAATATTATCAATGTGATATCCAGTCTTATTCTTTGGTCTTATTTCTTTTCTTCTTCTTCTTTTTTTTTTAAATAAATCTTTATTGTTCAGATTATTACAGTTGTTCCTCTTTTTCCGCCCATAGCTCCCCTCCACCCAGTTCCCACCCCACCCTCTGTCCTTACCTCCCCCGCACTGTCCTCATCCATAGGTGTACAATTTTTGTCCAGTCTCTTCCCCCACCTCCCACACCCCTTCCCCCCCCCCGAGAATTGTCAGTCCACTCCCTTTCTATGCCCCTGATTCTATTATATTCACCAGTTTATTCTGTTCATCAAGATTTTTTATTCACTTGATTTTTAGATTCACTTGTTGATAGACATGTATTTGTTGTTCATAATTTTTATCTTTACCTTTTTCTTCTTCTTCCTCTTCTTTTTTTTTTTAAATATATATTTTATTGATTTTTTTACAGAGAGGAAGGGAGAGGGATAGAGAGTCAGAAACATCGATGAGAGAGAAACATCGATCAGCCGCCTCCTGCACACCCCCCACTGGGGACGCGCCCGCAACCAAGGTACATGCCCCTGACCGGAATTGAACCTGGGACCTTTCAGTCTGCAGGCTGACGCTCCATCCACTGAGCCAAACCGGTTTCGGCCTTCTTCCTCTTCTTAAAGAATACCTTTCAGCATTTCATATAATACTGGTTTGGCGGTGATGAACTCCTTTAGCTTTTTCTTATCTGTGAAGCTCTTTATCTGCCCTTCAATTCTGAATGATAGCTTTGCTGGGTAGAGTAATCTTGGTTGTATGTTCTTGCTATTCATCAGTTTGAATATTTCTTGCCACTCCCGTCTGGATTGCATAGTTTCTGTTGAGAAATCAGCTGACAGTTGTATGGGTACTCCCTTGTAGGTTACTAACTGTTTTTCTCTTGCTGCTTTTAATATTCTCTTTTTGTCTTTTGCTCTTGGCATTTTAATTATGATGTGTCTTGGTGTGGTCCTCTTTGGATTCCTTTTGTTTGGGGTTCTGTGCGTTTCTTGGACTTGTAAGTCTATTTCTTTCACCAAGTGGGGGAAGTTTTCTGTCATTATTTCTTTAAATAGGTTTTCAGTATCTTGTTCTCTCTCTTCTTCTGGCACCCCCATAATTCGGATATTGGTACACTTGAAGTTGTCCTAGAGGCTTCTTACACTATCTTCATATTTTTGGATTCTTTTTTCTTTTTTCTTTTCTGGTTGGGTGTTTTTTGCTTCTTCATATTTCAAATCGTTGACTTGATTCTTGTGATCCTCTAGTCTGCTGTTGGATCTCTGTATATTATTCTTTATTTCAGTCAGTGTATGCTTAATTTCTAGTTGGTCCTTTTTCATATCCTCGAGGGTCTCACTAAATTTATTGGCCTTTTCTAGAAAATTCCTGAAAAACCTTATAACCATGGTTTTGAACTCTATATCCTGTAGTTTGCTTTCCTCCATTTCTTTCATTTGTAACCTGTTTCTTTGTCTCTGCATTTTGGCTGCTTCCCTGTGTTGATAGAGTGGTTTTGTGTAGTAGGTGTCCTCTAGGGCCCAGTGGCTCAGCCTCCCCTGTTACCTGAGGTGGACACTCTTGGTGCACCCCTTTGTGGGCTGTGTGCACAGTCTTGTTGTAGTTAAGTCTTGACTGTTGTTGGTATCACTGGGAGGAATTGACCTCCAGGCCAGTTGGCTGTGAGGATCAGCTGTGTCTATGCTGGGAGAACTTCTGTGCTGGAGACACCCTTATGAGGCAAGACTTGCTTCAGTGGGGCTTTGGTGCTCACTGAGTCTGCCCCCTGAGTGTGTCCCTTATGCATCTGAGGAGTTGTAATCTGGATGATCCTACTCTGATCACTGGGTACACTGGCTCTTGGATCTCCAAGGAGGTGCTAATTTAGCCTCTGCCTGAGGCCACCTAGCAGGAGCTACAGAGAGATCTTCAGATTCCTCTTCTTTGGGGTTTGATGGTGCCCAGATGAGGCCCAGCTGTGAAGCAATGCAAGCTGCTGTGGGGCCTTGGGCCTTCTTTTGGATGTTCTGTGTCTCTCTGACTCAGCCGCAGTTTGTTAGGTAATTTTAGATTTCAAAGGATCAGGCCATTCATATGTGAAAACCTCTGCACACAGCTTGGGTGGGGCGGGGTCTCAGGGAATTAACAGGGTGGAGCAAACAGCTATGGCTGATCCTCAGCCCTGCCCTAAGAGGCCCCTGGGTCTCAGGGTCCCTTGGTAATCGCTGCAAGCACCTCTGAGAGAAAGCCGCCCTCGAGTTTCGCCCGATGCCAGACAGTTCAGTTTCTCCCCCTATGAGTCAGAGTCCCCAGAGTCTCACCCCAAACTGGAGTTCAGAGCAGTTGGGAGCTTGTGTCTCCCTCTGGATTGAAAAAGACAGCTGTGTACTCAGTTGCCAGCTCTTTCTGCACGCACGCTTCCATACCTCTGCACTTTACTTCTGCAGCTCCTCTGAGTCTCAGTGTGCTTTTCTCTTTCCTTCTAGTTGTAGAATTTCCACTCAGCCAGCCTTCCTGTGGTTCTGGATGATGTCCGTTTTGTCTTTTAGTTGTAGTTTTGAAGTGGTTGTCGAGGGAGCAAGTTCAGGTGTTTACCTATGCCACCATCTTGGTTTTTCCTCTGGTCTTATTTCTTAATCATCTCACAACATTTGTGGGAAAGATGGATCTATTTATTGAACCTATTGAAATCCCAACAGTGCTAGCAACATAGTAATTACGTATGTTCCACTGGGTACCTCTTAAGAGCCTGAGTAGAATACACTTCAGAATTATCTGTTGAGGGCCAAGGAAGCTGGGGTATTTATCCACCAACTCCCACCCCTCACTGGTTGAGGGTTGTTTTGGGGTGTCAATTCCCTGGCACTTTTAGCTGGTCCATTTTGTGGAGACCGGGGTACTTGATGTAGAAAACCAACAGTGTGACTAAAACTATTGAAGATACAAATGACTTTCAGTGTGGGCTGAAGGGATATGGGTGGTACAACAACAGTTCCTGCTATAAGGTTGTTCTTGAATCCTCCTTGACTATGTCAGGTGCCCTTGCTCTGTGGTCCCACAAGCTATAATTTCCTCCATTATGAAACTTAGGACACAGTGCGGGTTGTGTACTCTTTCCCCTAGGTTATCATCTGTATGTGCACAGGGGCAAGATCCATGTTGTTCACAGTGGTATCCCAAGCCAAGGTGATCAGTAAATATTTGTTGAATGAATGTTCTGATCAGAAATCCTATGTAATAAAAGGCTAATATGCAAATTTTCCCCTCAGGAATTCGACTGTCTGGGAGTTCCACCGCTCTCTATGAGGTGTGGTGACCACCAGGGGGCAGTGTGGAATGAAGGAAGACCCCAGCTGGCAGCCTGCTGCCGGGGGAAGGAAAGCCCAAATTTGGTGCATCAGGCCTCCAGTAAATAAATGTTTAAGTGAAAAAAGCAACTACTGTACATGATTATCATTAAAGCTAGTTTTGGTGTTTTGTAAGAAATAAATATACTACACATGAAATAGTACTGGTGAACTCATTTAACACAAACACATGAGATATTTGCTTTGAACCCATTTAATATTGGTGAAACACTTGAAGGAAACTTCTGTCTTTTACAATTATATGGTCCAAGAAAAAGGTAGAGATTAGATATTTTCCCTTTTATTAAAAAAAACAACACAACAACACACAAATATTGTGAGCAGGGAGTAGTTTCCTTGAGTATAGGATAGAGTAATAAATTTATTGTTTGAAGTCTTTCTAAACGGTTCTGTTATGAGGTTACTTATCAAAGTTTTCCAAAGGGAGAGAGTTCAGTAATTTTAAATGGATTCCAGGGCTGAGAATATGAGGGTGTAATATGAGAATGGTGCCAGTAGGTGGTGCTGTTTCATGTAGCAATTGAGGCTTTTTGGGTTTGGGCTGTGTAAATGGAGTTCAAAACATAAATCTCAAAATAAATTAGATTAGTTTCTGAAGGATTGATAGGCTTTTTTTTTTTAAGCATCAGAGAAACAATAGGGGAAAAATAATCCATCCCTACTTCCACAAGCAAAAAAGTCAGGGGGAGATACAGTCTTTGCAATTCAGACAACTGCTGCTAATAGTGTGGGGAAGAAGAAACACACAGAAAACGATGGCTGATTGGTTTTGATTCTATGCCCTGGTGTGGCCTAGAAAATTCCAGTTTTGGAAGACTACTCTGGATGGGCACATATGCTAGGGAAAAAAGGAGGCTATAATGGATAGTTTTTGCTACTGGATCAAGAGTCTCGAATATGAACTGGGAAGTGCTGGACTTAGCTTTGTGAATTACCACATATGAAATACAATTATGCTTGCAAATTACTACATTTAAAAACAACTCACTAATCAATAAAGAAAAAACTTAAAAAAAAAAACTCACCAAGTAACTCATTACCCTGAATTCATACAACTTGACAAACTGCTGAGCTGTCTTAATATTTCATTTGAATTTAATAAACATTTATTGGGGATCTATTGTGTACCAGGCAGCCTGCCAAACACTGGGAATCCACAAATGAATAAAACAGAGCTCTTTCTTTAGCCCAGCTGTTTTTAGGCCTTATGAAGACCTTGCTACTTCTCCATCACAGCTAAGGGTCGTGGGTCAAGGGCTACGGTGAGAGGAGAGGAGTCGTACGCCCTAAATTGGTGGTTCTCTCTGCAGCATGGTCCCTGCTTCCCTCATACACAGACCTTGTCTAGTCTGGAGGCTACAGGGGAGTAAGAATTGCTGACCCTCTGATTATGCCCCTTGTACTATGAACCTTTAACACACAGAAAAGAGCTATGGTCATTTTAGATGTTTATTAAAATTAAGTGATAGATTTAAAAAATATTATCACTCATCATCCCTGAATTTCCTGGGAAAGTCAATGAGCAGATGATCTCAAGGGCTAATTCTGGAAGCATTCATAGGCAAATCCAGAGTAGAAAGAGGCCATTTTTACTTCTCACATGTTTCCTTATAACTGGTGCATTGGAAAGCTGGCATTCTAAAAGAAACTGATTAAATGATGAATTATGTTAGCGCATCTCAGAGCTTTCTTCTCGTTTGCTGTGTGATTCTCAGCCTGCTGGCTTAAGTGAAGTGAGGAACAGTTTCTCTTCACATGCCATGGACAATATGGGAGCATGACGGCTTTTGTTGCTGATGAAAATATTATGGTCTCAGTTCCCTGTAATCAATTTACTGCTTTATGGACCCAAAGTCCTCCAGAGAATTTAATAAATTCACATAATGTTTCTAAGTGCTGCATTGTGCATTTGGAGCGCTGATTTAGCTGACAAATGTGAAAAATTCGTGTAGCTAGACGACTCCCTAGTGATTAGACATGTGTAGGAGCTAAAGAGAGCATGCTGCTCCAAGAAGGTCAGCATTAACATATAGCAGAGACCCTTCCCTCCTGATGGGCATTGTGTCCCTCTGACTCTGAGAGATGATACCACCTGTCCAGACGTTTGGGGTTTTACCCATTCCCAGTGGGGTTGCACTTTTGCTTCTTCAACAAATAGCAGCTTCTGATCTGGACGGAGTGAGGAATAACAAAAATGAAGGTGATGGTGGAGCATGAGGCTAGGATGGCACCCACTGGATTCAGATAATGAAATGGCCACTGAACTATGAACCTTTGACCCTGAGGATGTCAGGGGTTTCTAAAGGGGCTCTTTATGGGCTAGTGTCCCAGGTCACTTGTTTAAAACTGGTTCCATTGAAGTTGTATTGAATCTTTCTGACCCTCTTTTTCTTCCATTCTAATGTCCTTCCAAACTTAAACATATTTAATGAAATAATACATATTAAACCATTTTTATTATTCAAAATAATCAATCTTTACTAATGTACATATAAGCATTCTACATAGTTATAATCAATCACTGTGTCTTAAAAATATCATTTTATTTTCAATTTTTCCTCTTTAATGTTATTTCATATGAACAATAATGTTATTTTATATCCATCAAGATGGGCCACAGAGCTGTGGTTTCAAATAGGTTTTTTAGTATTGAATTTCTGAAGCGCATCTTTAAATTAAAGTGGACAGGTGCTATGTTGCTTCAAAGACTGCTATTGTTCAGAATTACTGCAGGTTTTACTGTTGATCTTAGCTTGAATTTTGATCTTCAGCTCAAGCTAAGATTTAGAATTTAGTCTGATGTCTAAAAATTAGGGGAAACCAGCAATGAGTATATGAGCCTGGGTATTTTGTAGTGGGTGGCATGGAAAAGAAGCCAACACCTCTCTCACCCCAGCGACACATGGCCCAGCTTTTACCTCTGCGGCAGGCTGCCAGTACCGAATAATTGTCGACTCTCTCCTGATGGACCCATGAGGTTTGGGACTGCCTCCATGGCTCTGGACCTGGTTAGTACAGACACCCAGATGGTTCATGGATTAGAAGGGAATACTGCTTCATGTATTTGGATGCCGTAAGCAATGTCATTTGACAGATAAGCTTTCTACCACTCACAAAGCAGAAGAGTTAGGTAACCACAATGTGGTCACATATTGACAACCAGAGATAGGATTAAAATAAATAACGCTAATTAATAAATCTGGGATTTATAATTATGGTTTCAGGTGGATTTGGTATTTACTTGAGAAATGACTATTGTTAATTTCATACTTTCGGTCATGGTTAGTAGCAATGGGGCAGGAAATTGGATAAGTCATAATTATTTCCTTTGAAGGCTATTTTTAAACTTCTCAGTGAGCTTCCCTTCACCTGTTCTCATTTATTCAATGTAGAGACTGAGGCACAGAGAAGACAAATGACTCACTTAAGCCCAAAAGGTAGTGTTTGAGATAGGATACAAACCAAAGTTCTATGTTTCCCACCCATACTTTCCCCACTAGACTGGAGGTTCCTAAACTTTTGAGTATGAGGACTCTGTTTTTGTGTTAAAAAGTTTAAGAAACCTTATATGATAGTAGCCATATATATATATATATATATATTTTTTTTTCCTGAATTTTTAAATTGGTATGGTAAAATACACATAACATCTCTATATATAAAAGCTTAAGCAACCATCGCAACTGAACAGATGATCAAACAGGCTGTGTGGGGTGACCAGGCCAGCAGGGGGGTTAGTGGAGGGTGACCAAATGACCAAGCAGCAGGCTGCGTGGGGCGACCAGGCCGGTGGAGGGGGGGGGTCAGTGAGGGGCAACCAGGCCAGCAGAGGGGGGCAGTGAGGGGCAACCAGGCCAGCAGGGGGGGCAGTTGGGCAGTTGGGGGCAACCAGGCTGGCAGGGGATAGTAAAGGGTGACCAGACCTAGCGGGGTTGGGCAGTTGGGGGCAACAAAGCCAGCAGGGGGTGCAGTTAGGGGCGATCAGGCAGGCAGGCAGGTGAGCAGTTAGGAGTCAGTGGTCCCAGATTGTGAGAGGGATATCCGACTGCCGGTTTAGGCCTGATCTCTAGGATCTGGCCTAAACTGGCAGTCAGACATCCCCCGAGGGGTCCCGGATTGGACAGGGTGCAGGCTGGGCTGAGGGGACCCCCTCCCCCACGCACGAATTTTGTGCACTGGGTCTCTAGTAAAATATATAATCTTAACCATTTTAAGTGTACAGTCCCATGGTATTAAATACAGTCATAATAAATGCAAACATCACTATCATCCATTTCCATAACTCTTTTCATCTTGTAAAACTGACACTCTATACCCATTAAGCAATAGCTCCTTATTCCCCCTCCTCCTAGCCTCAACAACCACCACTCTACTTTTTATCTCTATGAATTTGACTACTGTATTCTAATTACCTCAAATAAGTGGAATCATAGTATTTATATTTTGTGATTGGTTTATTTCACTTTCACTTAGCATAATATCTTTAAGGTATATCCATGTTGTAGCATGTATCAGAATTTCCTTCCTTATTAAGACAGAATAATATTCCATTGTATGTATACACCACACTTTGCTTATCTATTCATCTGCTGATAGACACTTGGGTTGCTTTCAGTAACCCGATTTTTTTGTATCTATTAATTAGAAAAATCCAAAATAGAGTCACAGACACTTTGTAGTGACTCTGCAGCTACTTGGAAAAATCATTGTGTAAGAGATTTTAATTTTTAAAGACTTTTTAATGAACTCTAACCTGGACGGCAGCACAGTGCAATGATATTATAAAGAAGATGTTTAATTGTGAAGTTCCCTACACACCAGGACTTAAGAGTGAATGATGAGAAATGGAAAGGTTGGGGGTTTAGTGAAGTCCCTTTTAAGAGGAGGGGACTTGCTAATGAATACACTTTCTAAAGGTTCAACATTCCACATAAAAAATGGCACGTGTCAAATCTAACAGTATCATGCTCTTACCACCATCCTGAAATGACAGAACTGAAATGCCTGGACCAGACAGACAAGATTCTATATTACCACTCAAATGATAAACCAGTGAGACCAACCTGCTGTGAGGTTGTGACTTTATTTTTTATTTTGTGGCTGTCATTCCTGGTAGGAATGTCTCTATACTTGTCAGGTTGAATTTGCTGTCAACTGGAACACATAACATGCAAAACTCCATATGTACAAATTTTTTTCATTTTCTAAAATGAACATCATAAAAAAGACAGAAATGTGACCTCAAAAGGCAGGATACAGACTCAAAATATTGTAGAGCAGCTTCATCTTTTTATTAGATTCTCTGTGTGTTTTTTTCCTAGTTGCTGGATAAAATCCATACAAATGAAATACTGGCTCACTCAGTAAATAATAATGAAAAGGTAAATTCATTTTACAGAGAAGCTAGTACATGTAAGACATCATCTTGAATGACTGTGATTTTCTTGAACTGATCACCAGGCTATTATAGTCTCTCAAAAATAATATCTGGCTTTTAGGCTCTCCAATTGTGCCTGCGACCTCTCCTTAACCCTTTGGCTCTTAAGAAAAATTGATTTTTTAAAACATGTGCACAGTATGCTGCTAAAATTACACAGGTGCAGTTGAGTTCACATTACACTGGTGTTCTAAGTAAGAGATGACAGTACATGTTGAGGGTCTCGCTTCTTTCTACCATCATTTCACCCGCCCCACCCTCATTGTATCTTTCAGTAGTTATGATGTAACTATCAGGTTCTTTAAAAAAAAGAAAGTAGAAGAGAAATATCTTCAGGGCTAAAAATCTTTTTAAGTTTATCTTGTAGGTAATTATGTTTCTATAACTGTCATGTTAGATTCCATTTCATGTTTTGGAATAGTTCAAATGTGTGTGTATGATAATCTTGTTTTTTCCTTGGAGTATTCCCTGAGATGGGCAGGGACTACTGCCCTTTAAGTACTTGTACATATGCCAGAGAGGACAATAGGGTGATCCCAAGTTGAGGAAGTTCCCAGGACATGTGACTTCCATTGCCCAAACCAGGGAAGAATCTGGTAAACTAGGATGATGTGGTTACTCTAGAGGACAGGTTTTCTCTGGAGTTTGTTTCTGTAAGAGAGAAAGGTAAAATTCAACAACTTTTTTTTTTTTAGAACTTCCTATGTAAAAAGGGCCTCTTAGGACAGAAGATGAGCAAAACAAATATGTTCTCAATGGGCTCTCTGCCTGGAGAAGCTCCACAATGCTGCAGGCTGAGGAATTTTGTGCATCAGGCCTCTGGTATACTAACTAATAAAATAGTAATATGCAAAATGACAGTCACCCCAACACACAAGATGGCTGCCCCATGTGGTCAAAGATGGCCACCCTCATGTGGACACAAGATGGCCGCCACAAGATGGCTGGCAGGGGAGGGCAGTTGTGGACCATCAGGCCAGTGGGGGAGGGCAATTGGGAGGGACCAGGCCTGCAAGGGAGGGCAGTTGGGGGCGACCAGGCCTGCAGGGGAGAGCAGTTAGGGGTGACCGGGCTGGCAGAGGAAAGCAGTTGGGGGTGACCAGGCCTGCAGGGGAGGACAGTTGAGGGGATCCAGACCTTCAGGGGAGGGCGGTTGGGGGGTACCAGGCCTGCAGGGGAGGGCAGTTGGGGGGGACCAGGCCAGCAGGGGAGGGCAGTTGAGGGTCACTAGGCCTGCAGGGGAGGGCAGTTTGGGGAGACCAGGCCTTCAGGGGAGGGCAGTTGGGGGGGACCAGGCCAGCAGGGGAGGGCAGTTGGGGACGACCAGGCTGGCAGGGGAGGGCAGTTAGGGGCAATCGGGCCAGCAGGGGAGCAGTCAGGTGTTGATCAGGCTGACAGGGGAGTGGTTAGGGGGTGATCAGGCTGGCAGGCAGAAGCAGTTAGGGGCAATTAGGCAGGCAGGCAGGCGAGCGGTTGGGAGCCAGCAGTTGGACATCCCTCGAGGGGTTCCAGATTGGAGAGGGCGCAGGCTGGGCTGAGGGATACACCCCCCCCCCCCGCATGAATTTCGTGCACCATGCCTCTAGTATAGATAACAGTCATACCTACTATTTGTTGAATACTAACTATATACCAGGAATTGTGCTAAATGAGGCTACATTGCCTCATTTTATCCTAATAACTATACTGAAGGTGTTGTGCCCAATTTTCAGGTAAGGAAATGGAGGCTGCAGGGATTAAGTGGATTGACGCAGGTTACACAGCTAGAAAACAGTGAGAAAAGAGATTCTAGTAAAGAACTCTGCCCTTAACCTCACTCGTTGACCTTAACCTCACTCTGCCCTTAACCTCACTCATTGACCATTGGTCGCTTTGGGGCAAAAACTAAGATAGGCGTCCTGCACTCAGCCCTGCTTTCTCCTTCTTCTGTGTAATCTGTGCCAGGCCTGCCCATCCTGAGACTCCACTAGTGCACTACATGGTTCCATTCCCGAGGCCTCCTGAAATACCTCACCTGACCAGCCTGGCTGCTTCACAGATAGGTCACCTATCTGGCCAAGTGCATAGTTCCTTTCCCATGCATCCAATGTCACTTCAACCTGACGCACTTCTCAGGCGTAACAATCATTTTCAGTAAGGCCCAATGCAGCTTTCAATAGAGCAGAGGCTCATCTTAAATTGAAGACAAACTCTAAAGGGTTTACTTGCATATTTGTATTTTCTTTAGATACACAGTAAACACTGAGTTATTTGCATGGCATTTCTGAACAACTACAGGTATTTTGCTTTTAATTGGAAAAAGGACTATCTGAGCACAGATCACCTCTGCTCAGAAGTGACCATTCCTTCCTTGGACGGTCGTTCTGCTATTTGGTCTAATTAGCATACTAGCTCTTTATTATATAGGATACAAAAGCCTAAATGACCGTTCGACCATTAGCTGTGATGCACACTGACCATCAGGGGGCAGATGCTCAATGCACAGGCAGGGAAACATGGAACAGACTGATGAATCTCAGAGGGAAGGGGGGAGGGTGGGAAGAGATTAACCAGATTTCATATGCATACTAAAGGCCCAGCGCATGGATTTGTGCACCAGTGGGGTCCCTCAGCCTGGCCTGTGGGGGCTGGGCCAAAACTGGCTCTCCGATATCCCCTGAGGGGTCCCGGATTGCGAGAGGGCACAGGCCAGGCCAAGGGACCCCTCCAAAAGAAGTGGCCTCTAGTAATTCATAAAAGGATAGCTATTTAATTCATTTGCTATAATACATTAGCACATGGTAGTTCTTCCTCATCAGTTTATGCAATCTTCTTTTCCTCCTGAGCTAAAACCATCCTTTTATAGATAGGTACTATAATTATGAGGACCATGCTCTAGCTGATACACTTATTAAAAACATAAAATACCCATTTGATAAATTCCTTTAAGTTAAAATTTGACCAATGTTAAAAAAGGTCTGGTGGAAGATTTCTTCAGAAGTAGTAAGCAGCAAGTTTCTCCTTGGGAGAGAGCCTGGGGTTTCCTGGCATATAGTTCATCCTCTCCATGTGATGCCTGCTCTCCTGGGCTGAGAACCAGGATGGAAGGTAGAAGGGTCTGCTCACTCCGGTGGGGACACGGTGGATAGCTGTCCACACAGCATGAAAGTGACTGACAGTGGGAGCAGTGGAAAGAGTAAACCAACCCTGTCCACACAAACCCATGCGCCCAATTTGTTTTGCTTTTCTCCTTTCCATGTGGCAGTTCCGCTGACTTTCTGCATGAGGGAAAGCCACCCTGGTGTCAAGGATTCATTTCCCTCAAGTGCTCTGGCTGAGAGGAGAGCAGGAAGCAGATACAACTAAGGTCCGGTTTGCGCTCAAGGAGGAGAGAGACACGTTTGTTGCACCTGCCCTGGGTGAAGCAAATTTATGTCATACTCTCCTTATTGGAAACTACACAGACCTGAATCCATCCTCACGTGGGTGATTCTGCTGCTAAGATGATTCTTTTGGCTTCAAGGCGAACTAGGAACTGTTCAGTCTTTTAAAAATTACAGCTACAAACTGGGCTGAATTTGACTATCCTGTACTCAGAAGGCAAATATTTATGTTTATCTCCTACCAGAAAACAACATAAGGTTAATTGTAAATCCTGTGGATTGGGCATCAGCTCACCGTCATTGTCTTCATCCAGGTGGTATAAATTGTTTGGCCTGGTGGTTATTGATGACATTGATCTTCGTTCCAGCAAGAGGGGCACAAAGTGGTGCCATGCCTTTTGCTGTGGCACCTGCTGTTAGTGAGCTGCAGATCTGGGGTCACCGGCCCAATTGCGGGGGGCGCTCAGGACGGCAGCAGGGGGACTCCGCTTCAGACAGCTTCTCCCCGGCATCAGCCACCTGGCGGGGCTTCTGCGTGCCATGCGAGTTCTCTGGAATTATGCATGTTTCCCTTAGATCTGGAACCGGGCGTCATTCTGCAAAAGCTTTTCCCGGGCATCTTGGGCTCCCAGCTTTAGCCGAGCATCCAGAGGACAAACTTGGTGGCTGTGCGTGCTGGCGGGCTGAGAGGCTCTGCGGGATGCCCACACGAGATGGGAAAGGCCACTTAGGGTCAGGCATTGCCCCGCCCCTTCGACTCCGGTATTGCCCCGCCCCTTTCCCTAAGCTCTCCAGCGCTTCCACTTCTGGGTGCGCTCACCCAGGTGGACGCCTGGCCAGATGTTTAGGTTCCCTCTGCCCTTGGGCCTCTTCGGAGTGACCCGCTGCTTCCGGCGTTTGCCAGCACTTTCCTAAATGCCCTATATACAATCTTAGGTTAATCCTTATGAAACCCCATGAGGTAGGTAGTTTCATTTTGTGCATTTTAAGGAAGAGGAAACTGAGGCTCAGAGAGTTTAAATAACTTGCTCCAAGTTACATAGAAAAGGCGGTGCTGAGTTGCAAGCTCAGGCATGAAAAACAAAACTGAAAAGGTCAGAAGCAAAGCAAGGTGTTCTTGAAAAGAAGTGGCGGTCAGGTTTCCGGGCAGGACTGGCCTCTTCCGTTTCCTGAGGAGAGCGGGCTGTGGAGCTGTCTGACCTGTTGCAGGTAATCTCCCGTGTTACCTGTGGGCAGCGTGGGCCAGGGAAGCAGGGCCCCACGGAGGTGCTCAAAAAAGTTTTACTAAATCAGTGGTCAGCAAACTCATTAGTCAACAGAGCCAAATATCAACAGTACAACGATTGAAATTTCTTTTGAGAGCCAAATTTTTTAAACTTAAACTTCTTCTAACGCCACTTCAAAATAGACTCGCCCAGGCCGTGGTATTTTGTGGAAGAGTCACACTCCAGGGGCCAAAGAGCCGCATGTGGCTCTAGAGCCGCAGTTTGCCGACCACGGTACTAAATGATGATGGATTGAATGAACATACTGGAAGGGTGATTGTATTTAGAGTTAAACAGAGTTAAAACCCTGGGCAGTTTAAATTCTCTGTGCCTCAGTTTTTTCCATCTACAGAAAGGAAATGATATCTCTGGGGTGATGTGAGGTTTGGAAATAGTTGTTGATCTAGCATATAGTCTTCCACAGCATAAGCTCTCAACAGGTAGGAGCTCTGATTATGATGATGATGATGATTTTGCTCCACGTGCTGGAAGGTGGTGGTTGATTTAAAAATTGTAAAGAACTAAATGCCTCATTCTCTCAGTCAGCTTTGGAAGGCCTGACTACATTATCTCTAGTGTTCTGTGTTAACCCTAAGCATGGAATCCCAGATTTTGATGTTTCTCAGGTGCAAAGTTTTCTAACAAAATAATTTTTACTAAAGCAAAATGGAGTTTCTTGAATCCAACCTGCCCACACAGCCCCCATACGATGTTTTCAGGGCACGTCTTGTTTTTATGACCCTTGCATTAACAGATCTACTTCAAGGAGCTTACCATGACCCAGGAAATGGAGGCTGACTAAAAATGGAGGAGGAGAGAGGACAAGGAGACATAAAAGGAATTTTATGTTCTTTTTTAGGAGTCATTAAAGTAGTGTAAAAAAAACCACACACTCTTAAAATACCACACAAAGTAGTGTTTAGATAAGACTCAGAGAATGTTTTCTGTAGACAGAAAAAGCAGAGGCTATTGGTTATAATAATTTACCTCTTGGGTAGAGTTATGGTTCAGGGTCCTATCAGTTAGGGCTCTGCTGGATGTCCGGGAAAACACTCAAGCTATTTTAAGCAGGTGATTTAACACAGTGTGCTTATAGAATTGTTGAGAGGATTGGAGGAACAGGTTCCAGCTGGCCTTCCAGGGACTACTACCAAAAGGACAAACCAAACCCACCTGGCAAAGGAACTGTGACTTCCATACAATCAGGAAATTAGGGAATCAGGAGGCCCCTGGGCCAGGAGGCCCCTGGGCTTGCTGTTGGTTCCAGGGTCACATTCCCTTACCTGTGAGTCTGGGAGCAGGACACCACTGCCTCCACTGTTGGTTCAGAAACACACCACCTGTGCCAAAATCTAGAAATCAGGAAGCTGGCTCCAACATAGGCTCTGGAGCATGATCTGCCTGCTACATCTGCACCAGCAAAACAAATCTCTCTCTCCCCATTTCACTCAGGGTTGAATCTGGATCTTGCCCAAGCACATCTTCAAAGGAGTCAGGAAATATTTTTATCTCTCCAGCTTCTGCAGTGCAGGAAGGCATGATGGACAGAGGTTGGAGTGAATGTTGAGCTAACCCATCTATTTCCAATGCAGTGGTTTACATGGTGGAAAGTTGGGAAGGCTTCAGTTTTCTCTGTTAAACTTGTTTTTGTATGTTGATGGAAAGAATAGAAAGTGTGTTTGTAAACATAACCACACATTCACCTTATCGTGATCCTCTGACTAATTTCAGTGAACCTTAACACAGAACCTGAATTATTTGGAGACCAAATAATTAGACATAGACAAGCATAGAGAAGCATATTTATTAACAACGAATTTAGTGGAGTTGTTTATTTTGTAATACACCTGAGAAACCATCACTTCTCCAGCAGCCATGATCAAATAAGTGTCCAAATTGTTTCTCTATTTTAGACCTTTTGGCTACTCTTGGATGCTTGGATCATAATCACCTCTCTTTTTAGCAAGAGCACCAGAGAGCAGTAGTGTTTAAAGCCTAAAGACCAATGTGACAGCCTGTGATCTCCATGAAGATAGGGACTACATCTTTCAACCCTCTCCTTATCCCTACACCCACTGCCATAAATGCTATTTCTCCAGTACGAGAACATAGTAAGTGTGCAACATCTATTTATTGATCATTTTTTAAAAATGAATAATGGTATGTATGAATGATTATTGCTAAATAGATTCCATCTTGATATTTAATGGTGGTGAAACATTTGGAAAAAATGTATTTTTGACTTAACAGTTGAGTTATTTTTTAAACAAGAATATTTACGAAAACAGTGCATGCATATCATAGATGATTTTTTCTCCCTTAGGCTTTTGTTCCAGCCCAGACCCTATGTCAAACAAAATTCATAGTATGACTATAATTTGGGTTTTTCATTCCCTGGAAGATGTAGGTGTGGACACAGAGAAGAAACACATTCTCCCAGTAGCATCCTTGCTCTAGCCTTCTTTTCAGTATTTAGCATGCTCTCATGCTTTCCTAGATTTCATAATTCAACCCAGAATGACTATTTATTCAGAATTTCTTACCCCTCCTGAACCCTGATCAGTGCTGTCCTTTTTGACCTTTGCAAAGAACAGTGGGCAAAGCAAGATTTTCTTTTGTAGATAATCTACAAATTATTTCCCCCAGTGATTTTGTAATGAAAGACTCAGAATAGTGTTCCATAACAGATATTTCCAAACTGCAATATCATTATAAAGTCAAATTCTTTCTCTACATATGGGACTTCTTTTAGGAGCAAACACATGAGTTCCAAGCAGTCTTTTCTTATCATGGTGTTTCATTTGTGTCCTTGAAAGAATGTGATCAGTGACTAGGTAAACAGATCAGGGATTATTTCATCATTTAACCATTCCAAAATTATTTTTGCATACTTGGTATATTCCAGGCACTGTTTCAGTTGCTGGAAATACAGCAGAGAACAAAACAGACAAGATCCCTGCCTTCACAGAACTTACCTTCTAGTAAGAAGACATATTATACAAACGTATATAACTATAATAAATATGATGCAAGGTTGTGGACATTGGAATGAAAAAAAATAAAGCAGGTCAAGTTGAATGTAATGAGTACTGATGTTTAAGCAGATAGTGATGTGAAGGGAAAGAGTTATCCAGGCAGGGCACAAGTACAAAGGTCCAAGTATCAAAATGAGCAGGAAGGTGAGCGGGCAGGGGTCAGATGATGGAAGGACTTGTAGACTATGACAAAGAGTTTGCATTTTATTTTGGGTGGAAAGAGAGGTCAACAGAATACTAAGAGCAGAGGATCAACATGATGTAATTTATATTTTCCAAAGATCAGCCTGCTGCTGTTTGGAGAAAAGACGGCAGGGGTGGGGGGAGGGGGGATGGTAAGAAGGACAACAAGCCAACAATTGGGGGCTATTATAGTTACCCAGGTGGCTTGGATTCATTAGTCCAATACATTTATTGGCAGTGAGAATACTGAGAAGTGGTTACAGAACTGCACTGAATAAAATGTTGGGTTATATTAAAAATAGTAACACTCTAGTTTTCATTTCTGTTCTACTCAGGCCATGATAGGAGGAAATAAGGTCAGGTGGCAAGCAGAGAAATTTAGTTTAAGTCCAGAATAAAGAGTGGTTAGGACAAATTTTGGATTGGGTAGATGGACATAATATGGAATATATTTCTCTGGGGTATTTTAGTAAAGGGAAATATTACGGATTTAAAGAAGGAAAATATTCCAAATACAAGTGACCATATATTACTTGGTGTTGAAAAAAAAAAATCCCAGCAACACATGATGTATTTTCTTTTTTTTAAATTTAATAAATCTTTATTGTTCAGATTATTACAATTGTTCCTCTTTTTTCCCACCATAGCTCCCCTCCACCCGGTTCCCACCCCACCCTCTGCCCTTACCTCCTCCACACTGTCCTCATCCATAGGTGTACGATCTTTGTCCAGTCTCTTCCCGCACCTCCACACCCCTTTCCCCCCGAGAATTGTCAGTCCACTCCCTTTCTATGCCCCTGATTCTATTATATTCACCAGTTTATTCTGTTCATCAAGATTTTTTATTCACTTGATTTTTAGATTCACTTGTTGATAGACATGTATTTGTTGTTCATAATTTTTATCTTTACCCTTTTCTTCTTCTTCTTAAAGAATACCTTTCAGCATTTCATATAATACTGGTTTGGTGGTGATAAACTCCTTTAGCTTTTTCTTATCTGTGAAGCTCTTTATCTGCCCTTCAATTCTGAATGATAGCTTTGCTGGGTAGAGTAATCTTGGTTGTAGGTTCTTGCTATTCATCAGTTTGAATATTTCTTGCCACTCCCGTCTGTTGAGAAATGTGCTGACAATCGTATGGGTGCTCCCTTGTAGGTTATTAACTGTTTTTCTCTTGCTGGTTTTAATTTTGTCCTTTGCTCTTGGCATTTTAATTATGATGTGTCTTGGTGTGGTCCTCTTTGGATTCCTTTTGTTTGGGGTTCTGTGTGCTTCCTGGACTTGTAAGTCTATTTCTTTCACCAGGTGTGGGAAGTCTCAAGTCATTATTTCTTCAGATAGGTTTTCAGTATCTTGCTCTCTCTTTTCTTCTGGCACCCCCATAATTTGGATGTTGGTATGCTTGAGGTTGTCCCAGAGGCTCCTTACACTATCTTCAAATTTTTGGATTCTTTTTTCTTTTTGTTTTTCTGGCTGAGTGTTTTTTGCTTCTTTGTATTTCAACTCTTTGACTTGATTCTTGCGGTTCTATAGTCTGCTGTTAGGTCTCTGTATAGTATTTTTTATTTCAGTCAGTGTATGTTTAATTTCTAGTTGGTCCTTTTTCATATCCTTGAGGGTCTCGCTAAATTTATCAGCCTTTTCTAGGAAATTCTTGAAAAACCTTATAACCGTGGTTTTGAACTCTATATCCAGTCGTTTGTTTTCCTCCATTTCTTTCATTTGTGACCTGTTTCTTTGTCTCCACATTTTCACTGATTCCCTGAGTTGGTAGAGTAGCTTTGTGTGGTAGGTGTCCTCTAGGGCCCAGTGGCTCAGCCTCCCCAGTTACCTGAGGTGGACACTCTTGGTGCACCCCTTTGTGGGCTGTGTGCTCAGCCTTGTTGTAGTTAAGTCTTGATTGTTGTTGATATCACTGGGAGGAATTGACCTCCAGGCCAATTGGCAGTGAGGATCAGCTGTGTCTACACTGGGAGAACTTCTGTGCTGGAGACACTCTTATGAGACAAGATTTGCAAAATTGCAAAATCCTCTATGCTCAGCTTGGGAGGGGCGGAGTTTCAGGGTGGATCAGACAGCCTTGGTTTCCCATCAGCCCTGCCCTATGAGGCCCCTGGGTATCAGTGTCCCTTGGTAATCGCTGCAAGCACATCTGAGAGAAAGCTGCCCTCGAGTTTCGCCCACTGCCAGACAGTCCAGTTTCTTCCCGAATGAGTCGGGGTTCCCAGAAACTTGCCCGGAACTGGAGTTCAGCGCAGTTGGGAGTTTCCGTCTCCCTCCCGCTTTAGAAAGCCAGCTGCTCACTCAGCCTCCCATGCATTCAGCAGTCAGTCCTCTCTGCGCACATGCCTCCGGACCTCTGCCTTCTGCAGCTCCCGAGTCTCAGTGTGCTTTCTCTTTTCCTGACAGTCCAGATTCCCCCCGAATGAGTCTGGTTTCCCAGCGTCTTGCCCAGGACTGGAGTTCAGTGCAGTCGGGAGCTTCCTTCTCCCTCCCGCTTTAGAAAGCCAGCCGCGCACTCAGCCGCCCGTGCACACAGCCGCCCGTCCTCTCCGTGTGCAAGTCTCCATACCTCAGCCTTTTGCAGCTCCTCTGAGTCTCAATGTGCTTTCCTCTTTTCTTCTAGTTGTAGAATTTCCACTCAGCCAGCTTTCCTGTGGTTCTGGATGGTGTCCGTTTTGTCTTTTAGTTGTAGTTTTGATATTGTTGTGCAAGGCAGAAGTTTATATGTTTACCTATGCCGCCATCTTGGTTTCTCCAGCTCATGATGTATTTTCTTAAGAAACTTTCTGCTCACCTGGGCTCCTTTCTTTCATCTCTTTTTCAACTAATTACTGAAACATGAGATTATATTTCTTAAAGTGCATTATTAGAGCTTTGTCAAGGGCAAGAGGGTTCATATCCATGTCTAAAAGAGTTGGTAAGACAGAAAGAAATATAACTGATTTCTCAAAGAATTGCACAGGCTTCTGAAATAGAAAAAATTTTAGAGAAAGTTGATGCTTCAAGGACAAATACCTATAGGATGGTTCATAGAGGTAAGGTCAGAATTACTAAAGCAGGAAATGAGATGCAACTTTCACAGTTGAAATAGAACATTCTTTTTTTTTTTTTACTCTATCAGGAGCAAGAAAAGACTAAAGCAGAGTGTTGTCCTTTAATTAGATAGGAAAGATAGAGATTCAGTGATGACATCAAAAGGCCACAGGGCATTTAATCTCTTTTTAAAAAACCTTTCTGCATGATCAAATGAATGGAGCTCTGAAAACAGGTAGTGCATTCTTTAGGAGAATGAAAAGAGAAAAGAAGGCTTGGAGGAAGATAATTTAAATAAATGAGATCTCTATCTAAATGTGCAGGCCCTGGTGATTTGCATCCAAGGGTACTAAAAGAATTGGCTGAGGTATTGTGGACCATAAATTAAATATGAGTCAGCAATTTGTAATGCTATTATTTTAAAAAAGGGAACATGATTGAGAGTTGTATTAACAGGAGTATGACATGAGAAGGGCAAGAATACCCTTGGCATTGATCACCCATTATTTAGAATATAATTACCAATTTTGATGACTGTATTTACTAGTAAAAGAGGTAAATAGATTTAAGGCAAGAAGCACAAAATGATGAATGGAATAAAAAATAAGTGAAAAGACTAAAGGTGGGGTTAAAAGGTTATGTCATTTTGGTTAAGAATACCAACTTCACATTACACTGACTTGGAACATCCAGGCCTTGCATCTTAAGTGATTGGTATCTCAGTAAGTCATATCTTAGGTTAAAGGACGTGGGTTGCATTATTTAGAAAATAGCCAATGTATAAGGATTATGGTGAAAACCATTCTGGCTAATTGTTCTTCATGCTTTCCAGAGGAGAACATGAGAGATTGGGGGGTTGGTGTATATTGGTATTAAGAGAGTTATACAAAAAAACCCCTAAAATAGCAGTGATTTAATATCAGAATGAAGAGCTTATTTCCCACAAAATCTTAGTATAATAATTCAGGGTCCTTAAGTATATACAGTTGACACTTGAACAACTCAGGTATTAGGGGTACTGACCCCCATACGGTAAAAAATCCACATATAACTTTTGACTCCCCCCAAACTTAATTACTAATAGCCTACCATTGACTAGAAGCCTTTATCTATACTAATAAAAGGGTAATATGCTAATTAGACCAGGAGACCTTCTTAGAGACTGGCCGGGGAGGGCAGTTGGGGGCAGGGGAGGACAGTTGGGGGCCATGAGGCCGGCAGGGGAGGGCAGTTGGGGCGAGAAGGCCGGTGGGGGAGAAGTTGGGGGCAAGCAGGCCGGCATGCAGAGTGGTTAGGGGCGATCAGGCAGGCAGACAGGTGAGGGTTAGGAGCCAGCAGTCCCAGATTGCTAGGGGGATGTCCGACTGCCGGTTTAGGCCCGATCCCACAGGGATCGGGCCTAAACCGGCAGTCGGACATCCCCCGAGGGATCCCAGATTGGAGAGGGTGCAGGCCAGGCTGAGGGACACCCCCCCCACGTGAATTTCATGCACCGGGCCACTAGTGATAATATAAACAGTCAGTTAATACATATTTTGTATGTTATATACTGTATTCTTACAGTAAAGTAAGCTAGAGAAAAGAAAACGTTATTAAGAAAAGCATAGGGAAGAGAAAACCCATTTACAGTACCCTGCTGTATTTATCGATACTGTAAATTCATGTCCTCTGTTTACAGGATGAAAATTTCTGGGTATTAGATCTGCGTAGTTCAAGGGTCAACTGCACAGTGGGCTCTTCCCATTCTTGGGTTTCACATATGCAGATTTAACCAACTGAGGAATGAAACAGTATTTTTGCATTCCCAACTGTAGTTTCCCAACCTCAGATTCCCAACTTTTAACCCAAGGTTGGTTGAATCCAAGTATGCAAAGGGCTGACCGCACTTGCTGTCCTTTATTTTCATAGAGTCCTCTGTTCCTTGATTCACTGAAGGAGCAATTGCTAAGTGGTCAGGGTTTTTTCTTATTATTCCTAATTACTCGAATTGTCTCCTTTTTCCATGGACACACCCCAGTACATCTCTTTCCCAGAAGCCCAGGGCATTTATGTTGGCCCTCCCTGGCAGTTCAGCATCCTTCTCCTCCCTAACTTTGATATTTTCCCTTGGATTGTATCCTCTGTGATAGATAGCCTTGGGCTTCTTCCTCTATACCTGTCACAATGCCCCTTTCCTCTGTCTCATCATCTAGTATTCTTTCCTTGGCTTCCCAAATTAACAGTCTGTTAATTCTGATAACTCTTTCTAATGGGGTTAGTGGTGCTTTTTCAGGGTCTCTTCACCAGGAGCACTGTGGGAACGATTATTGGTATGAGGGAGAATATTTTATGTGGCATATAAATGTATTACATAACATTGAATTGTATAAAGTGAAAATGACCCCCTTTTTAATTTTTTCCAAAATCTCTCTTATTAAGACAAGGAGAAAATTTCATTTTGGTGCTTTCTCATGGTTTTAATCCTTCACCAATTGCTAATCTCACTTTTTTTGTTAATCCTCACCTGAGGATATTCTTGCCATTGATTTTCAGAGAGAGTAGAAGGGAGGGGGAGAGACAGAGAAAGAGAAACATTGAAGTGAAAGAGACACATCGATTGGTTGCCTCTCACATGAGCCCCGACCACGGATAGAGCCTGCAACCAAGGTACATGCCCTTGATTGGAATCGAACCCCAGACCCTTCAGTCTGAGGGCTGATGCTCTAACCATTGAGTAACTGGCCAGGATGCTAATCTCACTTTTTAACAAAGCAAGTATAGGCTTCAGGCTCAAAACCTTGGGAGGTAGAATTATTTCTTAGACCTTTTCTTGTATTGAAATATAATATATAACACTAGAAAAAGCCATAAATAAAAATGTATACCTTGATTAACTATGTTAGCTAGAATTTTAAATTATTTTTTCCATTCTAATTGCGTTTATGTACAGAGTGCCCTTTTATTTATGTCAGTGATACTGGTTTTCTAAGGCAGTGAAAAAGAAGTTTTATTTTAAAGAGAAATTTATTAAGTAAAAAAAAGTGAGTTGATGTAAAGAGAAAAATATTACTCTTTCAAAGATTGTAAAGATTTACACCCCCCTCACTATTTTAACATCTCTGAAATCATGCATCATGCAATTGGTGTCATCTTAAGATGCCAATGGGCTAGGTCAGGCAATACACTCACAGTGGTGTACTTCTGCTGTTGACACTTGTAGTCAAATCAAGAAGGTTCAACAGTCACAACATTTTAGGTTCAATGAAATATGGTCAATATGATGTGGAAAAAGTGGAAATTTGGTGTCCAAATACCTGGAGTTTAGGAAACAGTAGCCTGGTTATCTACTCTTTCCATCTGATGCCTCTCTATTTTACTAGGAGCTCTCTAAAGATGCACACCTTTAGCCCCAAAGAATCATAGCAGTAGTAGAAATTTCAGCCCCTGGGCTGGGTTGTGGTAGGTGTCAGGGAATCCTGGGGAGCAGGGGAGCTTGGTTTTACATCTCAGTATTGTGTGCTTATCAACCCTGTGTCTGTCCCTGACACAGTACTTCTCTGGCAGTTTGTGACATGTTATCCTTGCTCGGAAATTTATGAACACTACACAATCAGACTGCAAGCTTGTGAATTATAAGGGAACCAGCTTTCAGATTCAGAATATTGATATACTAGAATGTAGATCAATACTCTTGAACATTGGGTGTCTGTCTAGACTTGCTCTCTGAACAATGATGCCTTCTGTATAGGAACCTCTGAATGCATATTTGTTAAAGGATTGAAGGAAGGGAGCTTACCCTTGGTCTCACACTGCAGACTCCAGCTATGGCAGTACTGTGCAGGCTGAACAGCTAGGGGACAGCAGCAGCCCATAGTTGGCTCCCCAACTTCCTCTGAGACTCCAGGGGCAATGGCTGTGCATTTGTATGGCACACCATTTGCATACCCTAACGAGATGGGCTATAATTGGCCTTCATTGATTTTGTTTTCATTGAGCTAAAATAGAGTCAGAGCTTCTTAGGCTAGAAGAACTGATTGATTTGTGGTAGAATTCAGGACTATTCAGTTGAAGAAATAATTAATTATGTTCTTATTTAGTAATCATCAGAGTCCAGCCTGTTTCTTAGCAGAAGAATGTGCTCAGCAGAATTAGAATTTGCTAAAGCAGAGATGCTTTAATATAGGTACTTTAGATGAGCAAGTGGATGCCACACATACTAGTAACTTAATATTATTTTTTAAGAAAGAAATCTGTGCAGATCGGAGACAATAGAATATATAATATAATGTAGAGAACAAGAGACAGGCATCATATCTTCCTGTTCTTCCTCTTCCTTCTTATGGAGCATACAATTCACCTATTTGTCCGTCCATCCATCCATCCATCCATCCATCCATCCATCCATCCATCCATCCTTTCATCCTTTTATCTATCCATGCATCCTTGAATCCACCACCCATCTTTCAACCTTCCACCTTTGTCTCCCACTTCTCAGACTCAGGGGCAGGTCCAGATTGGCCACAACCCTAGAAGAATAGGAAGAGGGATATCCCAAAGCTTGGGACACTTAAGCCAATAGAGGTTACTTAAGAAACAGAATGACAGGTCATTCTGTGCAGATAGGTAGCTTGGAATTTTGAACCAAATATGATTAAAATCTTTCTAAATGGATTAGTTCCATGTCAGTCTCTCCCTTTAAAATTTTTCTTTTTAAATTATTGTGTACAATTTTTGGATATGATGAGTCCTTGTT
This sequence comes from Plecotus auritus, assembly GCF_963455305.1. Classification (NCBI taxonomy): domain Eukaryota; kingdom Metazoa; phylum Chordata; class Mammalia; order Chiroptera; family Vespertilionidae; genus Plecotus; species Plecotus auritus. The sequence continues at coordinate 192,010,935 of NC_137770.1, read as the reverse complement.
AGAATGAGGCCTAATCTTTAACTTGAGACCTTATGACCTTTGAGGAACAAGGTATAGATATAAATAAATAAACACATTATCCTTTCATTTAACAGATATTTATTTTATTTTATTTTATTTTTTTTAAATAAATCTTTATTCAGATTATTACAATTATTTCTCCTTTTTCCCCCCATAGCTCCCCTCCACCCATTTCCTACCCCACCTTCTGCCCTTACCTCCCCCCCACTGTCCTCATCCATAGGTATATGATTTTTGTCCATTCTCTTCATGAACCCCCCATACCCTTTTCCCCCTGAGAATTATCAGTCCACTCCCTTTCTATGCCCCTGATTCTATTATATTCACCAGATTATTCTGTTCCTCAGGTTTTTAATTCACTTGATTTTTAGGTTCGCTTGTTGATAGATATGTATTTGTTGTTCATAATTTTTCTCTTTACTTTTTTCTTCTTCCTCTTCTTTAAGAATACCTTTCAGCATTTCATATAATACTAGTTTGGTGGTGATGAACTCCTTCAGCTTTTTCTTATATGTGAAGCTCTTTATCTGCCCTTCAATTCTGAATGATAGCTTTGCTGGGTAGAGTAATCTTGGTTGTAGGTTCTTGCTATTCATCACATTGAAAATTTCTTGCCACTCCCGTCTGGCCTGCATAGTTTCTGTTGAGAAGTCAGCTGACAGTCGTATGGGTGCTCCCTTGTAGGTAATTAACTGTTTTTCTCTTGCTGCTTTTAATATTCTCTCTTTGTCTTTTGCTCTTGGCATTTTAATTATGATGTGTCTTGGTGTGGTCCTCTTTGGATTCCTTTTGTTTGGGGTTCTGTGTGCTTCCTGGACTTGTAAGTCTATTTCTTTCACCAGGTGGGGGAAGTTTTCGGTCATTATTTCTTCAAATAGGTTTTCAGTATCTTGCTCTCTCTCTTCTTCTGGCACCCCCATAATTCTGATGTTGGTACGCTTGAAGTTGTCCCAGATTCTTCTTACATTATCTTCAACTTTTTGGATTTTTTTTTTTGCTTTTTGCTTTTTCGGTTGAGTGTTTTTTGCTTCTTTGTATTTCAATTCTTTGACTTGATTCTTGTGTTCCTCTTGTCTGTTTCTGGGTCTCTGTATAATATTTTTTATTTCAGTCAGTGTATGTTTAATTTCTAGTTGGTCCTTTTTCATATCTTTGAGGGTCTCGTTATATTTATCGGCCTTTTCTAGGATATTCTTAAAAAGTCTTATAACCGTGGTTTTGAATTCTATATCCAGTCATTTGTTTTCCTCCATTTCTTTCGTTTGTGATCTGATTCTTTGACCCCGCATTTTCACTGATTCCCTGAGTTGGTAAGGTAGATATTTGTGCTAGGTTTCCAATATGGCCCAGTGGGTCTGCTTCCCCAGTTAACCTGAGGTGGACACTCTTGGTGCACCCCTTTGTGGACTGTGTGTACAGCCTTGTTGTAATTAAGTCTTTATTGTTGTTGGTATCACTGGGAAGAATTGACCTCCGGGCCAGTTGGCTGTAAGGATCAGCTGTGTCTATGCTGGGAGAAGTTCGGTGCTGGAGACAGCCTTATAGGATTAGACTTGCCAAATTGCAATAGCCTCTGTGCTCAGCTTGGATGGGGTGGAGTCTCAGTTTTGGCTTCCTGTCAGCCTTGCCCTTGCGCGCATGTGCGCTTTCAGTCCTCCGCCTTCCCCGGCTCCCGAGTCTCCGCCCGAGAGTCCAGACTCTCCCACAAGAGCGTGGGTCCCCAGGGGCTCGCCTGGAACTGGGGTTCACTGCAGTCAGAACTGGGGCTCAGTGCCGTCAGGAGCCTCTGACTTCCTTTCACTAGGGAAAGCCTGTGGCAACCTCCACAGCCTTTGTGCTCACAGACGCGCGCGCGCGCGGGAACTTTCAGTCCTCCGCCTTCCCCGGCTCCCGAGTCTCCGCCCGAGATTCCAGACTCCCCCCGTAAGAGCGTGGGTCCCCAGGGGTTCACCCGGAACTGGGGTTCAGTGCTGTCAGAACTGGGGTTCAGTGCGGTCGGAAGCTTCCTTCCCCCTTCCGCCAGAGAAAGTCAGCCAGGCTCTCAGCCGCCCTTCCTCTCTGCGCGCACAAAGCCCCTTTGCCGTACCTCCAATTCTCTGTGAGCTTTCCTCTTTCCTTCTAGTTGTAGAATTTTCACTCAGCCAGCTTTCCTGTGGTTCTGGATGGTGTCCGTTCTGTCTTTTAGTTGTAGTTTTGAAATTGTTGTGCGAGGCAGCAGTTTAGGTGTTTACCTATGCCGCCATCTTGGTTTCTTTGTCTTAACTGTTTTTCTCTTGCTGCTTTTAATATTCTCTCTTTGTCTTTTGCTCTTGGCATTTTAATTATGATGTGTCTTGGTGTGGTCCTCTTTGATTCCTTTTGTTTGGGGTTCTGTGGGCTTCCTGGACTTGTAAGTCTATTTCTTTCACCAGGTGGGGGAAGTTTTCTGTCATTATTTCTTCAAATAGGTTTTCAGTATCTTGCTCGCTCTCTTCTTCTGGCACCCCCATAATTCTGATGTTGGTACGCTTGAAGTTGTCCCAGAGTCTTCTTACATTATCTTCAACTTTTTGGATTTTTTTTTTTTCTTTTTGCTTTTTCGGTTGAGTGTTTTTTGCTTCTTTGTATTTCAATTCTTTGACTTGATTTTTGTGTTCCTCTTGTCTGTTTTTGGGTCTCTGTATAATATTTTTCATTTCAGTCAGTGTATGTTTAATTTCTAGTTGGTCCTTTTTCATATCTTCGAGGGTCTCGTTATATTTATCGGCCTTTTCTAGGATATTCTTAAAAAGCCTTATAACTGTGGTTTTGAATTCTATATCCAGTCGTTTGTTTTCCTCCATTTCTTTCGTTTGTGATCTGATTCTTTGACCCCGCATTTTCACTGATTCCCTGAGTTGGTAAGGTAGATATTTGTGCTAGGTTTCCAATATGGCCCAGTGGGTCTGCCTCCCCACTTAACCTGAGGTGGACACTCTTGGTGCACCCCTTTGTGGACTGTGTGTACAGCCTTGTTGTAATTAAGTCTTTATTGTTGTTGGTATCACTGGGAAGAATTGACCTCCGGGCCAGTTGACTGTAAGGATCAGCTGTGTCTATGCTGGGAGAAGTTCGGTGCTGGAGACAGCCTTATAGGATTAGACTTGCCAAATTGCAATAGCCTCTGTGCTCAGCTTGGATGGGGTGGAGTCTCAGTCTTGGCTTCCCGTCAGCCTTGCCCTTGCGCACATGTGCGCACCTTTAGACCTCTGCCTTTCCCAGCTCGAGTCTCCGCCTGAGAGTCCAGACTCCCCCCACAAGAGCGTGGGTCCCCAGGGGCTCGCCTGGAACTGGGGTTCACTGCAGTCAGAACTGGGGCTCAGTGCCGTCAGGATCCTCTGACTCCCTTCCACTAGGGAAAGCCTGTGGCAACCTCCGCAGCCTTTGTGCGCACTGGCCCGCGCGCGCCTTTAGACTTCTGCCTTTCCCAGCTCGAGTCTCCGCCTGAGAGTCCAGACTCCCCCCGTAAGAGCGTGGGTCCCCAGGGGTTCGCCCGGAACTGGGGTTAAGTGCAGTCAGAACTGGGGTTCAGTGTGGTCGGAGGCTTCCTTCCCCCTTCCGCCAGAGAAAGTCAGCCAGGCTCTCAGCCGCCCTTCCTCTCTGCGCGCACAAAGACCCTTTGCCGTACCTCCAATTCTCTGTGAGCTTTTCTCTTTCCTTCTAGTTGTAGAATTTTCACTCAGTCAGCTTTCCTGTGGTTCTGGATGGTGTCCGTTCTGTCTTTTAGTTGTAGTTTTGAAATTGTTGTGCGAGGCAGCAGTTTAGGTGTTTACCTATGCCGCCATCTTGGTTTCTCTCATTTAACAGATATTTAATTGAGAAGCTCAATGTGTAAGGTGTTATGGTAAGTGCTGTAAGGGGTACAAAGATGAATAAAACACTAGCTGCTCTGAAGCATCTTACAAGTTAATATAGAAATATTTGCCAGAAATTGTTTTGTGTGTTCATATTTGGATCTATGTAGAGAATATAGTATATGCCCACTAGCCTAGACCACAAAAATCTATATGGTGTTAGGCTGAACCGTATGAAATTGCTAATGTTTCACCATTTTTATCCTATAAAAACAGCAGCTTCATAAGGTTCAGCCTAATATAAGCATAAAACAATATATTTTATACTGAAGTGTAAAACAAAGAGTAACTACTGACCATGAGTTATAATGATTATTTGGGGGAAAAATGTGTCCAGAAACCCTTTTCCTCTTATTGAAGACCTAGAAATGAAACAAGGGACTCCTTCATGGATGTTCCCATTTTTGGGGATAGTTGACATAGGGATTTCTGACTTTGAATTCTAGTTCTATCATTTATTAACTGTGTGACTGTGAAGAAGTCTCCAACTTCTCTCTTTCTCAAGTTCCATAGTTAAACGACAGTATTACCTTATAGGGTTTGGTGGAACATTAGACAAATTAAGTGTGTGAAATGCATAGAGTGGTATCTGACCCATAATAAGCACTCAATAAATATGAGCTATTTTTGTTCAATGTCAGCTGTTTTCAGGTGGTATTTGCTCTCTCTGTGACCTTGGGAAAATTGTAGCATTACTGGGTCTACAGCATCATATTTAGAAAGCCTCATAGCATTTGTCAGAAGGCTGAAGAGAGATTAATTGGTGTGAAATTCAACAGTGATGCATTATGTAAGTGTACAGGATTAATATTAAATTGTTCATTATATAGTATATCCTTGTTATTAATCCCATTTCCAGTTTTTCTTGAAAATTTTACTTAAATACTCTAGCAAAGGAGACAAGTGCTCAAGGGCTCACTCAATTGTTTCTATCTTAAATCTTCCAAATTTCTTTTTGCTAAGGTTTCCAAAAAATGCAATTCCAGTCTTATCGGTTGACCTTTGATACATATTATAAATACTAGTGGCCCAGCATGTGATATCACACACAGTAGGCCACCCGCCGCTTCTGTGGGAGCTGTGTTGCTTCTGCAGGAGCTGGCGGGAGGGAGCCGCGCTGCTTCCACAGGAGCCAGGAGGGACCCGCCCCAATTCCATGGGAGCTGCCGCCACCCTCGGGAGCTGCCGCCACCGCGGGAGCTGGGAGGGAGCCGCGTGGCTTTGGGAGGCTGGAGGGAGCCTCCACCACCGCCCCTCGGGAGCGGGGGCGGGGGCCTAGAGGTGCTCCATGTGTGAGCAGCCTGTTGAACGGTTGTTACTGTGAAGCCGTAATGGACAATTTGCATATTACCTCTTTATATATATAGGTTGATCATGGGCCCGGCCAGCGTGGCTGCAGTGGTTGAGCATCAACCTATGAACCAGAAGGTCACAGTTCAATTCCCAGTCAGGACAAATGCCCAGGTTGCGTTGTGGGCTCGATCTCCTGTGTGGGGCATGCAAGAGGCAGCCTATCAGTGATTCTCTCTCATCATTGATATTTCTATCTCTCTCCCTCTCCCTTCCTCTCTGAAATCAATAAAAATATATTTAAAAAATTTAAATAAGGAAATGCAATAACTTTAAAAAAACAAACTCAAGTTCAGTAGTTTCTTGCGCTATAATATAGTAACAACCCATATCTGACAGTGAGAATAGTTTTCAAATAGCTTCCCCCTCCTTTATAAAAATCTTTTAAGGCATCTGGGACATGGTTTGTCATCCTCATTATACAGACGAAAAAACGGGGGCTCCTAAGGTTTAAGAAACTAAGGTTTCATCTAGGATATTAATGTCGGAATTGTCCTCTTATCTCATAATCTATTTAGTATAATACCATATGTATCATTATTTAAAATAAGAATGCCAATTTCTGGGCCTGATATATTGCACTGACTTCATTGTCAGATATAATTTTTTGGAAGTATTTTTGTATTTCCTACTTAGAAGAGTATACTTGAAAATTTTGTTGGGAAGAAACATTTCAGATAGAAATGAGAAAACCTGTTTCTGGACTTTCCCCTAGTATTCCAACAAGCAATTCTTCTGCAGGAAATTATATACACACACACATATATATAATTATATCTCTTGAAGCATACACACACACATATGCACACATGCATGCATGCACACAGGCACACACATGGGAATGTTGGAGTTGCAGCCCTCCTAGCCAAATCATGGGTTGTTGGCCTTTGGGTGAACTTGGAGTGGCTTCCTGGTGCTCCTGTCCTCTTATTGCCTTGGTGGTACCAGGAGGGGAAAGCGTGCTTCTACCAGGGGATGCCTTCATACTTTGTAATATTGCTAATTGATTACCAAATTCTACTTTTATCCTGGGTTTTTACTGGTGATAAAGAGTGAGTACCTTAAGCTCTTTAAATCTGAGTTAGGTCAGAGGTTAGAGGTTAAGGGCACAGTACCCAGCAAAACCACACGTACTTAAGATGGCAGCTACAAGTTTGGGGGTTCCCAGGCCACCTGTATTCTGACAAACTGACTAAAAATTTGGGTGTTCCCATGAACCCTTCAGTTTTGATAATTTTCTAGACGAACTCACAGAATTCAGAAAAGTGCTATACTTAATGATTACAGTTTATTATAAAGGATACATATAGAGTGAGGTCTTGGAGGGTTTTAAACACAGAGCTTTCATATCTGTGGCACATAGAATCAGGACACATCATTCTCTTAGCATATTGATATGCCCATCAACCAGGAAGCTCACACAAGCTTTAGGGTCCAGAGTTTTTATTGGAGTTGCATTGATTGACTTATCGCCCATGTGGTAGAACTTAATCTCTAACCCCTTTTTTAAAAAAAATATATTTTATTGATTTTCTACAGAGAGGAAGAGAGAGGGATAGAGAGTCAGAAACATCAATGAGAGAGAAACATCGATAAGCTGCCTCCTGCACACCCCCTACTGGGGATGTGCCCGCAACCAAGGTACATGCCCTTGACTGGAATCGAACCTGGGACCCTCCAGTCTGCAGGCCGACGCTCTATCCACTAAGCCAAACCGGTTAGGGCTCTAACCCTTCTTTTCTCTGTGGAGATTGGGGTTATATCACCTAGCTCAAAGTCCTAACCCTATAGTCACATGATTGGTCTTTCTGGCCTGACCAGCCCTCATCCTGAGTCATTTCTTTAGTATAAAGCCGAGTGTGGTACCATCTAACAAAGACACATGGGAAATTTCGAGTTTAAGAGCTCTCTCCCTGGTACCTAGGACAAAGACAAATTCTGTATTATAACAATACTTCATACAGAACAAAAATCAGTAAATGCTTGTTAAATGAAAGCATGGAGGAATGAAGGAGGAAATGAATTAATTTGATGGGTTTTCTGAGGGATATGAGCCAGCCTCTCCAAGGTCTTTTCTAGGGTAATGAACTTGGAAGCTTCTGAAACTACTCCATTCCTGAAGTGTCCTGAATCTACTGGTCCAAATCCATATGCTTACAGGGCTCATACATCTTGGATTCAGGATCTTAGTTGGCCCTTTAACTGGGTGTGTTAGTGATGATGCTGAATGGAGCATACTTTGCATGTTACATTCCACACTACAGTGTATTCACTGATTTAACAAATATTTAATGAATGCCTGCCATATCCTAGGCACTCTTCTAGGTGCTGGGGATACAGTAGTGAGCAAAGCAGACAAAAATCCCTGCCTTTTTGGAGCTTTCATTCTAGTGGGGAGAGACAGACAGCCAGCACATAAAGATATGCTAATCAGGTGGTGATAAAGGCTTTGAAAAAAATAAATTGAATGCTCAGAACCTGTCGCTGCTCTACTGCAGGTTGGGCAGGTATGGGCTGGACAAGCATCCAACTCTGGGGCAAAGTTTGTAATTTGTTGTTGCTGCTGCATGCCCTCTGGGTTAGAAAAAAATCTGTCCCTGAATGTTTAGCGAGTCTGCTTGGCCTTTTGATTCTGCAGTGATTAAATGCCAGGCTATTGGGAATTAGTTTTATTCTAATTCAAGGTTAAATGTAGAAAAGACCTCCTTCTTCTCCATTTATCAAAATTTAACTATGGATCTTTTAAGGATGTCAGCCCCTCTTTGAAGCCTTCTCTGACCTCTGCACCACACAATTGCTTTTAATCCCCCCTTTCTCTTCTTTCATGGCATTTAATTTATAGCTCTGTTGTATCACATTTCATTCTGTCTTACATGGAATTACATGCTTATAGGCTCGGTTTTTTCAATAAAATTCGTAATTTCTTTGGAGGTGGGGAGGTATTTTTTTACTCAGTTCTTCACTGTGTTCATCTCCTCTCTCCATCCCAAGGACTGTTAGAATGATTGGTACACAGTAGCTGTTCAATTAACTATTGATTGACAGAAAGACACCGGAAAGCATACTTATCAGTGCTGATATCTGATTTGCGAATATGTCAGTTTTATATCAAATTTCTATTGACTTCCCAGTTTTCACTAGTTTCCTTGGGACCTTCATTGTGACTGCTTCCTAGGAAAGCACTCCAAAGTTGCTTTTGAAGAGAATATCAACAGGCATTGGTAACAGCAACAACAATAAAAATACGTGTATTGTTTGTTTTATCATTGTAAAGGCATATATTCTCACTACAGAAAATTGAGAAAATATCAATGAGCATAAACAAGAAAATAAAAAATCATGTGCATTCTCTTAAAAGATAGCTATCGAACTGTTACGCCTCTTTAGGTGCATGCAAAGCACTGGGAATATAACAGTAAATAAGGTAGGCCAAGTCTTGCTTTCACAGAAGGGGGAAATTAGATGATTATAACTCACACAGTTAATCAGTGAACTATAATTTCCACAATTCATTTTTTAAATTGATTTCAGAGAGGAAAAGAGAGATAGAAACATCACCTGCAACCCGGGCAGGTGCCCCCACCCAGAATCGAACCATGATTGCCTGGTTCATAGGTCGATGCTCAACCACTGAATCACGCTAGTCAGGGAATTTCCACAAATTGTACGCATGAGGTTAGTTAAAACTAACATTTCAGGCTGAAACTGGTTTGGCTCAGTGGATAGAGCATCGGCCTGTGGACTAAAGGGTCCCAGGTTCGATTCCGGTCAGGGGCATGTACCTTGGCTGCGGGCACATCCCCAGTGGGAGGTGTGCAGGAGGCAGCTGATCGATGTTTCTCTCTCGTCGATGTTTCTAGCTCTCTATCCCTCTCCCTTCCTCTCTGTAAAAAATCAATAAAATATAAAAAAAACAAACAAAAAAACAAAACAAAACAAAAAAAACCCCCAAAAAAACCTAACATTTCAGTGTATGCTTGTCCAGTCTCTTTACACAAGCAATATATTCATAAAAAATTAAAAAAGTGAGATAATACTGCAAAACTTTTTATCGGCCTTTTTGTCTAACATATTTTGTGAATATTTCTTTATTTTTTATTTTTTTTATTTTATTGTTTAAGGTATTACAAATAGTAGTACATATGTCTCCTTTTTTTCCCATTGACCTGCCCCCGGCCTCCCCTACCCACCGGCACTTGCCCTCAACCCCCCACCTGCAGTGTCTTGCGTCTCTTGGTTATGCTTATATGCATGCATACAAGTCCTTCGGTTGATCTCTTACCCCCCCAACCCTCCCCTGCCTTCCCGCTGTAGTTTGACAATCTGTTCGATGCTTCTTTGCCTCTGTCTATTTTTGTTCAAGTTTATAATGTTTTTTATTATCCATAAGTGAGTGAGATCATGTGGTATTTATCTTTCACTGACTGGCTTATTTCACTTAGCATAATGCTCTCCAGTTCCATCTATGCTATTGCTAATGGTAAGAATTCCTTCTTTTTTACAGCAGCATAGTATTCCATTGTATAGATGTACCACAGTTTTCTAATCCATTCATCTGCGGATGGGCATTTAGGCTGTTTCCAAAACTTAGCTATTGTAAATTGTGCTGCTATGAACATAGGGGTGCACATATCCTTTCTGATTGGTGTTTCTGTTTTCTTGGGAAAAATTCCTAGAAGTGGGATTACTGGGTCAAGTGGCAGTTCCATTTTTAATTTTTTGAGGAAACTCCATACTGTTCTCCACAGTGGCTGCACCAGCCTGCCTTCCCACCGGCAGTGAAGGAAGGTTCCTTTTTCTCCAAATCCTCTCCAGCACTTGTCGTTTGTTGATTTGTTGATGATAACCATTCTGACAGGTGTGAGATGGTACCTCATTGTTGTTTTGATTTGCATCTCTTGGATGATTAGTGACTTTGAGCATGTTTTCATATGTCTCTTGGCTTTCTGAATGTCCTCTTTTGAAAAGTGTCTATTAGGTCCTTAGTGCCTATTAGTCCATTTTTTGATGGGTTGTTTATCTTCCTTTTGTTAAGTTGTATGAGTTCCCTGTAAATGTTGGCGATTAAACCCTTATCGGAGATAACATTGGCAAATATGTTCTCCCATGCAGTAGGCTTTCTTGTTGTTTTGTTGATAGTTTCTTTTGCTGTACAGAAGCTTTTTATTTTGATGTAGTCCCATTTGTTTATTTTCTCTTTAGTTTCCATTGCCCTAGGAACTGTATCAGTAAAGATATTGCTATGACAGATATTTGCTATTTTGCTGCCTATGGCTTTTTCTAAAGATTTTTATAGTTTCCCATCTTAACGTTTAAGTCCTTTATCCACTTTGAGTTTATTTTTGTGTATGGTGTAAGTTGGTGGTCTAGTTTCATTTTTTTTCAAGTATCTGTCCAGTTTTCCCAACACCATTTATTGACTGTCTTGTCTCCATTGTATGCTCTTGCCTCCTTTGTCAAATATTAATTGAGCATAATGGCTTGGGTCAATTTCTGTTCTGTTCCACTGGTCTATATGTCTGTTCTTGTGCCAGTACCAGGCAGTTTTGAGAACAGTAGCTTTGTAGTATAGCTTGATATCCGGTATTGTGATCCTCCAACTTTGTTCTTCTTTTTCAAGATTGCTGCAGCTATTTGGGATCTTTTTTTTAAAATTTCAGATGAATTTTTGGAGAGTTTCTTCTAGGTCTGTGAAATATGCCGTTGGTATTTTAATGTGGATTGTGTTGAATTTATAGATTGCTTTGGGTAGTACGGACATTTTAATGATGTTGATTCTACCAATCCATGAACATGGTATATTCTTCCATTTGTTCATGTCTTCCTCTATCTCTTTTTTTAGCTTCCTGAAATCTGAGTAAAGGTCCTTGGTCTACTTGGTTAAGTTTATTCCTAGGTATCTTAATTTTTTTGTTGAAATGGTAAATGGGATTGTCTTTTTAATTTCTCTTTCTGTGAGTTCATTATTGGTTTATAGAAAAGCCACCGACTGCTGGGTGTTAATTTTGTATCCTGCTACATTGCCAAATTCATTTATTATTTTAATTTTTAAAAATGTATATTTTATTGATTTTTTACAGAGAGGAAGAGAGAGAGATAGAGAGTTAGAAACATCAATGAGAGAGAAACATCAATCAGCTGCCTCTTGCACACCTTCCATTGGGGATGTGCCCACAACCAAGGTACCTGCCTTAACCGGAATCGAACCTGGGACCTTTCAGTCCACAGGCCGATGCTATATCCACTGAGCCAAACCGGTTAGGGCCAAATTCATTTATTAAGTCTAGTAGTTTTTTGATGGAGTCTTTGGGGTTTTCTGTGTACAATATCATGTCATCTGCGAATAAGGACAGTTTTACATCTTCTTTTCCAATTTGGATGCCTTTTATTTCTTCTTTTTGTCTGATTGCAATGGCTAATACTTCCAGTAATATGTCGAACAGGAGTGATGGGAGTGGACATCCCTGTCTTGTTCCTGTTCTTAGTTTTAGTTTTTGCCCATTGAGTATGATGTTGGCTGTGGGTTTGTCATATATGGTTTTTATTATGTTGAGGTATGATCCTTCTATTCCCTCCTTGCTGAGAGTTTTTTTTTATCAAGAAAGGGTATTGGATTTTGTCAAATGCTTTTTTTGCATCAATGGATATGATTTATGGTTTCTATCTCTCAGTTTGTTTATATGGTGTATAAAATTTATTGATTTGTGGATGTTGTACCATCCTTGCATCCCTGGAATAAAACCCACTTGGTCATGGTGTATGATCTTTCTGATGTACTGCTGGATCTGATTTGCTAGAATTTTGTTGAGGATTTTGGTGTCTATGTTCATCAGGGATATTGGCCTGTAATTCTCTTTCTTTGTAATGTCTTTATCTGGTTTTGGGATTAGGGTAATGCTGGCTTCATAGAAAGAGCCAGCATTGGAAGTGCTCATTCCCTTTGAATTTTTTGGAATAGTCTGAGGAAGATAGGTTTTATTTCTTTGAAAGTTTGATAAAACTCCCCTGTGAAGCTGTCTGGTCCAGGGCTTTTGTTTGTTGGAAGTTTTTTTTTTATTACTGCTTCAATTTTCTCCATAGTTATAGGCCTATTCAGATTTTTTGATTCCTCCTGGTTGAGTTTTGGAAGGTCGTATTTTTTTTAGGAATATGTCCATTTCTTCTAGGTTGACCAGTTTGTTGGAGTAGAGTTGCTCATAGTATTTTTTTATGATTCTTTGTATTTCTGTGGGGTCTGTTGTTATTTCACCTCTTTCGTTTCTGATTTTGTTTATTTGGGTCCTCTCTCTTTGCTTCTTGGTGAGCCTGGCTAGAGCTTTATCAATCTTGTTTATCCTTTCAAAGAACCAGCTCTTGGTTTCATTGATCTTTTGTGTTGTTTTTTTGGTCTCTATGTCATTTATTTCTGCTCTGATCTTCATTATTTCTTTCCTTCTGATCACACTGGGCTTTTCTTGTTGCTCTCTTCCTAATTCTTCAAGTTGCAGAGTTAGATAGTTTATTACCAGTATTTCTTGTTTTTTGAGGTAAGCCTGTAATTTTATGAACTTCCCTTTCAGGACTGCTTTTACTGTGTCCCAAAGATTTTGGATTGTTGTGTTTTCATTGTTGTTTGTTTCCAGGATGTGTTTTATTTATTTTTTAATCTCTTTAGTGACCCACTCATTGTTTAATAATATGTTACTCAGCCTCCAAGTGTTTGAATTTTTGTGATTGTTTTTACTGTAGTTGATTTCTAATTTTATGCCATTGTGATCTGAGAAAGTGCTTGATAGGATTTCAATCCTCTTGATTTTGGAGAGACTTTGCCTGTGTCCAAATATGTGGTCTATCTTTGAAAATGTCCCATGTGCGCATGAGAAGAATGTATATTCTGTAGTTTTGGGATGGAATGTTCTAAAGATGTCGATTAAGTCCATCTGATCTAGTGAGTTGTTTAGGATTAATGTTTCTTTGCTAATTTTTTGTCTAGAGGGTTTATTCAGTGATGTTAATGGGGTATTAAAGTCTCCTACTATGATTGTGTTGTGGTCAATCTCTCCCCTGATATCTTCCAGAAGTTTTTTTTTATGTATTTGGGTGCTCCTGCATTGAGTGCATAAATGTTTATCAGAGTTAGATCCTCTTGTTGTATCGATCCATTTAGAATTATGAAATGGCCTTTTTTTGTCTCTTGTTATGGTCTTCACTTTGAGTTCTATTTTGTCTGATATAAGTATTGCTACCCCAGATTTTTTTTTTCATTTCCATTTGCCTGATAGATATTTTTCCATCCCTTCACTTTCAGTCTGTGTGAGTCCCTTGTTCTGAGGTGGGTCTCCTGTAGACAGCATATATATGGGCCATGTTTTCTTATCCATTCATTCACTCGATTTCTTTTGATTGGAGCATTTAATCCATTTATGTTTAATGTTGTTATTGATAGGTACTTGTTTGTAGCCATTTCTGTACTTTATGCCTGTGTTCCTTCCTTCCTTTCTATTTTTTCTTTTTACAGAATTCCCTTTAGCATTTCTTGTATTGCTGGGTTGGTAGTGATAAACTTCCTTAGCCTTTTTTTTTTTGTCCGCGAAGCTCCTGATTTCCCCTTCAATTTTTATTGATAGTTTTGCTGAATAGAGTATTCTTGGATTCAGTCCTTTGCTTTGTATCACTTTGTATACTTCCTTCCATTCCCTTCTAGCTTGATGTGTTTCTGTTGAGAAATAATTTGATAATCTGATGGGGGATCCTTTGTAGGTAACTCTCTGTCTCTCTCTTGCAGCCTTTAAGATTCTCTCTTTGTCGTTAACATTTGCCATTGTAATTATGACGTGTCTTAGTGTGGGTCTTTTGGGATTCATCTTGCTTGGGACTCTGTACTTGTGTAACTTTTTTCTTCCCCATATCAGGGAAGTTTTCTGTCATTATTTCTTCAAATAGATTTCTAATCGTTGCTGCTATTCTTGTCCTTCTATACATATGTTACTTTGTTTTGTGTTGTCCCAAAGCTCCTTTAGGCTCTCCTCCTGTTTTTTAATTTTTTTTTCTCCAGTTGCTGTTCAGTTTGGGCTTGTTTCTCTACCTTATCTTCTAACTCACTAATTCGGTCCTCTGCTTCTTCTAGTCTACTGTTGAAACCTTCCATGGTGTTTTTGTTCGTAGCTATATCACTTCTGATTTCTTACTGATTTTTGCTTCAGTTGTTGATTTTCTCATCCATTCAGTGTATGAACTGTACGATCAGTACTCTGAATTTTTTTTCTGTCATGCTGCATGCCTCCATTTCACTTATTTTCTTTCTTGGCATTTCCTCTTTTTCTTTCCTCTGGGGATTGTTTCATTGTCTCCCCATTCTAACTATCACCAGAAGGTTCAAATGTTGAGTTGTGAGGGCCTGGGCCATGTGCAGTGGGAGCTTTATGCCACCCGAGTGTCACTGAAGAGCTCTGACACCAACACGTGTGGCTGCCGTGGGTTGGTGGGAGTCATGCTCGCCCAAATCAGAGACACCGGCACTCAGTGTGGGTTCATGTGCACACCTAGAATCAGGGTCCCCATCTGCGATGCTCTGAAAAAGAGACCCTGCTGGCATGTGCTGAAAATCAGAGTCCCCTAGCAGGTGCCAGGAGTCAGAATCCCCCTGTGCCCACACTGAGAATTGAGTATCAGAGTCTCTGTTGCTTGGTGCGGCCTCACGCTGAGAATCAGGGCCCCTGTGTGTGCATGTGCCGAGAATTGGAGTCACTGGTTCTTAGTGAGCATGCACTTGGAATCAGAGGTCCCAGGCACACGCGATGAGAAACAGAGTCAAGTCAGTGGTGCTCAGTGCTTCCTCTTTTGTGGAGAATCAGGGCCCCTAGTCTGCTTGGGGAAACCAGGTTGCACAGCTGCCCTGTGTCGTCAGGAGGTCCACTCCTGTGCTGCGGAAAAAAGACTTCCGTGTGCACTTGCCCAGGCTCTAATTCAGGTAGCGGAGCCACCCTGTGTGGGCGTGGGGTCTGGTCACGGGAGTGCGTGCTGTGGGAAACAGTCTCCCCGTGTCTGTGCACCCAGGTTCAAATTCAGGTAAGTGGAGCTGCCCTGTGTGGGCAGGAGACCTGCTTGCAAGAGGTGGGTCTAGCAGTTCCTATGGCTCTGTAGTGAGCTTGCCGGGAGGGGGATGGGTTCAGTGACTCACAGAAATCTGCAGCTGGGATGTCTGGATTCTTGGCGTCTGTGGATCTGTAGCTGTGGTCGCAGGTCTTTGCCCATAGTGGCTGCAGGGTCCCAGTTTGCGTCTGAGACCAGATTGGGTGGTGGTGAGGCTAGGATCCTAGTCTCAAGTAGCTCTATATTTCAAGATGGCGTGGTCTCTGTGCCCACACTGGCCATCCCCGGTGTGTCCGGGGTGTAAGCAGGGTTTTACCATCTAAGACTGCCCGGTTTAGCAGCCCCTTGGAAGACCTGCAGGATCTAACTGTCCTTAGCGCTCTCTCTCTCTCTCTCTCTCTCTCTCTCTCTCTCACACACACACACACACACCACGTAAATTAACCTTGTCTGAGTGTTTTTTTTTTGTTTTTAAATCCTCACCCGAGGGTATTTTTTCCATTGACTTTTAGAGAAAGTGGAAGGGAGAGGGAGAGACAGAGAGAAACACTGATGTGAAAGATACACATTGATTGGTTGCCTCCAGCATGCCCCCTGACCAGGGCCAGGAACCTACAACTGATGTACCTGCCCTTGTCCGGAAACAAACCTGGGACCCTTCAGTCTGCAGGCCCACACTCTATCTACTGAGCCAAACCAGCTAAGACTTGTCTTCATGTTTTCGTTTGTGAGTGTGTGATCATTTCTTATGCATTGGTCAGTAATGAGTGAAATTTGTAATCGGTTTTAGGGCAGAAAAGCATTTTGCCAAGGTGGATGGATGTCAGGACTATTAGATGATTTCTGCCCTTAAACCATGAGGTGAGGGGATGACTATTTATATTAGTGGTAATTGATTCTTCACTTTGACCATTGTCTTGCTGTTCTATTGAAAGGAGTTTTAGGGGTAAAATAGGCAGGTTTAGGGAATTTTAGGAATTAGAGGGTCCATGGGGGAGGACTGCAAATGTGAAGGCTTGGAGCTGCCAAAAGGCATATATTCACAGAGAGAAAAAAGGTGCCACAGGATAAGGGGAGAGGAAGACATCCATTCACAGAAGTTAGGGAAAAGCCACAGGGTATGGGGAGAAAGAGGGAACAAACTCTCATAGGGGATGGAGAAATGCTGACAAATGGGAGAAAGAGGAAAACAGATTTTCACAGGAGGCAGAGAATTCTACCACTGAAGGGGGAGAAAAGAAAGGGGTGTACCTCGTAGGGTTTGAGCTTTGAAGTTGATATAGTGACCAATCAGAAGGGAATATCAAGAGACAAAGCACTGCAGCCTTTATAAACCTTAAAAAAGGGGCTTAGTGAGTTACCCCCTTTGGAACACGCTCCCTATGTGGGAGTCTGTACTTGTTTCCAATAAATTTCCACCCTTTTTATCTACCACCTTTCGTCCTGGCTTCATTCTTTGAATTCATCTGGACAAGACCGAGGAAAGAAATGACCCTTGCATCTTGCTCAGGAAAAAACCACCCAACTCACTGTGGCTAGAATGTCAGGGACATAAGGAGAGAGCTGGGGCAAATGGTGCCAGTGTTGCTAATGAGATTGCAGCAGAGCAGCAGACCCCATGCCCATGAGAAGGACTGTAAAGAGCAGCTAGTCAGTCAAGAAAAGCTTTTCCCAGCAGGAAATCAAAGTGCTGTGGCTGGAGGCAACGCTCCCACATGAAACAAGGTGCCTCAGCTTTTTTTTTTTTTTGAGAATATATTTTTATTGATTTCAGAAAGGAAGGGAGAGTGATAGAGGGATAGAAACATCAATGATGAGAGAGAATCATTGATCAGCTGCCTCCTCCAAGTCCCAAACTGGTGATTGAGCCCACAACCTGGACATGTGCCCTGACTGGGAATCGAACCCATGACCTTCTGGTTCATAGGTTGATGCTCAACCACTGAGCCACGCCTGCGGGGCTGCCTCAGCTTTTGTAAGAGGACAATGAGAGATGCAGTGGAGGGGTTTTGTTCCCTCTGATAGCATCATCAGTGTGACACTTGGCTTCTAAAGTGTCCTGAGACTGCTACTTTATATTAATACTAGCGGCCTTGTGCACGAAATTTGTGCACGGGGGTGTGTGTCCCTCAGCCCAGCCTGCACCCTCTCCAATCTGGGACATCCCTCTCAAAATCCCAGACTGCTGGCTCCCAACCGCTTGCCTGCCTGCCTGCCTGCCTGATTCCCCTAACCGCTTCTGCCTGCCAGCCTGATCAACCCCTACCGCTCCCCTGCCTGCCTGATCAATGCCTTACTGCTCCCCTGCCGGCCCAATTGCCCCTAACTGCCCTCCCCTGCTGGCCCGGTCACCCCTAACTTCCCTCCCTTGCCAACCTGGTCACCCCTAACTGCCCTCCCCTGCTGGCTTGGTCACCCCTAACTGTCCTCCCCTGCTGAACCAGTCCCCCCCAACTGCCCTCCCCTGCAGGCCTGATTGCCCCTAACTGTCCTCCCCTGCTGGTCTGGTCACCCTTAACTGCTCTCCCCTGCAGGCCTGGTCACTCCCAACTGCCCTCCCCTGCAGGCCTGGTCACCCCCAACTGCCCTTCCCTGCAGGCCTTGTCACCCCCAACTGCCCTCCCCTGCAAGCCTGGGTCCCCCCCAACTGTCCTCCCCTGCAGGCCTGGTTGCCCCAACTGCCCTCCTCTGTCATCCTAGTCACCCCTAACTGCCTTCCCATGCAGGCCTGATCGCCCCCAACTGCCCTCCCTTGCAGGCCTGATCGCCCGCAACTGCCCTCCCCTGCTGACCATCTTGTGTCCACATGGGGGTGGCCATCTTGTGTGTTTGAGTGATGGTCAATTTGCATATTACCTCTTTATTAGATAGGATTATGTATGGTCTAGTAGGCTCTAAAAAGCTCCTATTTTTCTTTCTAAAATGTGCTCATTTTTTTTTTTTTTAATACAAAAGAGAAAGCAGCTGGTATTAAACAGGGAAGAGGCCTGTGAATTTCCTTGCCATGGAAGGGAATGCAAGGCCAGGTGGGAGTGGGTGCTGGAATGCCAGTCAATGGGCTTGTGTTGTAGTCTTCATTCTACTGCCACCTACTTCAGTGACCTGTGGCAAGTCCCCAATCTCTTAAGGCTTTGGTTGCCTCATTTGTTGAAGCAAAGGATTTGAACAAAATGGTTTTGATGTTTCCTCTGGCTTTAAGTGTTCTGTGACATTTTGCCACCTAAACCAAAGCTTGTGCAGATTCAGACTGGGAGCTCATCTTATTCCCCCTGCTCAAATATGGAGAATAATATGTGATTACAACAGTTTTTAGACTATCATCTCTCCTGTGAGACTCTCTTTGGAGTTATATTGGAAAGAGGTGATTCTGGGATTGATAGCATAATTTACTATGCACAAATGGCAATTTCTGCTTTATATGTTTCCTGTCCTGGTCTTTGTGGTTACCATCAGGGCCTGACTTCATATTTATAATAATAATAATGGGAGAGGAATCCTTTTTATTCCTCATTACTTTTTTCTCTACTCTGTAATTAATTTTCTTAACTTCCTATCTCATCTCATAAAACAACGAACACTTTCCAATTTACTGAAACAGTTGTTCCATAGAAGACCAATATGCTCCAATGACTCTCAGTATTGTTATATCTTCATCGACCCCAGAAAGAAGAGTGTGCTTGTGTGTGAGTGTTGTGTGTGCATGCTCACGCATCCACGCAGAGTTGAGAAACATGAATTAGGCCGAAGAATGATTAGGTAGTTGGGCTTCAAACAGAAAATTTTTAGATTCTATCTGGAACACATTTTATTAAAATTGCAACAAACTTTATAAAATCAGATGTATGGTTCATTAAGGGAACATTACCTTAAATTATGATTAATTAGATTAAACTTATGAAAGTGTGTTATTTGTTCAAATCAAAAGGGTGGGGGAAAATGATGGATGATGAAAGAGTGTGATAAATGAAGAAAGCAGCTGAACTAAATTGAATGTGTATTCATCCGTTTTCACTTCATAACTAATGATAAATTGAGCATGTCACATTTAACAATACATGTCTGGGCTTAAGCACACAGTTTCAGCTCCTGTTCGCTAATGCCTTGTGATAGGTAGTTGAGACCAAAGAATTGAAATTTTAGCTCCTGGACTTTTGTCTGCTTACATCTTTCCTTGGAAAGTACAATGGATACTTAATCAAAAGAATTTATAGAATGTATTTTTTGTCTAATAGAAACTGTACTTCCTCACATCATATCATAATGGTATTTAAAACTAGGAGATTTATCTTATTTTCCCCCCAAATGGATGGTTTCTCCCATTTGCAGGCCTAATCAGGTGCAGAGGTAGAAAGCACCCAGAATTATAGAAATATCTTTCTCCTTTTTTCCTCCCTCAAATGTAGCCATATTTATCTTGGCAATCGATTGGAAGAAACACCCTGAAAAGCTCATTAGACAGTCTGGGAGATTTGAAAGAGAGGGGTAAATATTAAACAGGTTACATCAGTTTCCTGAAATCTCAAGTTTTCCAATATTTTAAATCACATTGTAGTCTCTCAAGGACCATCTGAGATTTACGAAGCTGGTGTTGGGGTCAGGGAGAAAGTGTGTGGAAAACATTTCCAGTCAGACCGAAATTAGGCAAGTTTGCCACACAGTCAAGAATGGTTTATAGAAAGAATCCATTTTTGCTAGAAAAGTTCAAGAGGATCTTGACACACAAGCAGTATTTCTGTGCTCTTTAATTCTCACTGAAATTGGATTAAAACAATTTGAAGTGAGTGATGGTTTCTGAAAAGGTTACACAACTTTTTTTTTTCCCTAAAAGGATTTTGGTAAGGTTTCTAGTCAATTTTGATTTGATCTATACCTCATCTCTAAGTCCTACCTCAAAATCTTTTTAGGCATTGCTAGCTAAATATTTTCAGGAACAATGAGGCCTTTAAGGTACTGTTCAGAATATCACATGCTTGTGCTGTCCCCATAGATGTGCCTTTCGGACAAGAATTACTCTATTTCTCACAGGAGGGGAGGTGTTCTGAAAGACACAAGGTGAAGCAAACTGTGGCCATTAAGGCATTATGAAGGAATGAATGGGGGGGGGGTGTCAGAAGCAGTTTGTTACATGACTAGAAACAAGTCGAGGGCTGTGGTTCTCGGTGGGCTGGGGGTGAGAGATGGGAGTCGGTGGCAGGGTGGTGTCGGCAATTTTGCTACACAGGGGACATTTGGTAATGTCTGCAGATATTTTAGTTGTCACAACTTTTGGGGAAGGGTGCTACTAGCATCTTAGTGGGTAAAGACCAGGGATGCTGCTTAACATCCTACTATATACAGAATAGCTCCTCACAACAAAAAATTATTCCAGATACCCTGTTCAAAATGTCACTAAAGATGAGGTTGAATAACTGTGGTTTAGGGTGAGGCATGAATTTAAAGAACAGTAAATTAGTGAATTTGATGAGCAAGTGAAGATGAAATTTAGGGTGAATTACATGGCTGAATTATATTCTTAAAGTGACACAACAAACACATCAGCCAATACTATGCCAAATAAACCCTAAATTCAATAACTTGACTTTAACACTCATAACTTTAAGTAGAATATAGTATAAATTGGATTAGTCTTGGATCGCAACCAAAGTGATTTAATTCCTGAAGTACCAAAATAATTTTGCTCTGTTTAAATCTTTTTAATAACATGTTCCTATGGGAGTTGATTTGTTAAATTACAGTGAGGTTTTTAGGAGGTGTTATAATCTCTCATTTTCCATAGAGAGGACTTAGTGGGGTAGGCTTTGGTCTTATGGTTAAATTAGGAATAGAACTGGAACCAGAATTCAGTTTTCCTGAGTGTGTTGCTTGATTCTCCAAGTTAATCCCCCCTCCCCCTTTCCAGACCAGCATGCTGCCCTCTCTCCTGTGAGAAGACGGCCTTTATTAATGGCAAATTGTCTTGGAAAAAATACCCTGAAGGTGCGGGAAGGTGGTGAAGGCTTGAGTCATGCTAAACTATTCAAAAAAGGAGCTTAGGAAGAAACTGCCACACTTGTCTGAGTTCTGACGGGAACATACATCTCAGGGCCAAGACAATTCATCTGTCAGGCTTCCTGTTGGAAGAATATTTACTCAGCTGTGAGAAGAGAGCTTCAGTGAACATCCAAGATAATGAAAGTTTGATAATACTCAATATTCTGGAAATAACCCCGAATCAAGTAGGTTCTTAGTGTCAGAATGCAAAATGATAAAGAACTTGAGAAAACTGGGAGGTAAGGGCCTTGGATTTGTTAGGAAGAAAGAACATGTTCAGTTCTCTTCTTCTTTTGGTTTCAATTTATTGTGTTATTGTTGTGGTGAAACACACATAACATAGAGTTTACTTTTTTAACCATTTTAAATGTGCAATTTAGTGGCATTTTGTATATTCACAACATGTGTATCCATTACCACCACTCATTTCCAAAACTTTTTGTCACTGGAAATGGAATCTCTGTACCCATTAAACAATAACTCGCCAACCCCCTCCACCTCCCACCCCCTGGCAACCTCCATTCTACTTACTGTCACTGTGAATTTGCCTATTCTAGATACTTCTGTAAGTGGAATTATACCATGTCCTTTGGTATCTGGCCACAGTTCCCTTTTGCATTCTTAGTGCCTAGTTAATGCCAGCACAGGAAAGATATTTGGTAAATAAACATGGAATAAATGAAAGTCTTAGTTGGAGGGTGGGAATAGCATGCACCTTCAGAATTTAACACAATTTTTTTTGCTTAATAATAATAATAATGACAAAGCCTCATATCTGAACAGAGCTTAATGTTTCTTCAAAGAGCTTTGACATTTCTTCTCATTTGAGGCTTGATTCTTTAGGGGGAAAAATGCCGCTCTAGAGTTTAGATTTAAGTAAAACATCTACCATCGTGTATATATGTATGTGTGCATACACACACACACACACACAGTATATACATATACATACATATATATACATATATATATATATGTATATATATGCTTAATTGTACTTAGAAACATTTTAATTTGCTCCTCCTGTGAATAACTCCATGTAATAGGCTGCTCTGGGGGCGTGAATGAAATGCATGCTTCGTAATTATTTATTGATAAGGTTCAGGCCCACCTCTCCCGACAAGGAAATTGAAGCTTTACGATATTAAGTGCATCCTTTCAAGGTCCCAGGGGAAATTAGCAGCCGAGCCAGAATTAGAATTCACAGCCTGCAGGTCCCCAAGGCTCCCCTGTGCTGAACTGCCCAACAAACACAACTTCCTTTTCCCTTGCATCTATTCCCAGTGATCTCTAATGGTACCTACAAAGCATGAAGCAAAAGTAACCATTCTTCCATGAATTCTCCCACCAGTGCAAAAATTGTTTTCTTTTGGGGTCAGAGCTTTGCCACCTGCCATTTCGGACTTGGCGGAAAGCTGAAATGCATCATTTGAGGGGTTATACACTTTATCTCACCCTGACTAGTCCTGACTTCTCCCTCTGCGATCAGCTCCTTCTCCTGCCTGACGTTGCCTCCAGGGTCCTTATTCTCCTGTTAAGCACCAGGTGCCTTCAGGAGACCTGAGGGAACATTTTGCTCCACTTAGAGATGCAGTCGAAAGGAAAGGTTAAGCAATTAAACTAATGCCCTCTTCATTGCCAACTTTATTTGTCCCTCTTTCTATGATCCCATATTTTTGTGCAGCCTGTGGTTTGACACAGCCTCATTGCACTTCCCCTTTGATATTGTCTCATAAAACTCTGTCAGTAATATAATTGCTCAGCCAGCTTTCCAGGTTATGTGCCCCACCTCCCCCAGCACACCGGTAGAGAAAGCATTTAAGCTTGACACTGTGACTTTCCTGGGTTAAGTTCCGTCCTTTTATCGTAGAAATGCTTTCAAGTATGCACTACAGTGCACTTACTTTTTTCTTAATATAACTTCCATCCCACCTTCCTCTTCTGCTTGCCAACGGAGGAAAATAGACTTGTCTGCTTGGAATAATCAAATGAGACTGTGATAGGAAGAATAGGTCAGGGAATAGTAAGTAGCTAATTTACTGGGGATGATACAATCATTCCAATTCAGATTGTTTAAACAGTAGCCTTTGGAAGAAACAAGTTTTAATGGCCAAGGAAATATTTCCGTGACGAAATTTGGGCCTTAGTAGGGACACTGACTTGGAATTGGAGCAGAGAAGCAGGAGAAAGGATGGAAATGTGAATGAGGTAGTGTTAGCTTGGGCAGGGCAAGGTTTCTTTTAATATAAAAGTATAACTCTAGTACATGCCATTGGCATTGAGGTAATTTAGGGATGGCATGTTGACTGCCTGGCCCCTCTTGTCTTACGATGGGTCACAAGCGGCAGTTCCTCTGTAATTCCTGGGACTCGAATAAGAGGCTCCTGCACCAACTGCACTCCTCACAAAATCCTGAGGATTCTAATTTAGTATTTTGTCTTTAATACAGACTCTTTTTATTTTCACTTATTTTAATTGGACTCCACTTGGGTCTCTCTCTCTCTCTCTTTTATCCTCACCTGAGGACATGTTTATTGGAGAGAGAGAGAGAGAGAGAGAGAGAGAAACATTGATCAGCCGCCTTCCATAAGCTCCCGACCAGGAATCAAACCTGAAAACCAGGTATGTGCCATGACTGGGAATTGAACCCGAGACCTTTTGGTGTACGGGAGGACACTCCAACCAACTGAGCCACCTGGCCAGGGCTCCACTGGATTTCTTTTAAGATCCCAAACCAGGCTTTTCTTCAGAATCAGCTGGAGAGTAACACACACACACACACACACACACACACACACACACACACACACACCACACCATATTGCACACGTATACACAAACACATTTACAGATCCCCCAACTCCACTCTTGTCTCTCTAAGACCATTTTAACCATTTGTTAATTGGACATCCTGCAAATATGTGTCCCAGCCAAGTCTATCATCTTCCAGGGTTAGTGGTCTAAAAATGATTGAATCACAGTAATTTAATTACACAGCTTTTTAAAACCTGTTTGCCCTGTCTCCTGTTTCAAGGATAAAATTCGGACTTCTTGGTTTACTGTGCTGGAGACTTTCCAATGCCATTCCTGTCCATCTTTCCAACCTTTTTTCCCTGTTACTGTTCTTCATGTACCTGATAATGTGAATGGACTTCTCACTGGCTCCAGTACGTCTGCACATTTGAATCCCAAGCCTTTACTAATGGTATTTCCTTTGCCTGAAATATGCCACCTGCTCCTTTATCTTGAGGCAAGACTTCCCTGAAAGGGCACCTCCCGCATGAAGCCTTCCTTGATTGGGCCAGACACTGTCAGCTGCTCTCTGTGCAGCTGAAGCATCTTATTCATGCCATTCAAACAACATTCATCAGATTGTATCATAATTTATCTTTACTAGATTGTAGGCTCGTGGGTGTCCAGGACTATTTTATACATCCTGTTGTTTTGAAACCTAGCACCGTCTCAAAAATAGTAGTTCTAAGAATTGTGTATGGAATGAATGAATGAAATAGCACCTCTTTTATAGTGTGGTAATTAAGAACCTGGGCTCTGGTCCCAGACTAACTGTGTTTGGTTCTTGACTAGGCTGCTTATTAGCTGGGTGACTTTGGTCAAATCACTTATCTCTCTGTGCCTGGGTTTCTTCATATTGCATGGTGTTAGCTATTATTATTGTTGTCATTATTATATTTAAATACTAGAGGAAGATTATGGGGATATTGTCAGAGGGTTTTGGTGGAAACAGGATACAAGGTCTCCTTTGTGACCTTGGGCAAGTCACATGACCGCTATACAAAACAGTAATTTAAAACCGTGTTTGCATCAGAGGTATGTAGTAAGAATCAGAAATAACATTAGTTAGCACTTAATGAGCACTTTTCATGGGCCAGGTTCTCTTCTAAGCATTTACACATATTATCTCGTTTAATTCTTATAACACCCCATATGAAGCAAATTAGGGGCCCGGTGCAAGAAGATTCATGCACGGGGGGTGGGTCCCTCAGCCCAGCCTGCACCCTCTCCAATCTGGGAGCCCTCAGGGGAGCCCTCTTCAATCCAGGAGTTTCTGTCTTTGCAATCATATGAGCGAATTGTCTGAGACCCCAACCCAATTTGGTTTGTTGCTCACAGAATAATAGAGGCATTTTTTTCCTTTGCTTCATTGGTGGAGATTTCCTGGAAGTTTTAGGATATCTTCCCTTTACTTTTTCCTAGACACTGTGATTTTACTTATGTCTCTCATTTTGCTTACCCTCCATCCCCCACCGCAACAGTAACTTGCTCTGGGCTCACTTTGCTCTAGTGTCTAGGACAGTGGTTCTCAACCTTTCTAATGCTGCGACCCTTTAATACAGTTCCTCACGTTGTGGTGACCCCCAACCATAAAATTATTTTCGTTGCTGCTTCATAACTGTAATTTTGCTACTGTTATGAATCGTAATGTAAATATCTGTGTTTTCCGATGGTCTTAGGCTCTACAGCAGCGGTTCTCAACCTGTAGGTCGTGACCCACAGGTTGAGAACCGCTAGCAGGGTCGCCTAAGACCATCGGAAAACACAGATATTTACATTACGATTCATAACAGTAGCAAAATTACAGTTATGAAGCAGCAACGAAAATAATTTTATGGTTGGAGGGCACCACAACGTGAGGAACTGTATTAAAGGGTCGCGGCATTAGAAAGGTTGAGAAACACTGGTCTAGGAGATCTGTCTGCCACCAGAACTATGATTCCCAGCATTCCTGCTGCTCCCTGCACTCTGGGCTTCTGCTTCCAGTCCTGGGGCTGCCACCAGAACTACTATTCCCAGAATTCCTGGTGCTCCCCACGCTCTTGGTTTTCCCTTCCTGCTCTGTCTCCATCCCATGGCCTCCTGCTCTGCCAAGTCCTCCAAGCCGCCAGCTCTCCTGCTCTGCTCTCCGCCCAGCACCTGTGTATGCAAATTAGCCTGCCATCTTTGTTGGGTTAATTTGCATACTTAGTCCTGATTGGCTGGTGGGCATCATGGAGGTATGGTCAATTTACATGTTTCTCTTTTATTATATATGATATTCTTACATCTCTCTTTTACTGATGGGGCAATTGAATCACTTGCCCATGGTCACAAAGCTAACAAGCAATAGGGCCAGAACTTAGATCCGGGCCTGTCTAGCTCCAAAATTGTATGCAGAACTATTGTGCAAAACTGCATCTCACATAAGATAACAGTGCACATGAAAGAGTATACTAACGTGTGAAATAACTGATCATATTGCTTTTGCTTAATGCTTTATCCTTTTTCAAAATTGTTTTGGCTATTCTCAGACTTTTCCCTTTCCATATAAATTTTAGCATAAGCTTGTTGATGTCTACAAAAACCATGCTGAGAATTTTGTACAAATTGCATTGCATCTATATATCAATTTAAGTAGAATTGACATCTTTAGTATGCAGAGTCTTCCAGTCCATGAACACAGTTTATCTTTTTAAGTTTTTAGGTCTTCTTTGATTTCTTTCATAGCATTTTTTTATTTTTCATCATACAGATCTTGTACAAATTTTGTTAGATTTTATACCTAAGTATTTTATTTTATTTGGAACAATTGTATTGTAAATTGTATTGAGTTTTGGATTTAATTTTCCAATTATTTGTTGAAGTATATAGAAATGCAGTTGATCTCTAAGTGTTGATCTTGTGTCCTGTGATCCTACTGAACTCACTTATTAGTTCTAGGAGTTATTTTTCTAGATTGTTTGGGATATTCTAATAAATACTTAAGTCATATGCAGAGAGACATAGTTTTATTTATTATTTTCCAATATTTTTTTCTTGTATTTTCTTTCTTTTTCTTGCCTTCTTGTAATGATTAACACACCCGGTATGTTTCAAACATGAATATTTTGAATTGAATATTTTGGTGAGAATGGAGATCCTTGCCCTGTTCCCAATTTTAGAGGGAAAGCCTTTAATCTTTCTCCATTAAGTATGATGTTAGCTCTGAGCTTTTTGGAGTGTTCTTTATGATCAGTGGCCGGCAGGGTAAGAGTTGGTTCCCTGAACCTAGTATCAGGCCTGGCTTAATGCTGGACTCAAGCCACATGATTCAATCTGCGTGGAACAGAAAATGTATCTCTCTATTTCTAGTGTGCCTATTTTTTTTTTTTTTAAAAAGTCATAAGTATTGAATTTTGTTAAATGATTTTTCTCTGTAAGTGGATTTTTCTTCTTTAGCTTGTTGATATGGTGGATTACATGAATTGATTTTTGGATATTGAATGAGCTTGCATACCTGAAATAAGTTCCACTTAGTCATAGTATATTATTCTTTTTGTATTATTGTTGGATTTTATTTACTAATATTTTGTTAACATTTGGTGTTCTAATTCATGAGAGATATTGGTTGTTAGTGTGTGTGTGTTTTATTATCTCTATCTGCTTTGGGTATCAGGGTAATACTGGCCTGAAAATTAGTTGGAAAGTATTCTCTCATTTTTAATTTTCTGGAAGAGATTGTGTTAAGTTGGTGTTAACTTTTTAAATGTTTGGTAAAATTCTAAGAAAAATCATTGTGATCTGAAGATTTCTTTTTCAGGAGTCTTAAAATGTTCAGTCCAAGTTTTTTAGTCATTACAGGACTATTTTGGTTGCCTATTTCATATTGGCTGATTTTTGTTTTTTAAAGAATTGGTTTATCTCTTTCAAATTGTCAAATTTATGAGAATGAAGTTGTTCTTAGTACTTTCAATGACTTTTAAAGTACTTTTAATGGCTGCAGAATCTGCTGTGATGTCCCATTTCATGTCTATGTTTTCTCTCCTCATTAAATATCCTTGACAACCGAGCAGCATCTTTGGGCATTTAAAATTTTTTAAATTATTTTTTTCTCCTCATGTAGGCCTTAATTCAAAGTGGACACTTGGTTTTTTAAATGGGTAAAAGGCAGCTGCTGGAGTTAAAATAAGAGAGACTCCTTAATTGCTGACTCCTCTATCCTGTTTCCACCTGCCCTTACAGTGTGCAGTTTGACAACCACTGCCACAGGATGTGTTGTTTGTACTGTGAGATTCAGACCAAGGAAACACTCATTATCACTGAAACTATGCTGAACAAGATTAGACTATTTAAAAAAAAATTTATTTTATGTTTTATGCTTTAAAAATATGTATATTTTATTGATTTCAGAGAGAAAGGTAGAGGGAAAGAGATAGAAACATCAATGATAGAGAATTATAGATTGGCTGCCTCCTGCATGCCTCCTACTGGGGATTGATCCCACAACCCCAGGCATGTGCCCTTGACCCGAACCGAACCCGGGACCCTTCAGTCCATAGTCCGATGCGCCACTGAACCAGACCAGTTAGGGCTGTTTTATGCTTTTTATTGATTTTTGGAGAGAGGAGGGGAGAAGGAGAGAGAGAAAGCAAGAGAGAGAAACATTGATCAGTTGCCTCCTATACCCACTCCAACCAGGTTTTGAACCCCCAACCCGGGTATGTGCCCTGACTGGGAATCGAACCTACCACCTTTCAGGGTATGGGATGACACCCCAACCAACAGGCCAGGGCAAGACTACATTACTTTTCATGAAACACTGCCAAACTTCAAGATTATGTTGTATCCCAGGATTATTACTATGAATAATTATCATTGTGTTTTATAAAGAAAAGGAGAAAGTATAGAAGATTTGACAGAGTCTATTCTGACTCTACCATATGGTTACTATAAAACTTGGATGCTGTCTGCAGTAATCTTGCCCTGTGAAGGTATAATTGGATTATGGTCCCAGTCAATTCCATTGTCTGTGAAAGTTAAAGTTCTTTCCTGATTTCTGGGTTTTACACATTCACAGTCTGGATCTTGGTTCATAAAGTTATGCTTTATCCCATCTAAATTTTCTTGTAAGGAAAAAATTGTTAAAAATTTGGAAACAAGGCAAAGAGTGGATGATATGCCTTTCAGTGTCCTATCAGAATATTTTTTATAGGCCATCTCGGTACTTTAATCATTTAGGGCAGGGGTTGGCAAACCTTTCATTAAAGGATCACATAGTAACTATTTTAGACTTACAGGCCATACACTCTCTGTCACAACTGCCCAACTATATTACTGTAGCTTGAAAGCAGCCATAGGAAATATTTAAACAAATGGGTGTGACCGTGTTCCCAAAAACCTTTATTTATAAAACCAGGTGGCTAGCCTGCAGGCCATGTTTTTTTTCTTTTTTCTTTTTTTTAAATAAATCTTTATTCAGATTATTACAATTATTTCTCCTTTCCCCCCCATAGCTCCCCTCCACCCATTTCCCACCCCACCTTCTGCCCTACCTCCCCCACAACTGTCCTCATCCATAGGTGTATGATTTTTGTCCATTCTTTTCATGAACCCCCCACACCCCTTTCCCCCTGAGAATTATCAGTCCACTTCCTATCTATGCCCCTGATTCTATTATATTCACCAGATTATTCTGTTCCTCAGGTTTTTAATTCACTTGATTTTTAGGTTCACTTGTTTATAGATATGTATTTGTTGTTCATAATTTTTCTCTTTACTTTTTTCTTCTTCCTCTTCTTTAAGAATACCTTTCAGCATTTCATATAATACTGGTTTGGTGGTGATGAACTCCTTCAGCTTTTTCTTATCTGTGAAGCTCTTTATCTGCCCTTCAATTCTGAATGATAGCTTTGCTGGGTAGAGTAATCTTGGTTGTAGGTTCTTGCTATTCATCACATTGAAAATTTCTTGCCACTCCTGTCTGGCCTGCATAGTTTCTGTTGAGAAGTCAGCTGACAGTCGTATGGGTGCTCCCTTGTAGGTAATTAACTGTTTTTCTCTTGCTGCTTTTAATATTCTCTCTTTGTCTTTTGCTCTTGGCATTTTAATTATGATGTGTCTTGGTGTGGTCCTCTTTGGATTTCTTTTGTTTGGGGTTCTGTGGGCTTCCTGGACTTGTAAGTCTATTTCTTTCACCAGGTGGGGGAAGTTTTCGGTCATTATTTCTTCAAATAGGTTTTCAGTATCTTGTTCTCTCTCTTCTTCTGGCACCCCCATAATTCTGATGTTGGTACGCTTGAAGTTGTCCCAGATTCTTCTTACATTATCTTCAACTTTTTGGATTTTTTTTTTTTTGCTTTTTGCTTTTTCGGTTGAGTGTTTTTTGCTTCTTTGTATTTCAATTCTTTGACTTGATTTTTGTGTTCCTCTTGTCTGTTTTTGGGTCTCTGTATAATATTTTTTATTTCAGTCAGTGTATGTTTAATTTCTATTTGGTCCTTTTTCATATCTTCGAGGGTCTTGTTATATTTATCGGCCTTTTCTAGGATATTCTTAAAAAGCCTTATAACCATGGTTTTGAATTCTATATCCAGTCGTTTGTTTTCCTCCATTTCTTTCGTTTGTGATCTGATTCTTTGACGCCGCATTTTCACTGCTTCCCTGAGTTGGTAAGGTAGATTTGTGTGCTAGGTTTCCAATATGGCCCAGTGGGTCTGCCCCCCCAGTTAACCTGAGGTGGACACTCTTGGTGCACCCCTTTGTGGACTGTGTGTACAGCCTTGTTGTAATTAAGTCTTTATTGTTGTTGGTATCACTGGGAAGAATTGACCTCCAGGCCAGTTGGCTGTAAGGATCAGCTGTGTCTATGCTGGGAGAAGTTCGGTGCTGGAGACAGCCTTATAGGATTAGACTTGCCAAATTGCAATAGCCTCTGTGCTCAGCTTGGATGGGGTGGAATCTCAGTCTTGGCTTCCCGTCAGCCTTGCCCTTGCGCACATGTGTGCGCCTTCAGACCTCTGCCTTTCCCAGCTCGAGTCTCCGCCTGAGAGTCCAGACTCCTTCCACAAGAGCGTGGGTCCCCAGGGGCTCGCCTGGAACTGGGGTTCACTGCAGTCAGAACTGGGGCTCAGTGCAGTCAGGAGCCTCTGACTCCCTTCCACTAGGGAAAGCCTGTGGCAACCTCCGCAGCCTTTGTGCGCACTGGCACGTGCGCTTTCAGTCCTCCGCCTTCCCCGGCTCGAGTCTCCCCCTGAGAGTCCAGACTCCCCCCGTAAGAGTGTGGGTCCCCAGGGGTTCGCCCGGAACTGGGGTTCAGTGCAGTCAGAACTGGGGTTCAGTGCGGTCGGGGGCTTCCTTCCCCCTTCCGCCAGAGAAAGTCAGCCAGGCTCTCAGCCGCCCTTCCTCTCTGCGCACACAAAGACCCTTTGCCGTACCTCCAATTCTCTGTGAGCTTTTCTCTTTCCTTCTAGTTGTAGAATTTTCACTCAGCCAGCTTTCCTGTGGTTCTGGATGGTGTCCGTTCTGTCTTTTAGTTGTAGTTTTGAAATTGTTGTGCGAGGCAGCAGTTTAGGTGTTTACCTATGCCGCCATCTTGGTTTCTCCCATGTTTTTTTTCATCTCCTCAAAGGGGAATATACCATTTTTTTTTTTTTACTTACTATTTGCTGTGATTCAGAGCCGGACTGTGAAATTAATGTTAGCTTCTGAATTTTTTTGTAGTAGAGATGCAAGTAATTTATATCCTAAGGTTATGATTGAATTACCCTGTAAGATACTAACTAGTTTTGTATCTAATCTGACAGTCTTATTGTAACATTCTCTTTCTGATGGCTATAGATACCCAATTCCCATCCCCCTGGAGCTAGCTGTCCATCCTCCTGGACCCCTCATTAATAAGTTGAATGAGCCATTGACATCTGCTTTATGAGAATTAAAAACTTTTGGAAATAATACTTTCACACCCCAAACCCAAAGTTCAGTCTATTTCAGTGGTTTTCCCTCCTCCCCATAAGTGACATTCAACAGAGATCTAGTAAGTTTTGTCAGCATTGATTAAATATTTGAGGAGATGTTACAAGATGGAAAATCGCTGCAGAGCACATAGCCTTTTACTGTCTGCTCATTTCTCCCTCCCCTCCTCTTCCTTCCTTCTCTCATTCTCATTTTCTCCTTGCTGGAATACTGACCTTTTCTCTGCACTCATGTAAATTCTATTTTCTACAGAGTAGCCTAGTTCAATGAAGGCTTTATCATGGTATTTCATTTTTATAGAGCTGTGCGATTATCTATTTTTTCTCCTGCTACATGAGACAATTTCTTTTTGAAATAAACTCTCGATTAGTTTGTATATTTTTCATTTGTCCCTTCATAATAGAGGTGGTATTTAGGAGCAGAATACAGCTTTATCTGCAAATGTAATTATTCTAGCAGTGGTTGAAGCAGCTTTCTTTCAAAGTTATTATTTTCTTTTCTAAAATTTTCTTCAGTATTTTTATTGTTCCTATATTAGTGATACAATGACCTACTCAACCACTTTTCATATCCATTTATCTTATTTACATTCAGTGTGTTAATTTAGTGAGAAAAAGGAGTATTCACTATCTCTGGAATTCCTCACTATGGACATGCTTGGGTGTGCAGAAGCATTCAAACTCTACCGAGTACATTTCCTAAGATACAATACCAGATCTTTTTCTAAAGCTTTCAATGACAATTCTTAAAAAGTGTTATTCCAGGAACAAGCAATTTCTAAAATGGTATTTTTATGCCCTAACAAGTGTTAGAATCCTTACTTGTTCCTGCTTGTAAGAATACCCACTGTCTAATGAAAACTAGAATGTAGTGATATTCTGTGTTAAGGAAAATACCTTAAAAAGGACAAGCTCTTGGTCTATAGATTTATTTAGTTCAGCAATAGTTTCTTGGGCACCTACTATATGCTAAACATAGTATTATGTATTGGAGTCAAAGCTGAATCAAGGATGTAATACTGATTGCTAGAAGATATTTATTTAAGTGTTGGCAGTGAAATGGCACCGGGTGTTAGACCAATGGAGTCAGACAAGACCTTGGTTCAGCAACCTCAGTACTTGAGTTCTGGCTAACTAAGAATTCAGAGACAAGACTCAAACTATAAGATAAAGTTTATTTAAAACGTCACAGAGGTGGAAGTGAGTTGTAGCAGAAATAGGCTCAGAAAACAAGTCATAGAGGCAAAAGAAGGGCCCGGGGAGCTTAGGAGAGAGAGAGGCAAGGAAAACATGCTTGGGGAAGGGGTGGGTGTGCTCCACAGAGAGAGCTGCACTGGGTTCTCCTTCTAGAGGGTATCTACCTGGAAGTCTCGGGAGGATCCCAATAGAATATTCATGAGCTTTCCAGGTGTGTCCTTTCAGAGTCATGGTCTCAATTGATTGGTTGGCACCAGGGCAGAGGATCATTAGTCAACACAACTGGTCCTGATGTCAGCCATGGGATCACTTCTCTGGTTTTGCTGCTTTTCTAGGTCTGGAGCTGAAACACAACTGAGGCCTAGATGTATTTGATATGGATCAGAACCTCATTGTCCTGGGGGCTTAATGCTTAAGGGCTATTATCTGGCCCCCTTGTTCATTCCCCGCCTAAGAAGGTCTAACCCTCATGACTAGCAATATGTTAGTGGAGGAAAGGTCAGAGGAGGGTCTGGAGCATGACCAGTGATATGCTAGGGGAGGAAAGGTTATTTTGGTGGGAAGATCTTTGTTTTCCCAGTTTTTTCATTGCTAGGCACCTGGGGTTTTCCACCCTGGTGACCTTTGGTACCTGGCCCATTGCCCTTGCTCTGCTCATGTCTGTCTAAGTGCCTATCACAAAAGGTTTCTGGATATTGATGTGCTTCATGAGTGTACTCTATTTTGATCATTTCTAACATTAGAATAGTTTTGTTATCTTTAATTAAGGTTGTGTTTCTGAATGTTCTTTCCAGTGCTTTTAGTGGTAGGAGGGATATAAAAAAAGAAAAGGAAAAAGATGTGATCTAGATGTCAATTGTAGTCACCTTGTTTATGAGATTTAAATAAAATATAGACTTCCCAAGCTTCTATGTGGAGCTGCGCACTTAATCACAATTTCAGCAAAGTTCTATAAGTTTACATTTCTATAGTCACTTTTAACTTTAAACTTTCAATTTCATGAACATTCCATTTTCTACAGTTTCTTTCTATCAATTACAAATATGAAACTTAACCCTTTTTCTTGAATTTCTTTTCAAATAACTCTCACAGGGAATTTGTGTTTATAGCAAAATTTACTGAAGGTTTTAGAATGAGGGAGGGGTTTGTAGCTCAGAGGCATCAATAGCATAAATTAAATATCCTGTTCTTTGAAGTCCTTCAGCTTCCTATGTAGGCTCCAGCCTCCTGCCAGTTTTCCCAGCCTTCCCTAGGTCTCTCCCTTTCTCCTTTCCTCACTTCTCCTCTCTTTTCTATAGCCATCCTACACCTGCCTATTTCTTCCAGCAGAGGAGATTGTTTCATAGTATTTCCTATATAAATACAAATTTTTTCCTTAGGAAGCACTCAGGTGACAACTGTTAAAATAAGTCATTTTTCCTGGCTTTATGAAAAAAATTAATAAATTGTAACAGCCCCCTCTTTTTCTTATCTTTTCCTTCTTCTTGTACTTCCATTTACTTTTCTGGTATTTCTAGGGTTGCAACCTCTAGTACATAGAATGCTAAGGATAAGCTAATAGAGCATGCTGAAAACCAGGAAAAAGAACAAGCAGAGCATACAAATATTTTAGTACTTATTGGGAAAACATAACAATGTTCTGTATGCTTTTTGGTATAGGTTACCATGTAGATGATTGACCAGTAAAATTACAATTCTGCTCAAAAGGTTAGTAAAAAAAGGATGGTTATTTGAATGTATGTGTGTTATTTTAACTCTGAATAAAAGCTCCCAGGATTGGGAATGAAGGAATGGCAGCACAAACTACCCAAGCTTGCCTTTCAACTTCCAAATAAAGGTGAACTCAACCTCTTGCCACCCTAAATGATATTCTAGTTTCTTATTTGTAGGAACAAGAACATGTTGGAATTGATGGATTTTTCACTAACTAATATTATTAAGAATTATTAATGTTAAGAATTAGTTTGCACTAAGTAAGCAATAATTTAGAAGGTATAGGACAATGTGCAACATAATCACTAAAAAGTTGATTTGTAGGAGATTAAAGTTCTAACATGTTAGAATACTTACACAATTATTAGTTTTCTAAAAAGAGTGATATCATGATCAATTTTACCTATTAGATTTTAATTTAACAAAAATTGCTCTCTTCAGCAGATTTAATAAAATCTTAAAAAAATAATAAAAAATAAATAAAATTAAAAATTAAAAAAAAAAAAACAGGTGGTAACACACTGTTAGAATTTAATTTAGGGCAAGTCTGCTGTTGACAAATCTGGTTTTGTTTGTCTGAAAATTTATTTATTTTAAAAACAGTTTTACGGAGATATAGCTAACATATAATAAACAGCAAATATTTAAAGTATACAATTTAGTAAGTTTTGCCATATGTATACAGTTGTGAAACTATCACAGTAAAAATAGTGGACACATATATTGACCCCCCCAAAAATTCCTCCTACTCCTTGTTAATCCCTCCCTCTCCTTACACTGATCTTTTTGTTAATATATGAATTAATTTGCATGAACATTGCTTTACTTTTATTTTTGAAGGCCATTTTTGCTGTGTGTAGAATTCTGGATTTTGAGTTATATTCTCCATTGCTTTCTAGTTTCCATTGAGATGTCATCTGTCATTTTTATGGCCCTGTTATTTCCTTTTTCTTTTCAGATTTATTGAAATATAATTGACAAAATTGTATATATTAAAGTGTATTACTTGTTTTGATATACATTTTGAAATGATTGTCAAAATAAAATCCATTACCTCACATTATCAGTATTTAAAAAATTTTTATTGATTTAAGAGAGGAAGGGAGAGGGAGAGAGATAGAAACATCAATGATGAGAGAGAATCATTGATCAGCTGCCTCTTGCATGCCCACACTAGGGATCAAGCCCACAACCTGGGCATGTGCCCTGACTGGGAATTGAACCGTGACCTTCTGGTTCATAGGTCGACACTCAACCACTGAGCTATGCTAGCTGGGCTACAAAGCATTATTAGAAGAGTTTGAAAAAAGACACATGAAGTGGAAAGATATTCTGTGTCCATGGATTGGAAGACTCAACATAGTTAAAATGTCATTACTACCCAAAGCAATACAGAGATTTAATCTAATCCCCATTAAAATGCCAATGACATTTTTATTTTTCATTTAAAAATATTTTTATTGATTTCAGAGAGGCAGGGAGAGGGAGAGAGAGATAGAAGCATCAGTGATGAGAGAGAATCATTGATTGGCTGCCTCCTGTGTGCCCCTTATTGGGGATCGAGCCCGCAACCTGGAATGTGCCGCAACTGGGAATTGAACGTGGGACCTATTGGTCCATGGGATGATACTCAATCCACTGAGCCACTACAGCCAGGCTCAAATGACATTTTTAAAATAAATATTTTAAAAAATCAGATTTGTATGGGACCACAAAAGACCCTGAATGGCCAAAGCAATCCTGAGAAAAAAGAACAAAGCTGGAGTTATCACACTACTTGTCTTCAAATTGTACTACAGAGAAACAATGATCAAAATAGCATGGTTAGAGAAAAGCACACTGAGACTCAGAGGAACTGCGGAAGGCAGAGGTTCCGAGGTGTGCGCAGAGAGGGCGGGCAACTGAGTGCACGGCTGGCTTTCTCAAGCGGGATAGAGACAAAAGCTCCCAACTGCATGAACTACAGTTCCGGGCGAGACTCTGGGGACCCAGACTCATTCGGGGAGAAACTGGACTGTCTGGCAGCGGGTGAACTTGAGGGTGGCTTTCTCTCAGAGGTGCTTGCAGCGATTACCACGGGACACTGAGACACAAGGGCCTATTAGGGCAGGGCTGACAGGAAACCAATGCTGTCTGCTCCGCCCTGAGACTCCACCCCATCCAAGCTGAGCACAGAGGCTTTTGCAAGGCTTGTCTCATAAGGGTGTCTCCAGCACAGAAGTTCTCCCAGCATAGACACAGCTGATCCTCACTGCCAATTGGCCTGGAGGTCAATTCCTCCCAGTGATAACAACAACAATCAAGGCTTAACTACAACAAGACTGTGCACACAGCCCACAAAGGGGTGCACCAAGAGTGTCCACCTCAGGTAACTGGGGAGGCTGAGCCACTGAGCCCTATAGGACACCTAGCACACAAAGCCACTCTATCAACTCAGGGAAGCAGCCAAAATGCGGAGACAAAGAAACAGGTCACAAATGAAAGAAATGGAGGAAAGCAAACGATTGGATATAGAGTTCAAAACCACGGTTATAAGGTTTTTCAAGAATTTCCTAGAAAAGGCCGATAAATTTAGTGAGACCCTCAAGGATATGAAAAGGACCAACTAGAAATTAAGTATACACTGACTGAAATAAAAAATATTATACAGAGATCTAATAGCAGACAAGAGGATCGTAAGAATCAAGTCAAAGATTTGAAATACACAGAAGCAAAAAACACTCAACTGGAAAAGCAAAAAGAAAAAAGAATCCAAAAATTTGAAGATAGTGTAAGGAGCCTCTGGGACAACTTCAAGTGTACCAACATCAGAATTATAGGGGTGCCAGAAGAAGAGAGAGAGTAAGATACTGAAAACCTATTTGAAGAAATAATGACCGAAAACTTCCCCCACCTGGTGAAAGAAATAGACTTACAAGTCCAGGAAGTGCAGAGAACCCCAAACAAAAGGAATCCAAAGCGGACCACACCAAGACACATCATAATTAAAATGCCAAGAGCAAAAGACAAAGAGAGAATAATAAAAGCGGCAAGAGAAAAACAGTTACCTACAAGGGAGCACCCATACGACTGTCAGCAGATTTTTCAACAGAAACTATGCAGGCCAGATGGGAGTGGCAAGAAATATTTAAAGTGATGAATAGCAAGAACCTACAACCAAGATGACTCTACCCAGCAAAGCTATCATTCAGAATTGAAGGGCAGATAAAGAGCTTCACAGATAAGAAAAAGCTAAAGAAGTTCATCACCACCAAACCAGTATTATATGAAATGCTGAAAGGTATTCTTTAACAAGAGGAAGAAGAAGAAAAAGGT
This sequence comes from Plecotus auritus, assembly GCF_963455305.1. Classification (NCBI taxonomy): domain Eukaryota; kingdom Metazoa; phylum Chordata; class Mammalia; order Chiroptera; family Vespertilionidae; genus Plecotus; species Plecotus auritus. The sequence goes on along the minus strand of NC_137770.1, from coordinate 191,972,642 downwards.
AAAGATAAAAATTATGAACAACAAATACATGTCTATCAACAAGTGAATCTAAAAATCAAGTGAATAAAAAATCTGATGAACAGAATAAACTGGTGAATATAATAGAATCAGGGGCATAGAAAGGGAGTGGACTGACAAATCTTGGGGGGAAAGGGGTGTGGGGGGTGCGGGAAGAGACTGGACAAAAATCGTACATCTATGGATGAGGACAGTGGGGAGGGGGGATAAGGGCAGAGGGTGGGGTGGGAACCGGGTGGAGGGGAGCTATGGGGGAAAAAAGAGAAACAAGTGTAATAATCTGAACAATAAAGATTTATTAAATAAAAAACAAAAACAAACAAACAAACAAAAAGAACCAGCATGGTATTGGCACAAAAACAGACACATAGACCAATGGAACAGAATTGAGAGCCCAGAAATATATATATATGGGCAAAAAATTTTTGACAAAAGAGTCAAAAACATACAATGAAGAAAAGAAGGCCTCTTCAATATATGGTGCTGGGAACGTTGGAAAGCAAAAGAATGAAGCTGGATTACAGTTTGTTCCCATGTACAAAAATTGTATGTGACATTTTTGTTCTACGCTCTTTGGTCCTCTAGTCTCCTGAAGGCTTTTTGCCAAGGTTACAGGATACTTTTCATTTGCTTTAATTTTATTTGTGAAAACTTCCAGTTATTTAAACTCTGTAATTGTTTATAATCTCCATAAGTAAAATTTTACTTTATATGAACATGAACACATATAAAGAAACGACTTTTTCCTTTAGGAGATACCCTTTCTCATTCTATTTTCAAGGTTACAGTCATTGCTGACATAAGTTAGTACAATATAACTACCCCCCTGACTATGCTGATTAGTCTAGGAGTTGGAATCTGGCCCAAGGTGGGACAACCAGAGCCTTCTCTTTGGTGGCTGATAATTCTAGTGACCTGTTTTCTTCCACATTGATCAGAAAAGTAGAAAAAGTGAGTCTAGAAAGAGGGCAAGTAGTAAATATAGCAAATACAAAGCAAAACAGATAGATTAGAGATGGAGCGAGACAACCTAAAGTGTTCTGAAGCCCTGCTTCCAGGTGCTTCTTAACACCTGGTACAGTTCTTTGGACTTCTGTGGGACATCCCAGAAACCTTATAATAAATTACAATTGTTAGTTGTTTGAGAGGAATTCTGCAGTACTGATGCTTCAACTTAGGCATGAAGGGCCCCTCTCCAAGGCCTCATGCTTTAGAAGATTTTTCTCCAGCTCTATCCCCCTCACTGGGGCAAAGAGTCTGCAGAGTCAATGGGATATGCCTGTATTCTAGACCACACACGGGGTACATGGGATCCAGGGATTCCTACCCAAGTACTTCCTAACCTACTTCCAGGACCTCTGTTAGCTTCTTCCCTGGTCCATTTTCCTGTAGGCAGATCATACAGCCAAGTGTAACCTCCTCAGTCCCCAGAGGTAGCTACAGGATTACTGTTTCTGGTGGGTTGTGAACTGAGGTTGGACTTGCAGGTTGGGGCATTCACTTGGGTGTGCAACAAGACCAGTAAGGTGCAGAATAGAGCCTGTGGTCAGAAAAAAGGGTGACATGCCACTAGTCAGTGTCCAGGGGCAAGGGACTAGGGACTATCATATTCATGTACTGGTATCCTAAAACTGAGAATTTTAAGCTTGGGAACCTGGTTCTGGGAGCTCATGAAGGTATGTTTGTCAATATAGAAGGATAGAATACACTTTATATAACAGTTAGTTAGCTTGATTAGAAATTCTATATATTTATACATGTAATATGTGGGGTTTCATTTGTTCTCTCTCCCAGGCTCTGCAATTGTTAGAGGTGGGCCTGACCAAACAAGCCAATATAAAGAAAATATAGCCTTATAGTAATTAAATTAATGTTTAACGATTTATAGTAAGTACAAAGGAATTTCTAATAAGACTCTGTTACTAGAACAGGCTAGTAAAAAAAATTACTGATTTAAAGCTTGTATTAGTTATCTAATGATGTTACATATTAAACCCCTAAATTGGCAGCTTAAAATTAGAAACATTTATTCATTCTCTCCATGTTGTGAGTTAGAAATCTAGGATCAGCTTAACTGGTTGGTTCTCATTCAGAGTCTCCTACAAGATTGCAGTCAAGAAGTTAGCCAAGGTTACAGTTATGTTGGGCTTGACTGGGGCTGAAAGATCACTCTTGAGCTTACTTACATAGCTGTTGGTAGGCCTTAGTTCCTTGCTACATGGGCCTCTCCATAGGTTGCCTTGGTGACCTCATAACAGCTGTCTTTCCCCAGAGTGAATGATGAGAGAGGAGAGAGAGAGAACCGAGATGAGGGAGTAAGGGAGAAAGAGAGAGAGAGAGAGAGAGAGAGAGAGAGAGAGAGAGAGAGAGAGAGAGAGAGAGAGAGACCAAAATGGAGGTTGCAGTTTTTTGTAACCTAATATCAGGAGTGATATACTATCATTTATGCTGTATTCTATTGGTAATACAGACCAACTCTGGTATGATTGGGAGAGGACTAGTAGAAGAGTCCTTACTTAATTTATCCAGCCCACTAGCTTCCTTTTGGTTCTTGAACCCACCAATTCTCTCTCAGCTCAGGGCCTTTGCATTTGTGGCTTCTCTCTTATGTGCGTTTCCTATTGCTCTCGACCATCTCAGATTTCAGCTTAAAGGTCACCACTGTAGAGAAGCTTTCACTGATCACTCATCACTCAACATACAGTAGTTATCTCATCATTCTCTATTCTGTCACATTATTTTAATTCTAAGTGCCCAAACTTAAATGTATGTTGAGTGAATGAGCCTTAGTAATTATGTGACCTTGGGGAAAAGAGAAGCTCTCTAAACCTTAATAGCTTTATTTGTATTTAGTAATCTCCTACCCTACCCACTACACAGGCTTTTGTGAGAATCAAATGAGCTAGAATTTTCTATAACCATTGATGAAATTGTTATTGTTGCTTAACCTTTCCTTTCTTTTCCCTCTGGGGCAGAAAAAAACTGGCCAAGAAAGTATTTTTCTATTTCATTTATTAGGTTTCCTTTATCTAACTGTTTTGTAGGACTGCTGTTCATTTTCTTTTCACTTATCCATTCAATGGACTCGTATTTACTGCCCTGTAAATGTCTCAGAGGATTTATTTTGAATTAAAGTTATGATTTTACGTGTGAAAAGTATTCAGTTGGGAACAAGGTTAGTAAAGTTTATTCAAAATATAAAATGACATTGTGGTTTTGGATCATAACTAATCATAACATCCCATTGAACATGGGAAGTAGTATGTGCTGTTTAGAAGTTAGTTATGCACAAAAGAACAAGTACCCATGAATCAAAGCAAACCTTTAATAATGCACAATTGGAGTTCTGGTCATGTTTGAGCCATTCAGAGTCTAATCAGTAAAGCCCCCTTGAGTCAATAATTGCCTTCTCCTCAAATTATTGCAGGTATCTGTTATGCTGTACATTATCCACATAGAAATGAACATATGGTTATTGAACATATAACACAACCGACTTTGTTGGAGAATGTTTCCTTTAGGATGCCTTAAAACATTCTTGAGCAGAATATTGTGTGGGCTGCTTACTATCCCTTCTGTTCTTGGGGTCATAGGAGGGAAGTTGCTAATTCTTTGTATTAAGAACAGTGAATAGAGCACTGCAAGATGTTGGAAAACCCAGACTTTATTTATTTATTTAGAGAGAATCATAATTATCTTCCATGATGAAAACAGCAATAGATAGAGGTTGTTTATTTTTTAAATTTATTTTTATTTATTGATTAAGGTATTACGTATGTGTCCTTATCCCCCCTTGCCACCCCACTCCCCCCGCTCATGCCCTCACCCCCCTGGTATCTGTGTCCATTGGTTAGGCTTATATGCATGCATACAAGTCCTTTGGTTGATCTCTCCCCCTCCCCCCCTCACTCTTCCCTGCCTTCCCTTTGAGGTTTGATGGTCTGATTGATGTTTCTCTGTCTCTGGATCTGTTTTTGTTCATCAGTTTATGCTGTTCATTATATTCCACAAATGAGTGAGATCATGCGATATTTATCTTTCTCCAACTGACATATTTCACTTAGCATAATACTCTCAAGGTTTTTTTTTTTTTTTTTTTTTTTGAGTTGGAAAGATATTTTTTCTCTCTTGTATAGCATTTCAGGCAACTCACATGTTGGGGAGAGGCTTTTTGAAAGTAGATCAGTACCTTATCTGCAGTTTGTTGCTGTTTTTTTTGTAACAACAACAAAAACAACATTTGGCATGGTCAAAAAGGAGGGAGGAAGAGTTTTAAAAAGGAGTAGAGCAAAAAGCTATGCCAGCTGGAACCTGGCTAATTTCTGCTTAAATTAACTGGATTTTCTCAGTTTACACTCAACTTAAAAAGCAATTGACCAGTAAAGCATTTATTAAGAAGCCACCTTATTTGCATCAAATAACTTAAATAATTATAACATTTTATATTTATTAATTGTGTTTGAAATAACAAGAATTTTTGGGAGATCCAAGATGGCAGCAGACTAGGTGAATAATACACTCACCTTCTCCAAGGACCAAGCTGGAATTACAATTAAAATATAGAATGATCAACTTGAGTAACCAGCAGAAGACTAGCTGAAAAGAAGTCTTATAACCAAGGATTTACAGAAGAAGCCACATTGAGCTTGGTAGGAAGGGCAGAGAATAGAAAAGGCTTGGCCCCAGTCCCATGGGCAGTGGCTGATACTCTGGAGGGATATCTCAGCTACAAAGGTTCTTCCTGAGAAGTGTGCAGTCTCAATCCTAAGCTGGTCTCCCCAGCCCAGTGTAGCAGAGCTGAGAAGAGGCACCACCTAACATCTAACTGAAAATCATCAGGGATTCTGTCTGCCAGGGAGAGAGAGCAGTTTGCTAGAGACACAAGTGTCCTCCTAAAGGGCCAGTGCACAAAATCTCATTCTCAGCTACTCACCCTGGGCTCCAGTGTAGGGAGGGGAGAGTGGACTGGTGTCATGTGAAGAGATACTGGGTTTGTGGCTCTGGGGCGAGAGGTGAGGAGATAACCACTGGAACCCCTGTGCTGAGTCACTCTCCCACACCTCAGACACCATCTTTCTTGGGTGGAACACTCCCTTCCTTAGGGTATCAGCTTTGGGGAATGCAATAGCCCCACCCTCTGGACTCCTTCTCACTCCACCCCATGGAGCTCAGACCCTACTGAGGAGCCAGCTGCCTGGGCCAGGGTGTAGAGGTCTGGGTAGATTCAAGGGGTGTCAGTGACTGGATGGTGTGGCTTTGGGGCAGGGGCCATTCCCCACACTTTTCGGTGAACCTGTGCTTCTCTCTAATGGGAGATCCTCTAGCCCCAACCTCTCAACTCCTGGTGGCCAGGTCCTGCTGAGATCTGGGCAGAATCTGGGACAGACTTGTGAAAATATGCTCAATGTCATCAGAGAAATGAAAAATAAAACAACAATGAGATTATCACCTCACACTTGTTGTTTTTTGACCCATGCCTTCTACCATTGTTCTTATTTATTTAAAAAATATTTTTATTTCATCTAAATTTGTTGGGGTGACATTGGTACCTCACACCTGTTAGAATGGCTATCATCAATAAATCAACAAACAATAAGTGCTGTTGAGGATGTGTAGAAAGGTTCCCTTTTCTACACAGAATGCAGATTGGTGTAGCCACTGTGGAAAGCAGTATGGAGTTTCCTGAAAAAAAAAAAAATTAAAAATGAAACTGTCTTATCACCTAGCAATTCTACTTCTGGGAATATATCCAAAGAAATCCGTAACACTGATTCAAAGAATATATGCACCTCTATGTTCATTACAGCTTTATTTACAACTAGAGGCCCGATGCACTAAGATTCATGCAAAAATGGGCCTTCCTTCCCCTGGCTGCCAGCACTGCCTTCTCTCAGGCTAGAGCTGCCTTTTCGCTCAGGCCCGGAGCCGCCTTTCCATCTTCCCACGCTGCTCAGAGGCCCAGAGCGTCTGGGAGCAGTGAGGAATGCCTGCATCATTGCCATGGCCCCAGCTGCTTGGCGCCTGCGTATGCAAATTAACCCGCAAACTTCGTTGGGTTAATTTGCATACTCACTCCTGATTGGCTGGTGGGCATCACGAAGGTATGGTCAATTTGCATCTTACTCTTTTATTAGTGTAGATAGCCAAGATTTGAAAGCAGCCAAGTGCCTATGAGTAGATGAGAGGATAAAACAGCTGTGGTAGATTTACACAATGGAATAATACTTTGCTGTAAAAAAAGAAGGAAATCTTAACCTTTTGTGATAGCATGATGGACCTGGAGAGTATTATGCTAAGTGAATTAAGCCAGGCAGAGAAAGACAAATACCACATGATTTCTCTAATATGTTGAATCTAATGAATGGAATAAATAAACAAACAAACAAAATAGAAACAGACTAATAGTTACAGGAAACAGACTGACAGCTATCAGAGGGAATAGGGGTTGGGGAACTGGGTGAAATGGTGAAGGGATTAAGTAAAAAAACACACAAAAACTTATAGACACACAGTGTAGTGATTACCAGAGGGAAAAGGTGTGTGTGTGGAGATAGAAGAGGGTAGAGGGGAGATTAATGGTGATGGAAGGAGATTTGACTTTAGGTGATGAACACATATTACAATATCCAGATGATGCATTATAGAATTGTACACTTGAAATCTATATAATTTTATTAATCAGTATCATCCAAATAAATTCAATAAAAATAAAAAAAGGAATTTTTATGTTAACCAGAATGCCCATTCCCCAAATGCTCTGTAAAACTGGGGTTTAAATACAACAAATAATCTTATTTATATGTATGATACATACATTCATAACTGTACATAAACATATACGTATAGTATAGACATATAGTATCCACATGTAGTATCCACATATAGTATAAAATGATGTTAAAATAGGACTTCAACAAAGACTCTAAATTAGTAGATATCAAATATTAAAGTGACTAGTAAAATAACAAATGAACCGATTTAATGGAGACTATAAAGAACTTTATTTTAAAAAAATGAAGTGACTGGTCAGACCAACCATCTTGTAGGATGATTCTTAAATCATTCTTACACTTTGAAGATATAAAAAATTCAGGGGAACAAAAAATAAAAAACAAAAAACCAAAAATTCAGGGAAATGGAGATTCAAGGTAGATTTATGAAGATATTGGGGGAACTGTTGATGTGCTAAATTCCCCTCCCATTTCCCTGGAGCAGGTTGTGGGGTACCTGCCCCTCACTTTGAGCTTGGTAAAAGGGGTTTCAGTTGGGTCACTGGAAAGTATAGATGTGTGCCCTGCAATTGGGATCCTGGTGGACTGGTGTCTGACTTCTAGCTGAGAAATGGAAAGGGTAGGAGATACCTTCTAGCAGAATCAAAGGAAATGTGGCTGCTTTGCTGCCCTCATTCCTGGAGTTGGTGGGTAGAAGAGCCATGGGTATTTCCCATGATTGAAGGTGGGCCATGCATGAGAAAGACACACACACACAGACACACACACAGACACACACACACACACACACACACACCACCAACTATTGGTGGGGCTTGTACTTAGACCCTGCCCAAGAACAACAAACACTTGGAGGAACCATCAGACCATAACAGAGAGAAGCTGCAGGTATAGCTGGATTCCTGGGGCTAAGAAGGCAGTCCCAACCAGCAGAGAGAGATGAATTTACCAAAATTATGGGAACTACAGATGAGACAGCCACAACAATACAGATGGAAGGAGGACTTAAGGCAATGTCCCAAAGAGATTAACTTTAGATTCCTGAATGGCTGGGAAGTTCCAAATCAGCTTCTAACAATAAATAATTAAGAGATGTTCTTCTCTCTTTTTCTGACCCTTGAGGGATCAGAAAGTGCAGTTTGAAAGGATCAGTAGAAATGTGGGTGGTGAATGAGAGAAGAAATCATTCACTCTCTTCTCTAAGCACAATTGTCCTATCTGATCCATGTGTGAGTAGCATCCACATATCTGCAGGATAGAAGCTTGAACTTTGTGTTAAAAATGAAGTTATGATTACCTTGCTTAGACATCTATACTAATAAAAGCCTAGGTGGCCCTCGGGCCCTCATGTCATCACAAGATGTCCTCCCCCACATTGTCACAAGATGGCCACCCCCATGTCATCACAAGATGGCTGCCCCCACATTGTCACAAGATGGCTGCCCCCATGTTGTCACAAGATGGCCACAATAAGATGGCCAGCAGGGAAGGGCAGTTGGGGGTGACCAGGCCGGCAGGGGAGGGCAGTTGGGGGCAATCAGGCCAGCAGGGGAGGGCAATTGGGGGTGATTGGGCCGGCAGGGTAGCAGTTAGGTGTCAATGGGGCCTGCAGGGGAGTGGTTAGGGGGCAATCAGGCTGGCAGGCAGGCAGGCAAGTGGTTAGGAGCCAGCAGTTGCAGATTGTGAGAGGGATCCCAGATTGGAGAGGGTGCAGGCTGGGCTGAGAATTTCGTGCACTGGGCCTCTAGTATTAAATATAGATGTCAGCCTTTTTGTTTAGGACTTAAAGTGACCATAGGATTGGTTTCTAGTAGAGACTAGAAGTAAAGTCATGGGTGCAGTTGATTTTTCATCCTGGGGCAGAAGAGGACGTACTGGTTGCTTATACTGTATTTATAAAAGTGGAGGAAAACATTTGGAAGGATAAACATCCAACTGTTCACAAGGGTTACCTCTTGGAAGTAGAATGGGATACAGGGAATGGGGGTATATCATACTAGTATTTCACTATGGGCATTTCCCCTCCAAATTGGCAGAGTTTGAATTTAACATTTTTAGATTTGTATTTTCAAAATCTAACATAATTTAAGTTCTTATGCATGCATACTTAAATGGACAAACATTGTACATACACACACAGAGTGAATAAGTGCGTGTGATTTCAGAACTAATGGGCTTATATTCTTGGTATGTCTTGACTTATTTTCTAAAAGAAATAATTGGCATGACCAGTGCTGAAATTTCCAAAATAGCCACCTGTGTCAGTGACCTCTAACTGGGCATTCCTTCTGCTTAATGCGCTGGAATCTCTAGTTTGCAGCAGAAGGAAACACTGTCTGGTTTCACTATGAAATTCATGGAGCTCTCTGCTTGATATAATATAAAAGCCCTTTATTATTCAACCTGTGCATTCATCTATGCAACCATTTCTCCTTAGGGAAATGCTTGAAAATGGGATTTTTGTGGCCTTCTCTTCTATTTGACTTTTCTTCCCCTGCCTCCCTTTTCCTACCCTCATCTGGGTATCTATTAGTTATCTCTTTCAATAACACTGTTCTGGCTGCAGCGGAAGAGCTTTTTTAATGTAGGCGATGTACTTCAGACGTAACACCAGGTCACTTTCTGAGTAACGTTTTATGGAATTGATTAAACTTGAGCACCATAACTGTTGACTTTACAGGCTAGAAAAGAGACTCAGAGTGTTATGCTTTGGACAATTTGTGCCCCACAATTTTGAAAAATCAAATAAAGATAAGGGTTTAATGTGTTTGAAAAAGGAAACTGTTACCTACTTTTGAGTCTTCTGTATTTAAAAGACCTCAATGTTCAAAATGAAATAATACCTTTGGCACTAATGAAGTTAAGTTATAGTAAATAACTATATATAAAAGAAGGTGGACTTTTTAATTGTAAGGGTGAAGATAAAGATTTAAGTTGGTTTCTTCATGGCTCCAAACCTAACTGCTTAATTTCTCCTATTTTGCTGCTGGAACATGAACATATATTTGCTCTTGGTAAAGCTCTCAAGGTTGTGAGATGATGCAGAGCTAATCTTTTTATTAGAGCAATACATCTTTTGGGCTAAAATACAGTGGAATCATGGACCAACGGTAAAATTAAAAAAAAAAATTGTCTTGAGACCGGGAAATCCAAATCATTGACTTTATCTGCACACAAATGTGTATTGCCAATGGCTCAGTGATGTGGTTCATAATTAGCAGAAATAACAAAGAAATGATAAAAAACTGAGATAGGAAAGAAAAACCACCTTTAATTCATAGGGTTAGTTTTGTACTGTGTCAACGTAGCTAGGTTGGAACTATATCTGTCAGCATTTCCTTCCTTCTATAGTTCTGGATTAGGTTGACTGGTAGAAACATGTGGGTGAGTGTTGGCTGGCGGAAGTACCCCACCAGTCATTGCACCTCAAAGGTTAAAGGTCATCTACATTGTTGTTGATTTGCTGGAAGGTGGTGTGCAAGGAGGCTAATCTGCCACTTCACTTTCTGGGTGGAGGAGCAACGGGGCCCACAGCTCCTCCAGGTCTGGCTTCGCTCCTAGGTCAGGCACAGGTGATACTCAAAAGTGGGCAGTGCCATCCTCTTCTGCAACTCACCTTCACTATTGGGGTTAGATGAGGTGAGAATCAGGTACAGATTTCTTGCTTTTCCCCAATTTGCAGCTTTTCTTCTTGACTGCCTGTCCTACTGACCTTCAGTGACTTCAGACTCCAAACCAGATACAGAGTTTACAGCCTCCCAGAAACCCCTTTGAGAGAATGGATGTTGTTAATCTTGAATTATTTATTTGAATCTCAATTAACTTAATTTTTTAGTTCCTATTTCCCCACCTCTTAAATTGCACTTTTGCCACTAGACTTTAAGAGAATATGGCATAAAAAACCTGCTGAATAATTCTTTCTCATATATACTATCTGATTAAACTTTGCAATAAGAGTAGAGCAATCTGAACTTGGTATATTAAATGATTTTCAAATTGCAATGTGCTGCATTTTTCAGTTACATCCATAAGTAAAATAAATCAACTTCTGTCTTATCAGCATTGGGGGAATTTTTCATGTGTGATCATTGTATTTTAAAGTCAGCAATATATACACTGTCTTTTTAAATAAAAACGATATTACTAACTTTTCTTTAGTAAGGCTTATGCCTGAAACTATGTTTTTTGTTTTTTTGTTTAAAGCACCATTCCCATCATAGAAGCAAACATTTACTAAATGGCACCTATTATTATTTCTATGATCTAATTAAAAACTCTAAATTTTTTTCTGATTAATTTCACAATTAAAAAAATCTCCCTTAATATTATTTGTGTGTGTGTGTTTGGGAGTATGATCTACCTAGGCATAGACAGAGTAGTGAGATTGTTATTGGGCAGATATTTTTTGTAGTAAGTGCTGTTTTCATTTTTTTGAAGCAATGTGGGGTGTGTGTATGTTTGCTTGTGCTCACATACACACACACAAATATCCATATGTTACTTAATCTCGTAGACTCAATCATTGTTCATTTTACTTTGTGTTGGGTTGTCTCTTAAATGCAAGTTGGAGTTCTAACCATGGCAAGTTGTTTTTAAACATGCTAGTGATAGGATATGGTCATGTCAAGGCATGATGTGAAAGTAGATGTCCTACCAACAGAAAGCTACTAACATCCTTTTTTTGTTTAGCAAGTACAGCCTTTATTTACATTTATGTATGTACAATCATATAATGTGTACAAATACATATATAATATACACGATCCACAATTAACATATCAATGTCAACCAGAATATCTTATAGCCTGATCCTGTCCTATAATCTTTCTATGAAGCATACTGTGAATTTTGTAAGGAAGTGACAATCTGTCTCCTTCTGTCCTTCTCTTTGATTCTATGAACTCGGACTCAATGATGACATCCTTTATTCTTCCCTTCCATGCCTTTACATTCTAGTTCCCCTTTCCCTTGTCTCAATGTTCCTATCAAGCTATTATGACTTTAGGTAAATAAAAAATTAGTTATCTCTTCCCAAATGGCTGGAAATCCCCATATAAATTCATACAAATGTAAATATATAGATATGTGTGTATATATATGCAGATTTTCTGAAGCAAATCTCTCTCTACTGCACTTGCAAATTTCCCAAATACTGTTATGATAATACTAGGTGATTTATTTTACATAAGGGTGCATCTGAAAGGTGCAGCACATTGTGATTTGCAAACCATTTAACTTGCTAAGATCAGATTGTTCTGCTTTATCTGCAAAGTTCACCCACAAGGAATTTAATATAAAGGCTTTTATTCTGTTGTTTCATGTATTGTGCTTTCCTGAGATGTGATGGATGAGTTTGAAATGGGTGTGTGGGGGAGGAGAGAAGGAAATTAGCCACTCTGTGTCTTCTATGGAGAAGCAACCCCTAACCCTCCATTTCCCACAAGACTGTTGAGAGTGTTCAAGGACTCCCAGGAGAACGACAGCACAGTCTCTCGGGGAGACATTATTACTCAGATGTAAGGTAAATGGGCATGGGCCCAGGGAACAATGAGTCAGAATGTTGTCTCTCTAGCTCATGTTATTACTGAAATTCATACAGAGAATAGTGACGGAGTGCCAACATCCTCGCTAAGAGTATGTTCCCCTTTCCCCTCCTAACATTCATTTCATGGTGGTACTGTACCCGGGAGTTATACAACCAAGGCTGGTGTCTTGCTTTGCCATTAACTCATGTGATTTTTTGGCTAATTGCTTTAATTTTTTGGATCCCTTATGTATAAAATGAATAGGGAAATTCTCAGGTCTTTACAACTCTCAAATTTTATGATTGTCTTATATATTACCTCTCTTTATTTTCTTTAACCTGTCTCCCTTCCTGAACTATGATTTCCCATCCTTGATATCCTTTTATGATGACTATTTATTTTGTAAAATTTATTTATTTTTTTGAAGCAATTTCTTTTTAAAAATTAATTAATGAATTATTTATTTATTTATCTTTATTGTTGAGAGTTTTATAGATGCCTCCCATTTTCCCCCATTGCCTCTTCCCACTCAGTTCCAGCCCTACCACAGGCTTTCACCACACCATCGTCTGTGTCCATGGATTATACATACCCTATATAATGAAGAGCTAATATGCTAGTTAGACCGAACAGCAGAACGACCGTCTGGATGATTGTCTGGACGACCTTCCAGATGAAGCTGGGGCTGTGAGGGCCTACCCTTGCACGAATTTCATGCATCAGGCCTCTAGTATACATATAAGTGCTTTGCTTAATCTCTTCCCAACCTCTCTCCCCACTTCCTTCTGAGATCCATCTGTACCATGCTTCCATGTCTCTGGATCTATTTTGTTTATTTTGTTCATTAGATTCCAGATATAAGTGAGATCATGTGATACTTGTCTTTCTCTGACTGGCTTATTTCTCTTAGCATAATACTCTTACCCCTCCCCGCCCCCCTCCCCCCCACCCCCCGCCCCGCCAGGTCCCTTTTTACTGTCTCAAAGGATTAGAGATCCTTCTTTTTTACAGCTGCATTGTATTCCATGGTGTAAATGTACTACAGCTTTTTTATCCACTCATCTCCTGATGGGCACTTGGGCTGTTTCCTGATCTTAACTATTGTAAATAGTTATTTTTAAAAAAATCCTCATCTAAGGATATGTTTTTCATTGATTCTAGAAAGAGAGGAAGGGAGGGGGGTGGGCAGAGAGAGAGAATCAGTTACCTGTTGCCTCCTGTATGCACCCGGACCGGGGATTGAACTCGAAACTTGGGTCTGTGCCCTGATCAGGAATTGAAACCCATGACCCTTTTGTGCACAGTATGACGCTCTAACCAGCTGAGCCACAATGGCCAGTGTGATGGCCATTTATTTATTTTTAAATGTGCACATTTTATTGTGGTGAATGGCTCATTTTCTTTCCATTTATACATTTAATTAAATGTTTATTGAGCTACTACAGTGTGCCAAGCACTGGGGTTTAAATATTGGATGAGATAATAAAGAAGCCATCCCTTCAAAGAAGAGGGAATGCAGATGAAAAAAATTTAAATATTTGTTTATATAGAGTGATATTCTAGGAATGGGGAAGTACAGAATATCATGGGATCAAATAGGTCAAGGGACTGGCATCAGCCTCCTGGAGATGTGGCAATTAGGTGGAGGCTTGAAAGTTTAGTAGGAAATTCTACACAGATGGGAGATACTTAGGAGGTCTATAGACAAGCCTTGGTTATTGATAAGACATAGACGGAGGTGAGGGAAAAAGAAGAGTAAAATAATGTTTAATCAATTGCTAACTGGCTTGGGGATAGTAGAGGAGTTTGGGAAAACAGAAAAGAGGAGAGGGAAAGGCAGTGAGTAGGTTGAAAGTGTTTAACACAGTGGTTCCCAACGTGGGTCACACACCCCACAAGGGGGCAATTTGATTTTTAAGGGGGGCAATTCGAGAATGAGTTATTAATAGTGAATTTTTTGCTTTTCTTACAGCTCGAGGGGCCTCATATACAGTATATAAATATGTATTGTGACATATTTATGCATATCAGTTCTCTATTATATGTTTTGAAACTTTATTTGCTATTTTTTCATATCACTTCATATTATTATTATTTAACAATTTCTTAGTGATTTCTTCCTCAGTACTTCAACTGTCCTTTTATTCTTTTATTTTTCTCTCTCATGGATGCTATGTTCTTTGGAAGCTTGTTTAGACCACATTAATGGCCTTTTTGGCTCCCTCCACATGAACAGGAATTCATTTTTTGAATAATAAGAATTATATATCACAGGGGGGCATCAGGATTGTAGAGATGCATAGGTGGGGCATGGCCAAAAAAAGGTTGGAAACAACTGGTTTAACAGAAGTTGATTCAATTAGAAGACCAGTAGTAATTTTATACTGGGGGTGCTTTTGAGAGCAAAATACTTTTATGTACATTTTCTCATATGCCTCATAATATCAGAAGGTAGAAATTATTGCTCCAAATGTTAAGAAAAATTTTCAAAATTTGGAGACAGGCAAAAAGATAACCAAATATCCTTTGGATGTCACAGTGTTATGGAATTCTCCAGGGGTATCTTTGACTTATCTGAATACTGTTGAGGATATTTTTACAACTCAGGAAGGGTAGATGTTAACTTGTAGAAACTGATATACAAATGATTATTAGCTTCTAGAGTAAAATTTCTCTCTGGTGTAAAAGTTAACCCCAAAGGTTTTATTGTACTGTAAGACACTAGTTGTGTATCTTATTACACTTTCCTACCTAGTTAAGCAATCTTATTCCAGCAAACTTACTTTCTATCTTTTCTATAAGCCTTTGAGATATCTTTACCATTCTGCTGGCTCCCACATTAATTTGTTAAATAAAACTTTGACCTGTACTTAATATATATTTGTGTGATAGTCATGTTTTTAGCTTTTTGAAAATAATACTTTGAATTGAAGTAAAATAAGGAATTGATATTATAGCCATGTGTATTTTTCCTTTGGTAAAAGTATAAAAATAGAAAATAAGCTTTTTAATAATTAGGTCAAAGTGTTGACTCATATTGAGCTTTAGTCAACTCTAATCCTTATGTCTCATTTATTTTAATTATTAACTGTGTGAAAAACACATAACATTAAATTTACTATCTTAATCATTGCTAGGTGTACAGTTCAGTTGTGTTAGGTATAGTCAGATTTATGTGTAACAGATCCCTAGAACTTTTTCATTTTGAAAAACTGAAACTCTGTACCAATTAAGCAACTATTCCCCATTTCTCCCTCTCAGCAGCACCATTTATTAAAAACCTGCCTTTATTCCTGATTGCTAAGGTAGTCTTCATTACATATCATAGATTTCTTGTTTTCAATTGACCCATTTAACAATTCTACAATAAATACTGGTTTATTTATTTGTAGCTTTACACTTTGTTTTACTGTTTCATGGGACTACTACCCCATTTTTAAAATGGGCTTTTCCTCCTTACTTTCCAGATTAATTTAGGCTTTTTTAAGTTAAAAAAGGTGTTTGAGATTTTAATTATAATTTCATTAATATTCAGAAATGTCTGCTATTTCTTTACTTAATCAAATGTTTAAAGAAACTATTAGAAAACTGTTACTGGATTTTTAAATATGGATCCTGCCATTCTTTTTTTTTTTTTTTTTCACTGTAGATATTATCTCTTTTTACAATTAGGCATCAGATTTAAAGATATTTATATTTTCCAAGTGGGTTCTCCAAACATGTAGAAAACATTTAATTTCTGTAACTTCATCTTATATTGCAACTTTAAAAAAATTGATTTTTAGAGAGAGAGGAAGGGAGAGGGAGAGAGTGAAATATTGATCAGCTGCGTCCTGCTGGGGATCGAGCTCACAACCCAGGCATGTGCCTTGACCAGGAACTTAACCAGCAAGCCGTCCGTGCAGAGGACGATGCCTAACCAACTGAACCACACCAGCTAGGGCTAATGGGACCTCTTTTATTTGGTCCCTGTTTAGCTTGAGGTTGGTTTGTGGAATGTGGATATTGGGTTTTCATCTATTTTTAGCACATTTTATCTTATTATTTCTGGCCTGAGCCAGGTGTCAACTGATTTGAGATGTGGTGAGGCAGGCAGCTTTGTGCAGTGTTAGCTCCACTTCTCAGTTAGGCCACCTGCAGCTCAAGAGATACATCTTCTCTCAAGAATATTGAACGCACAGATTCTTCTACCTGCACTCTGGCATGCCAGCTTCCTCAGGGTTCCTTCTGATACGTAATTAACTCTGTTCAACAGCTATGAATCCTGCACATTCTAGTTCATTCAGTCCACATCTCTCTATCTTGAATACAAGGACATGAGCATTAAGTGCTCTGATGAAATCAAGATACAATAAACCTCTGGCACCCTCCTGCCCATCAGTCTAGTATTCCCAGAGGAAATGAGGCTAGTCCAGTTTATCGAAATGAACCCCATTTTCATTTCCCCAATGTTCATAAACCATCTAAGATTATCCCGAGGTTCAATATAAAATCTTCCTTGATTCTACTTTTCATTTCTTTTGAAATATAGACATTTGCTCCCAGCTCGTCTTTGGGAACCTTTCCCTTTCTCAGCATTTTGATTGTGGTTGTGGGATTATAACTGTGGTCTTTTCAATATTCTGGAATGTAATTATTTTGGGCCTGAAACTTGAATTTATTTAAAACTGCTGGCTATGTCCTTACTGTCCACCTTTCTTGGGCTTTAATTCCTCTTAAACCATATTGGCACTTTCCTCTCCAGAGTGAAGGTCATGCTTCAGACAGAGAAGACTGAGACAAAATAGGTGTTGAATAACTTTGATTACAAACAGTGGGTTGGCCATGATGGTTTCTTTGTTTTGTGAAAATAAATAGCTTAAAAAGACACATTTGGTCTACAGAATTTTCCCCAATGCTCAAGCCATTCTGGATTTTAACTTTCAAAACAATATTCCTACAGTTTTTTGCACTTAGAAACATTCCTTCTAGAGTATCTCCCACTTTTTCCCCCCCATTTTTGTGCGAGGTTTTAAACCTATGTTTATTAGTGTACAGTCCTAGTCAGTTAATTTTTCTTTTTCATTGGAATAATTTTTTATTGTATGGTCAGTATTTGGTTAAAAGTCCTGTATTCTTCCAGACCCCTTTACCCTCATAGAGTTTCTGTTAACACACATTCAACAAGGGCTGAAAACATATATGTTATGGAAACATCATTTGATGAGAGTTGAACATAAATATTCAGATATCTAGCTATCTATAGAGAGTTGTTTATATGCATTTATATGTAGTTATAATGTATATAATGTATTTTTAGTTTTATAACATATATAAATGAATATTAATTTATACATTTATATATATATAAAATTTTAAAAATCTCTCTCTCTATATAAACCTTAAACATGGATAAGCACAAGTTTATTGAAGATATTTAAAAGATTTTTTTCACTGAAGGGCACACAACCCTTTCAGACTTTCTAAAAATATTATTTTAAAATTAGAAAACAAAAGAAAAGAGGATCAACTTAAAAGTATTGGAGAACCTTCCTGTACTGTGCACGTATTCTGGGGACCTGTCAGGCAAGGAGTCACTCCTGTGTTGAGGTTATTCTACTGTGACAGATCAGCACATCTCATCCTGTGGTTTGAGACTCACTGACACAGCAACTTGAACTTTCCCTTTGACCTTTGTGAAATTCAACTTTTGGCTTGCAGAGAAATCTGTGTTTCATTGACTGTGAAATTAGGAGAATCTCCAATGAGTAAAAAATGATTAGCTTTCACTTTTGGATGAAAATATGCCAAGGACAAACACTGATTTTAAGAGATCCTTTATAGAGCACTGCACCTTATAAAACCTCGCTCGGAGACAGCGTCATTGATGTATCTCTGGAGCCAAAATCTCACCTTCCAGTTCATTACCTCTCAGCTTAAAAATTTTTTTGGATGACTTTCCAAGTCAGTTTGTTTATGACCTTAATAGCAGTGTTTTTAGACATGATGATACAATTGCCAGATGATACTTACTAGTGATTTAAATAGTGGCTATTCAAATACTCTTTATTTCTCCGGAATCCGTTGAATTGACACCTTCTTTCTTCTACTCTCCCCAGCTGAGCACTTGTATTTTCTGGACAACCATATCACTTGTTTATAGTTTTATTATATCACTTATCACTTGCATTTTAATATTTTGTTTATGTGCTTTCCCTCTGGACCGTAAGCTGCTCAAAGGCAGGATCTCACTTTTACAAGTGTGTGTGCTCCTAGCATATAGCACAGGACTTGGAACATAGTGCTCAACTAAATGTTGACTCCATGGACTCATTGTTTGAAAAATTTAAAACATCTATAAAAATAAAAGTGTAATATGCTAATTAGACTGGATGTTCTTCCAGACGTCCTTCCTTCCGGACAAAGCTGCAGCGGGCGGGGGCCCAGGCAGAGGCGGCAGATGCCCCTGGCCGCGGAGCTGGCAGGTGGGGGCCATGGCAGTGGCGGGTGGGGGCTAGGGCCAAGGCCCTTGTACGAATTTTGTGCACTGGGCCTCTAGTAAGTATTATAAGGGTGACTCAGTGGGATGCAGTAGATGTGAGTGTGGAAATAACATGTTACTTATATTTTATTTGTAAATTGGTATTTGGAGGCCTGCTCTGTGTATGAAGTCCTGTGTAGGACAAATGACCTCAAGAACACCTCTTTTTCTTCCTCTGTTTTATTATATTCAAATATCCACACATATAGATAGAGCTCCAGGAGGCCCTTTCACTTTATAGAGTGGCCCCAACCTTGATGTAATGCTGAGGGAGGTTCAGAAGCAAATACCCATTTCCCCCCACCCTTCCTAGGTAACTTTGACTCCTTCAGACAGTTTAAACAACTGTTTTAAAGAAACAAAATGCCCAGTGCATTGGGAAAGGCAGCTATTGCTTTGGTATCCAATTCATACCTTTCCCTTGAAGTCAGGGAGTTATATTTCTTCTGTGAAATAACTTTCCTTCTTTAGTTGTTCAATTTGATTAAAGGATTTTTGATTAAGCATTCAGGGGTTAGAATAAATAAAAACCATATCATTGGCATATCATTACTATCTAGTAGCACATTTAACACTCAGCTTTGCTGTGATATCTATCTTCTATCTTCTATCTATCTTTTCTTCTATCTTCGTCCGTGATATTACACCCAACCCCCTCCAAAAAAAGGCAGTAATGTCACTGCAAGCTTCAGAAGTTAGCATTAAAATGAATACTTTTTAATTTCTTTGGATGAGATGGGGCTCTGGGCTCTGGGACAATGCTGATGGATGATGTTTTAATGCAGCTGAAATGTTATTTTTACTGAACCAGGGAAAACTATAAATTTTGCTTCATTGCCACTGATGGCTCTATGCATAAAACTATGGTGGCGCCCCTCGGCCGTGAATAATCACCTCGGCACGGCAGATGTTACTTTTCGGGGAAAGCAATTCTTATGCCGAAGAATTGTGGAAAGATTAATTGTCTACAGCTGTTTCATGGCCCACAGCAATCTTGATACATTTATGATAAGTTTAAGAGCTCACTGGAGGCAGCGCCTATTCCCTGTTGTGAGAAAGGGGAGGGGGGAGAAGCCAGAGGCTTTATTTTGACACCTGGATTCATAGAATCTGTCAGCTCCATTACAGCCTTCATAGAAATCAGACCGCTGGCAGTTCTGAAATGATTGTGAGTGAGGTAAGATGCAGGAATTATCCAGACATAGATAAAGAAAAGGAGACTGAGAAGAATTATTCAAATTTGTGCAAATGAATTGCTTCCATTTTTCCTCCCTCTGCCAAGTGGAAATTGAATGTGACCCGCTCTGACCTTTCTCTATTAAGTGCTGCAAATTGCAGTAAATGCACAGTTCTGAGTGCCCTAATGAGACAGAGCCCCAGCAAAGCCTCATTAATAAGGGGAGTTTGACCTTGCTGGTCAGCCCTTCATTCGATATTGAAAAGAAATAAGAAAAAAGAAGAGATGACCCACTGTAAATTTTGAACAATACATTTGATTTAGTTTGCATATACTCCCAGCCAGCCGGTTCTGAACCTTTTTCCCTCTTCTGTTTCTTTTCAGCCACAGGCTAGAAGGAGTGGTACTTAACTTTTAGGTCCCAATGGAATGTGGCGACAGAGATGCACTGAGTCTTGGGTGGAAAGGACATTTATCTCCTGTCTTCTTGCCCCTTGTGAACTAGGTCCATGAGCTCTTGTTTTACTTTTCTTTCTTCTCTCCTCTCCTGCCCCTGTCTTTCTCCCTCTCTCTTTAATCCCTCCCTCTCTCTCTCCTTCTTCCTTTCTTCCCTTTTCCCTTGTACATAAAGGAATTTGTCCATTTTGAAGTATACTTGTATATGTTTGAAAGGGAGGTTGGCTCTCTGGATTTTACTGTGGCTTTGTGCAGACACAGGCTCTGATACTTTCTTTTTAACTGATGTAAGAAAATCGAGGGCATAAGGTGGAGTAGTGCTACTTGTTTTTGGAAAATTTTTAACCTTATTAATCATGAAGGGTAGCCCACAAACATGGAACTGGGACTCACGGTTCCAGGGTCCTCTTAGATGTCTCAAATTTAGTTATGGATTTAGCTCTTGGCTTCCTTTAAACCAGTGGTCGGCAAACTGCGGCTCGCGAGTCACATGCGGCTCATGAGCTGCGGTTTGCCACTCTGTTGACTAATGAGTTTGCCAACCACTGCTTTAAACCAATGCTAATAACACCTCTAATTCTATTCAGGGAATTTCCTGAGTACAAGGAAGCCCTGTGAGCAAGGCAGGCAACAGTTCTTAAATTTGTTTATTTGAAGAACTAGAGGCCTGGTGCACGAAATTCGTGCATGGGGGGTGTGTCCCTCAGCCCAGACTGCACTCTCTCCAATCTGGGACCTCTCACAACCCAGGACTGCTGGCTCCCAACTGCTTGCCTGCCTGCCTTCCTGATTGCCCCTAACCGTTTCTGCCTGCCAGCCTGATCACCCACTAACCTCTCCCCTGCCAGCCTGATTGATGCCTAACTGCTCCCCTGCCAGCCTGTTTGCCCCTAACTGCCCTCCCCTGCAGGCCTGGTCACCCCTAACTGCCCTCCGCTGCAGGCCTGGTCACCCCCAGCTGCTCTCCCCTGCAGGCCTGGGTCCCCCCCAGTTGCCCTTCCCTGCAGGCTTGATTGCCCCCAACTTCCCTCCTCTGCAGGTGTGGTCACCCCTAACTGCCCTCCCCTGCAGGCTTGATTGTCCCCAACTGCCCTCCCTTGCAGGCCTGGTCCCTCCCAAATGCCCTCCCCTGCTGGCCATCTTGTGGCGGCCATCTTGTATCCACATGGTGGCAGCCATCTTTGACCACATGGGGGCAGCCATCTTGTGTGTTGGAGTGGTGGTCAATTTGCATATTACTCTTTTATTAGATAGGATAACTCCTAACATGTAGAGATGTGTTGAAACATTCTTGTAGAATCTTAACATTTGAAGAGCTTTTAAAAGTTACCCACTCCAAACTTCTTGCAAGGCTTGATCTTGCAGTATCCTGATATTGAAGGTAGGCAAATACCTGAGAATTGGGCTGTTTCATTACTGGCAGTTCTGACTTGTGCAAAGTTCTTTCATATGTATTATTAAAGGAAAATATTGTTGTCACGTACTGACTATATTCCAAGGTCCAATTTGAATGGAGCATATAAAACCACCAAAATGAGATGGTTGGCCTCCGGAAGAACTGCTTTACCAAATTGTTTTTGAGTTATGCTTTTGGCTTGCATGGAGGGATGTCCTATGGATCTGCAGCCTGAAAGTCACTGTTGAAACTATTTGGAATATTGTTGAAGATTTCTCCTGTACAATGTTCTTTTCATGAGGTCCCACAGGACAACTTCTTTGTTTTTTACAACTAGAAAAAGTTGGGTTTGTTCTCAGGCACTGGTTTGATTTTATCTAAATGGACAAATGACTTATATCTGATCATGTTTCTTGTATTTCTTTGACTATAGGAATGCTCAAACCAAGTTTATAGACCACTTATTGCAAATATGCAAAATTTTATAGCATATGTTAAAATATTTTTGAATAGATAATTCAAAAATATTTTAACATATGACTCTGGTACCAAATTAAAAAATATAAAAAGGGTATATAGTAAAAGTACATCTCTTTCTTCCCTCATTCCTCTAGTCTACAATTTGTCTTTTTAGAAGCAACCACTATTACCAATATCTGAATATTCTCTGCTTTTATAACATAAACTGAGATGATTATAGGTTATGCTCTACGCTAAAGATGAAGAACCATCAGATGGTTTGAAGTGGGAAGTCAAATAGACCAGATTACACATTGGGTAGGGCTTGTTGGTTTGTGTTAACTGGAGGTACAGAGGGACAGTTAGGAGGCTGCTTTTATTGTGCAGGCAGATGCTAATAAAAATGAAATATGTTTAATTTAAGTAGGTAGTATTAGACTATCTTCCTAAGTGATTGTACCAATTATGCATGAAGATTATATAGGAATCAATGTTGTTTCATATCTTGAGCAACACTTGATCTTGTCAGTCTTTTGATTTTAGCCATTTTAGTGGGTGTATATAGTGGTACCTTATCATGGTTTGAAGTAACATTTCCTGGATGATGACTGTGGCTGAGAGTCTTTTCATGTTTTTTTTTTTTTATTATTATTAGAATATTTTTTTTAAAAATCTGTCTCCTAAGACTTATTTCTATTGTGTTTTTTTTTTGTATTTTTGTTATGTAGCATATCTTTCCATATTTTATTTACAAGCCCTTTGTCAGTTATGCATTGTAATTTTTAAATATCTATAAACAGTAGCATATTTACATAAATTGTGGAATATTCATGTAATGGTAGGCTATATTGTAATGAAAATAAATGAACTTAAACTGTATGTGGCAACATAGGTAAATCCAGACATAAAAGAGCACATATTGTATGGCTCCATTTATATAAGTCTAAAACCAGGTAAACCTCATTCATGGCATCAGAAATTAGGGCAGTAGTTACTTTTGGAGACAGGGTGAGTGATAATTAGGAGAGGCACAAGAGGGCTTCTGAAATGCTGCTAATCTTCCATTTGTTGACCTGGGGTGTGGCTACATGGGTGTATTTACTTTTTATAATTAATTGAGCTGCATACTTTTGATTTGTGCAATTTTCTGTATGAAGTGACATATCCACAAAAAGTTAAAAAATGGTTTTGGATGGATAAAAGATTTAAATGAAAGTCATGAAATGATAAAAATCCTAGAAGAAACCATAGGCAGCAAAATCTCAGACATCTCACATAGAAATATGTTTGCGGATATCTCTCCTAAGGCAAGGGAAATTAGGAGAAAATTAACAAATAAGACTGCATTAAAATAAAAAGCTTCTGCACAGCAAAAGAAACCACCAACAAAATGAAAAGGGAGCCCACTGCATGGGAGAACATATTTTCCAATGAAACATCTGATAAGGGGTTAATATCCAAAATATATAAGGAACTCATGCAACTTAACAAAAGAAAGACAATCCAATTAAAAAATGGGCAAAGGACCTAAATAGACATTTCTCCAAAGTGACTCTTGGACATATAGAAGGCCAAGAGACATATGAAAAATGCTCAAAGTCACTGATCGCTAGAGAGATGCAAATGAAAACAACATTGAGGTATCACCTCATTGTCATAATAGCTACATCAACAAATTAACAAATGACAAGTGCTGGCGAGGATGTGGAGAAAAGGGAACCCTAGTACACTGCTGGTGGGAATACAGATTGGTGCAGCCACTGTGGAAAACATTATGGAGTTTTCTTAAAAAACTAAAAATGGGGCTGCCACTTGACACAGTCCTAGTAATCTCACTTCTGGAAATATAGCCTAAGAATCCCTACCTGAAACAACAATCATAAAGAATATATGCATCCCTATGTTCATAGCAGCATTATTTAAAATAGCTAAGATCTGGAAACAGCCTAAGTGCCCATCAGTAGATGAGTGGATTAAAAAGCTATGGTACATTTACACAATGGAATACTAAGCAGCTGTAAAAAAGAAGGATCTCTTACCCTTTGAGACAGCATGGAGGGACCTGTGGAGTATTGCTAAGCCAAATAAGCCAGTTAGAGAAAGGTAATTATCACATGATCTCACTCATCTGTGGGATCTAATGAACAAAATATACTGATGAAGAAAATAGATTCAGAAATATAGAAGCATGGAACAGACTGATGAATCTCAGAGGGAAGATGGGGTGGACAAGTAGGTGGGGAGTGATTACTTGGGGAACTTATATGCATATATGGACACAGACAATAGAGTGGTGAAGGCCTAGGAGAGGCAGGTGCAGGGTGGAGGGGGTCAATCTACACTAATAAAAGAGAAACGTGTAAATTGACCGTCACTCCGCTATGCCAACCAGCCAATCAGGAGCGAGTATGCAAATTAACCCAACAAAGATGGCACTGCTGGAGTGTCCGGGCCTGTCAGCCTGGCTGGTGGCCACGGGAGCCCAGCCTCCCGAGGCAGATCCAGCCTTGCTGCTCCGCCGCTGCTGGAGTCTCCGGGCCTATTGGCCCGGCCGGGGGCAGCGGGGGCCGAGAGGCGAGGCAGGATCTGCCCACTCTGGCGGCGCATCCAGCCTTGCCACTCTGCCTCTGCTGGAGTGTTCAGGCCTGTTGGCCTGGCCGGGGGCCGCGGGAGCCTAGTGGTGAGGCTGGATCTACCGCCGTTGGAGTGTCTGGGCCTGTCAGCCCCTCCATGAGGCTGGATGCTGCATCCAGGGGGCACACGCAAATTGTCCCCACAGGAGTTCAACCAGGAGACCAGGAGTTCAATCACTTGCTATGATGTACACTGACCACCAGGGGGAGGCGTGGAATGAAGGAAGACCCCAGCTGGCAGCCGGGGAAGAGAGGCCCCAGCCAGCAGCTGGCAGCCAGGGAAGGCAGGCCCCAGCCAGCAGCTGGCAGCTGGCCGCTGTGGAAGGGAGGCCCTGGCCGGCAGCCAGAAGGCCCTGATCAGCCCTGATCACCAGCCAGGCCTAGGGACCCTACCCGTGCATGAATTTTGTGCACCGGGCCTCTAGTAGGAAAATAAAAAAGGACATCTGTAATACTTTCAACAATAAAGATAAATTTAAAAAAATGGTTTTGGGCTGTGTAGATGATGAAATGTATTTGATGACTGATTTACCAAAACTGGATTATAATGTTTCTAAAGAACAATACAAGTTAGAAGACTATATAAATTTCCCTGCTGAAAAATAAGAATGGCGTTAGGAATGAGAATTAGGGCTGGTGAGAAGTGAATAAAATCTAGCAATTTCTGAGAGAGGTGGTCCTCATCCTATATTGCAAGTCCTTCCTGAAACAACATTCTGAATGTCCCCTTCAGGGTTAATGTAAGACCTGGATATAGGCAGGATGTAGTGGATGGAAAGACCTTGCTGGGAACCAAATGCAGACTAGCTGCCTCTGGCCCAATTGTGCATAAAATCCCTGAAGGTAATCACAGAAAAATAAGTAGCTTTGAAATGACAAAATATTCACAATTTCAAGATGCAAAGATATTATTTTGTTCCTCATGGGATGAATCAGAAAACAGTTCCTCAAATAGGTTTTACATAATTAACCTCTCTGCCCAGTGGAAAGCAACCAAATCAGAGAGTGGTGTTGAGCAAATTCTCTGATTTTTGATTCACTCTAAGGGTTACATTGGCATATGATTCTACTTACAAAATTTTTGTGTGTGATTTTAGTGTGGCTTCTGCAGTTAGACTGCAGTTCACATTTGGACTTAGTCCCTTATAAGCTATGTGACTAGGCACATTATTTAATCTTTCTGCAAATATGGGACTAGAAATAGTGTGCACCTCATAGGGCTCTTCTGAAGATTGCATGAGAATATGCTGCCCAGCCTGCGTGGCTCTGAGATCCTGCTACTAGAGTTCTGAAAAACAGTGTACCACTGCCTAGTGGGCTAGCCATATTTTTCTTTAAGTTATTTCATTGCTGTCTTCTTTATAAGGGCTACACTAAAAAATTATGAACTTTATACATTTTATTTTATTTTATTTTACACATTTTTATTAACTAACCCAGATACTGATTTAATTAGCCAAGGAAATGAAATTTTATTAGAAGCAAGGTAAACACACGGCAGAAGTAGATGAGGCATGTTTTACCAGGTTGTTTTTATTTTTTTGTTTTGTTTTGTTTTTCATATGCAGAGGGAAGCCAAAGTTTTGCCAATCCCAAAATATTCCTTTTGGGATATTGGTTTTAAGCTGGTTATTAAGGAACAAAAGACTCAGAAAGAAACTTTGACCCTCCCGCTTTACCTGCCTAAAGGAATTTATTTGTTTTTAACTTTTTAAAATTTCTTATTGATTAAGATATTACATATGTGTCCTTCTCCCCCCATCCCCCCCCTTCACTCATGCCCTCACCCCACCCCCTGTTGTCTGTGTCCATTGGTTAGGCTTATATGCATGCATACAAGTCATTTGGTTGATCTCTCCACCTTACCCCCACACTCCCCTACCTTCCCTCTGAGGTTTGATGGTCTGATCAATGCTTCTCTGTCCCTGGATCTGTTTTTGTTCATCAGTTTATGTTGTTCATTATATTCCACAAATGAGTGAGATCATGTGATACTTATCTTTCTCTGTCTGGCTTATTTCACTTAACATAATGCTCTCCAGCTCCATCCATGTTGTTGCAAATGGTAAGAACTCCTTTTTTTACCGCAGCGTAGTATTCCATTGTGTAGATGTACCACAGTTTTTTAATCCACTCATCTGCTGATGGGCACTTAGGCTGTTTCCAAATCGTAGCTATGGTGAATTGTGCTGCTATGAAATGAGGGGTGCATATATCGTTTCTAATTGGTGTTTCTAGTTTCTTGGGATATATTCCTAGAAGTGGGATCACTGGGTCATATGGGAGTTCCATTTTTAGTTTTTTGAGGAAACTCCATACTGTTCTCCACAGTGGCTGCACCAGTCTGCATTCCCACCAGCAGTTCATGAGTGTTCTTTTTTCTCTGCATCCTTGCCAGCACTTGTCATTTCTTGAGTTGTTTATAATAGCCATTCTGACAGGTGTGAGATGGTACTGCATTGTTGTTTTGATTTGCGTCTCTCTGATGATTAGTGACTTTGAGCAGGTTTTCATATGTCTCTTGGCCTTCCTTCTGTCTTTTTTCAAAAAGTGTCTATTTAGATCAGATGCCCATTTTTTGATTGGGTTGTTTATCTTCTTTTTGTTAAGCTGCATGAGTTCCCTGTAAATGTTGGAGATTGAACCCTTATTGTTGATATCATTGGCAAATATGTTTTCCCATGCATTGGGCCTTCTTGTTGTTTTATTGATGGTTTCCTTTGCTGTGCAAAAGTTTTTTTATTTTGATGTAGTCCCATTTGTTTATTTTCTCTTTAGTTACCATTGCCCTAGGAGCAGTATCAGAGAAGAAGTTCCTTCGGCATATGTCAGAGATTTTTCTGCCTATGGATTTCTCTAATATTTTTATGGTTTCCCATCATATGTTTAAGTCCTTGATCCATTTTGAATTTATTTTTGTGTATGGTGTAAATTGGTGGTCTAGTTTCATGTTTTTCCATGTATCTGTCCAATTTTCCCAACTCCATTTATTGAAGAGACTGTCTTGACTCCATTGTATATTCAGGCCTCCTTTGTCAAATATTAATTGAGCATAGTGATTTGGGTTGATTTCTGGGTTCTCTATTCTATTCCATTGATCTATATGTCTGTTCTTGTGCCAATACCAGGCAGTTGTGAGAACAGTGGCTTTGTAATACAGCTTGAAATCTGGTACTGAGATACCCCCTACTTTGTTCTTCTTTCTCAGGATTGCTGTAGCTATTTGGGGTCTTTTTTTATTCCAGATGAATTTTTGGAAAGTTCGTTCTAGGTCTGTGAAATATGCCATTGGTATTTTAATGGGAAGTGCATTGAGTTTATAGATCACTTTGGGTAGTATGGACATTTTGATGATGTTGATTCTACCAATCCATGAACATGGTATGTTCTTCCATCTGTTTATGTCTTCCACTATCTCTTTTTTCAGTGTCATGTAGTTTTCCATGTATAGGTCTTTTACCTCCTTAGTTAAGTTTATTCCTAAGTATCTTAATTTTTTTGGTGCGAAGGTAAATGGGGTTGCTTTTTTAGACTCTCTTTCTGTAAGTTCACTATTGGTGTATAGAAATGCCATAGATTTCTTGGCATTAATTTTGTATCCTGCTACATTGCCAAATTCATTTATTAAGTCTAATAATTTTTTGATGGAGTCTTTAGGGTTTTCTATGTACAGTATCATGTCATCTGCAAATAAGGACAGCTTTACTTCTTCTTTTCCAATTTGGATGCCTTTTATTTCTTCTTCTTGTCTGATTGCAATGGCTAGAACTTCCAGCACTATGTTGAACAGGAGTGGTGAGAGTGGGCATCCCTGTCTTGTTCCTATTCTTAGGGGAAATGGTTTTAGTTTTTGTCCATTGAGTATGATGTTGGCTGTGGGTTTGTCAAAAATGGTTTTATTATGTTGAGATATGATCCTTCTATTTCCACTTTGCTGAGAGTTTTTATCAAGAAAGGGTTTTGGATTTTGTCAAATGCTTTTTTTTTTTGCATCAATTGATATGACTGTGTGGTTTTTATCTTTCAATTTGTTTATGTGATGTATCACGTTTATTGACTTGTGGATATTGTACCATCCTTGCATCCCCAGGATAAATCCTACTTGGTCATGGGGAATGATCTTTCTGATGTACTGCTGGATCCAATTTGCTAGAATTTTTGTTGAGGATTTTGGCGTCTATGTTCATCATGGATATTGGCCTATAATTCTCTTTCTTTGTAATGTCTTTATCTGGTTTTGGTATTAGGGTGATGCTGGCTTCATAGAAGGAGCTTGGAAGTGTTCCTTCCTCTTGAATTTTCTGGAATAGTCTGAGGAGGATAGGTTTTAGTTCTTCCTGGAATGTTTGGTAAAACTCTCCTGTGAAGCCATCTGGCCCCGGGCTTTTGTTTGCTGGAAGCTTTTTGATGACTGCTTCAATTTCTTCCATAGTTATCAGCCTATTGAGATTTTTAGAATCTTCCTGAGTAAGTTTTGGAAGGTTGTATTTTTCTAGGAATGTGTCCATTTCCTCCAGGTTGTCTAGTTTGTTAGAATAGAGCTGTTCATAGTATTTTTTAATAATCCTTTGTATTTCTGTGGGGTCTGTTGTTATTTCACCTCTTTCATTTCTGATTTTGTTCATTTGGGTCCTCTCTCTTTGCTTCTTGGTGAGCCTGGCTAGAGGTTCATCAATCTTGTTTATCCTTTCAAAGAACCAGCTCTTGGTTTCATTGATCTTTTGTATTTTTTTTTTTTTGTCTCGTTGTCATTCATTTCTGCTCTGATCTTTAATATTTCCTTCCTTCTGCTCACTGTGGGATTTTCTTGTTGCTCTCTTTCTAATTCTTTGAGGTGTTGAGTTAGATGATTTATTACCATTTTTACTTGTTTTTTGAGGTAGGCCTGTAGAGCAATAAACTTCCCTCTCAGGACTGCTTTCATTGTGTCCCACAGTATTTGCAACCTTGTGTTTTTATTGTCATTAGTCTCCAGGATGTTTTTAATTTCTTCTTTAATCTCATTTATAACCCAATCATTGTTTAATAGCATGCTATTCAGCTTCCAAGTGTTTGAATATTTGGAATGTTTTTATTGTAGTTTATTTCTAATATTATGCCATTGTGGTCTGAGAAAATGCTTGATATGATTTCAATCTTTTTGAGTTTCGGGAGACTTTGTTTGTGACCCCATATGTGGTCTCTTTTTGAAAATGTCCCATGTGCATTTGAGAAGAACGTATATTCCATGGCTTTGGGGTGAAATGTTCTGATGATGTCAATTAGTTTCATCTGATCTAGTGAGTTATTTAGAATTGCTGTTTCTTTGCTGATTTTTTGTCCAGTGGATTTATCCAGTGATTTCAGTGGTTTATTAAAGTCCCCTACTATGATTGTATTGTTGTCAATCTCTCCCTTGAAATCTTACGGGAGTTTTTTATGTATTTGGGTGCTCCTGCATTGGGTGCATATATGTTCATCAGGGTTATATCCTGTTGTTGTATCGATCCCTTTATTATTATGAAGTGGCCTTCCTTATCTCTTATTATGGCCTTTACTTTGAGGTCTATTTTGTCAGAAATAAGTACTGCTACCCCAGCTTTATTTTCATTTCCCTTTGCCTGAAAGATGTTTTTCCACCCCTTTACTTTCAGTCTGTGTGAATGCCTTTTTCTGAGGTGGGTCTCTTGTAGACAGCATATATATGGATCATGTTTTTTTATCCATTCAGCCACTCGATGTCTTTTGATTGGAGCATTTAGTCCATTTACGCTTAAAGTTATTATTGAAAGGAACTTATTTGTAGCCATTTTTACTTTTTGTGTCTATGTCCCTTCTTACCTTTTTATTTCTTCTTTTTACACCAGTCCCTTTAGCATTTCTTGCATTGCTGGCTTCATAGTGATAAACTCCCTTAGCCTGTTTTTGTCTGTGAAGCTCCTTATTTCCCCTTCAATTTTGAATGATAGCCTTGTCGATAGAGTATTCTTGGATTCAGTCCCTTGGTTTGCATCACTTTTTAAATTTCCTTCCATTCTTTTCTGGCCTCATGTGTTTCTGTTGAGAAATCATTTGATAATCTAATGGGAGCTCCCTTGTATGTAACTTTCTGTCTCTCTCTTGCAGCCTTTAAAATTCTCTCTTCGTCCTGAATATTTGCCATCGTAATTATGATGTGTCTTGGTGTGGGTCTTTTCGGGTTCATCCTGTTTGGGACTCTCTGTGCTTGTGTGACTTTTTTCTTCCCTGCATCAGGAAGTTTTCTGACATTATTTCTTCAAATAGGTTTTCTAACCCTTGTTTCTCTTCCTGTTCTTCTGTTCCTATTATTGGTATGTTGCTTCATTTCATGTTGTCCCATAGCTCCCTTAGGCTCTCCTCCTGTCTTTTAATTTTTTCTCCAATTGCAGTTCAGTTTGAGTGAGTTTTGCTTCTCTGTCTTCTAATTCACGAATTCGGTCCTCTGCTTCTCCTAGTCTACTGTTGAAATTTTCCATGGTGTTTTTTATTGCAGCTATATCACTCTTCATTTCTTCTTGATTCTTACATAATTTGTTGATTTTTTCATCCATTGGTTTTTGAACTGTATGACCCTTATTCTAAATTCTTTTTCTGACATATTGCATGCCTGTGTTTCACTTAGCTGCCTTCTGGGCAATTCCTCCTTTTCTTTCCTTTGGGGGTTTCTTTGTCTACCCATTTTTGATCTCACTGACTGATCTAGATGTTGAGTCATGCAGGGACTGCTTTTTGGGTGGCAGTGGCTCCTTGAGTGGCAGTTCCTCCTCAGGCTGTGGTTTCTCCTCGGGCGGTTGTGGGAGAGTCTACTCTTCAGTTGGCAGCGGCTTCTCTGGTGTGTGCTATTCGCAGCAGTTGGTGGCTCCTCTTGCCAGTGGGGGGAGGCTGCTCACACAGCTGCTGCTCCTCGAACAGGTGCAGGGTGCGGTCTGTGCGCAGCTGCTGCTCCTCGGATAGGGGCAGGCTTCATGGGGCTGCCACTCCTCAGTCATGGGTGGGCTGCTTGTGTGGTTGTGCTCCTCGGATGGGGGAGTGGGTCGCTCACACAGCTGCTACTCCTTGGACAGGGGCAGGCCACGTGAGGCTGCTGCTCTTTGGCCTTGGGCGGGCTCCTCATGGGGCTGCTGCTCCTTGGACAGGAGCAGGTTGGTCACGTGTCTGCTGCTTGCGTGGTCGCAGTGCCCTGGGTTAAAGTGTTGGGCCGGTCAGAGGGGAGTGTGCTTTGGAACTCACAGGAGCCTGCGCCCAGGGTAGCTGGAGACTCGGTGACCATGGCAGATCCCTGGCAGGGGTGGCGGTAGAGTCCCAGGTGTTATCTGAGTGCACCCTGGGTGGAGGTGAGGCTCGGTTCCCAGTTACAGCAGCTGTCCCCTTCAAAAAGGTGAGGCCTCTGAGGAAGAGCCGGCCTCCCGGTACTGTTTGCAATGGTAGCAGAGGCTGCCTGGTTAGGTGAGCCCAGTTAGGCTGCCCCTGAAGGTCCTGCGGGATCTAACTGTGCCACACACACACACACACACACACCATGACCACACACTCCTCTTTTGCTCCCTCACTCATTCATGCTATCTCCCTCACTGCTTCCTTCTTCCTGCCTCTGTAGTTGGGTCTGCGGTGTTATTGACCCGTTCATGGATGGAGTTTCCTCTCCAGGTGTCTGTTTTTGTGGCTCGCTCTCTAGCACATTGGCCAGAGAGGATAAAATTCTCCTTGAGAAGACATGAAACAAAGGGAACAAAACATGAATGTACTCACTACACCGACAACCCCAATATAAGTGACCACCTGAGAAAAGAGAATTAGGGGAGAGAAAAGAGAGCACAAATGATATCAAAGAGAGAAAAAAAGATAAGAGAGAAGAGAAAAAGGAAGAAAAAGGAGAATATATATATATATATATATATATATATATATATATATATATATATATAAAATCACTGAAGAAACAGATAAACCACAAAAATGCAAACACCAAACACCCAGCAAAGAGATTGGGGGCAGAATCTGTGAGGCTGAGCTTATATACAGAAAATAAGGTTAAGAATTGGATGAATATGGGAAGGACCTCAGTTCAATATAGAGGAAGTAGAAAGGGGATGAGTGGATAAGAAGAAAGAGAATGAGAATAAAATAATAATAATAATAAATTTACAAAAAATTGATTTAAAAATGGTATAAAAATAAAAAATAGCAAATAAAGTAAAATAAAACAGAATGATAGAAAAATAATGTGAAAAGAAATAGAAAATAAAGCAACAGACAAAAAAGGAAAATAAAGAAAAAAGAAAAAAGAGATAACAAAATGATAATAAAATAAAAATAAAAATAAAAATAAAAATGAAAAAGTGAATTGTCGTTCCTTTGGCTGGCTTCAGATCTCAGTCTTCTGTACTGTCTGTGGTTTCTGTTTCCTGTTGCTGGGAGTGAAGGCCTCTCTTTTGGCCAGTCCCTGTGGACTCTCAGAGTCTATTCAGATTTTTTTTTAAAATCCTTTGTACCATTCAGGGTGTATTCTGGGTGTGGCTATATTGGTTGCCTAGAGACTGGAGGGAGGGGCTATCTCTTCAGGAGAAAATGGCTGCCCAGGTCCGAGTCTCAGGTATGACTCAGTGCCAGACTCCCTGCCACTTCTTCCTGGACGCTCTCCTCTCCCCAGGCTCTCCCCAGACTCCACAAGTCCGCACCTCAGCCATGGGTGAGTGTTCGTATCTGAAAGGTCCTATGAACTAGGTTTAGTGAAGCAAAGCACAGGCCACAGAGAGGAGAAAGACTGTGCCTCTGCGAGCTCCTCTCCTGCCTTCACTGAGCGTTCTGGTCAGCCCATTCAGGGTGCCCCCTCTGGGCTCAGTCTTTCGTGACTGTGGACCCAGATCTAGAATCCCCTGCCACCAGCAGTCCTGCAGACCTCCTTTCCACAGTCAGACACTGTGCCTGTCCCCAGGGACCCAGTTCGGTGCTGTGTGGTTTTCCTCTGACCCTTTGGTGTCAGAGGTCTGGCAGACTCGCCTGCTCAGATCCTTGATTTTACCTTTCTCCAGGGGTCCTCTGCCCTTCCCGGCTGCAAATTGTCTCACCTGCTGAATCTCCTTCGCCAATTTGGGGTGGGTGTTATTCCTTTCAACTGCTCATTCTATCTGCTCCAGGACAAGGCTCAGGACACGTCCGTCTATTTTGCCGCCATTTTTCCAGCCCCCTGCCTAAAGGAATTTAGATAGAGGATCTGTTCCAAGAAGCGAGCTATCATTTTATATAATAAAAGGCTAATATGCAAATCGAACGGCGAAACGACCGGTCGCTATGACGTGCACTGACCACCAGGTAGCAGATGCTTAACGCAGGAGCTGACTCCTGGTGGTCAGTGCGCTCCCACAGGGGGAGCACTGCTCAGCCAGAAGCCGGGGTCACAGCTGGCGAGTGCAGCGGCGGTGGCGGGAGCCTCTCCCGCCTCAGCTACAGGTGGGCAGTAAGGAGCGAGGGGTCACAGACTGCAAGAGGTATGTCTGACTGCCGGCTTAGGCCCAATCCCCCCAGGGGATGTAAGCTAGCAGGCAGACATCCCCCAAGGGTTCCCGGACTGTGAGAGGGTGCCCGCAGGGCTGAGGGACCCCCATGCCCCCAGTGCATGATGTTGTGCACCAGGCCTCTAGTCATAGATAATGATAGTTTAACACATTATGGACCAGTAGTTTTATTGCTAGCTTTACCCAGTGGCCAGATAAGTTTCTGTTGGATGAGTACAAAAAACGTTTTACATAAATGTTAAAGGCACACTTTAAAATTAAATACCCATTGCATTTTGAAGTTATTTATTACATGTTCTTATAAGCTAATATCTTTTTAAAGTATGATTTGCCACAGCCTTAGAACAGAAAACAGAAAATTCTCATGATCCGTCTGCAATGTGTTAATATGAACTAGTATGTAAACAAGGCCTGTTGACAAAAATCCCCTCTGTGACCCATTGTTAAAGATGGCCCAGTAGCCCTATCCAGTTTTGCTCAGTGGATAGAGCATCTGCCTGGGGACAGATCTTTTAATGTGTCTTTAACTGGTTTTGAAGTGTGTGATGGTGTGTTATCATGAAGCAAAATTACTTTGCCATCTCTTTTGGAACATTCTTGTTGTTTCACGATCAAAGTGTGGTTCAAATTGATTATTTATTGTCAGTAGCGATCAGTATTAATGGTTTCACCTGGTTTTAGAAGCTCATAATACACCACACCTTCCCGATCCCACCAAACGCAGAGCATTGTCTTCTTTCCGAAGCGATTTGGCTTTGCAGTCGATGTTGATGGTTGACCTGGATCAACCCATGATTCTATACATTTGGGATTCTCAAAATCAATCCACTTTTCATCGCCAGTCACAATTCAACGCAAAAAAGACTTTCTTTCATGCCATTGAAGCAACATTTTACTAATGACTTTTAGGTTTTTCCATTTCTCTTTCATTCAGTTGATGTGGCACGCATTTTCCTTCCTTTAAAATCTTTCCCATTGCTTGTAAATGATCGGAAATTGTTTGCTGAGCAACGTTTACTCTTTCTGCAAGTTGTTTTTGAGTTTGACACGCATCTTCATCCAATAATGCTTGTAATTGTTGGTCTTCAAACTTTTTTGGTTGACCTGGATGTTCTTTGTCTTTCACATCAAAATCATTACTTTTAAAGCGTTTAAACCAGCGTTCACAAGTATCTTGAGATGGAGCATGTTCACCATAAGCTTCCCGAAGTATACGATAACTTTTTCTTCAAAATAAAGTAATGAATTAAAACTTCCCGCAAATGCTCTTTTTTTTGGGCACGAAATTCGATTTTTTTTTTTAATATATTTTATTGAATTTTTACAGAGAGGAAGGAAGAGGGATAGATAGTCAGAAACATCGATGAGAGAGAAACATCGATCAGCTGCCTCCTGCACACCTCCTACTGGGGATGTGCCTGCAACCAAGTTACATGCCCTTGACCGGAATCAAACCCGGGACCTTTCAGTCCGAAGGCTGATGCTCTATCCCCTGAGCCAAACCGGTTTCGGCCGAAATTCGATTTTTTTAAGCGTAAAAATATCTATGGTGTTAACACCTTCAGAAAATTTGACGTGTGAAGTTTTGAAGCTTGTTGTCAATACAACAAAATAACATACATATCAACATAGGTGTAACTCCACCTATTGGAAAAAATCCGCATTATTAACCGGTACACCTGATAAAGTCCCAAATCACAACTTCCCTCCTTTCTGCTTAGCTTCAGAATCGCATATAAACCTCAACTTCCCAATGCCTCTTTGGGTCTCATCTTATGGCACCCCCAAATGTGCATGTGTATAATAAACTTTAGACATGTTAATCTGTCTCATGTTAATTTGATTATTAGCCCAGCTGGAAGTACTTAGAAAATGGGAGGAAAGTTGTTTTTTTTTTGTGCCTCCATAATGCCATGTCCTTCACAGGAGGAAGATTGCTGCCTGAGACACTGCTTACTCAGGTCTAATTTGATATGAAAAGTTTAATTCTCACTGTGCTACAGACCTTTTATTTCAGAAGAACTTCACAAATAATCTACAAATTCAATTTAAGGGAATATTTATGAACATATAGAGATCTTCTAGTTGTTGGACCATCCCGAATCAGCAAAGCCACATTTTCATTTGAGGGGTGGGGTGGGGAAGAGAGCAGTGTCAATTTCCCTAATAACACCTGTGTCTCCACTTCTGGTGTCTTGGAGGGCTATTTCCCTACCAAGAGCATGGTGGGATGTTATTTGACATTTATATGAAAACATGGGTTTTTGGGCAAGTATGTAGCATTGGTTGAGCCTTCTTTGTGTTACATTGCTTGGTGAGGGAGCTATGTAGTTAGGGTTCTGTAATTTATAGCATCCATCTTTTTTTTGGGTGCGTATCTGTGATCCAAGTGTCAGAGGCACACACTTTGGGAAATGTGGACCTGAAGACTCTGGATATAGGTGTTTCACCTGGTGTTTTGGAAGTCCCTTTACTTTGCAGTGGTATGTTGGAAGAAGTTCTTTTGAGTCTTGTCTCATATCTGGGATTTGCTTTATCACCAAATTAGTCAATAG
The DNA here is from genome assembly GCF_963455305.1 of Plecotus auritus. NCBI lineage: Eukaryota > Metazoa > Chordata > Mammalia > Chiroptera > Vespertilionidae > Plecotus > Plecotus auritus. Next base: position 191,935,657 of record NC_137770.1, on the reverse strand, counting down.
ATCCTCGACATATTCCTTTTCATGTGTGTTCCTGAAGCTGCAGACCTGTTTACCTAATGGAGGAAGTTATGGTATTGTGTTCTTATCAGAGATTGGCCAATTAGTACCACCCTTCTTCTCTCATTCTATCCCTTTTTTTTAAAAAACAATATGATCAGCATTTTACTCAAAGAAACAACTCTTGTATTGAGAGAAAGTGATATCTTAGCAATTCTAAAATAGGAATAGCAAAAGTATTTATAAATGGACTAGGAACATAGATGGAAACTCCCATGAATACTTTCCTTCAGTTTTTAAGTTCTGAGAAGCTGGGTATATTTCTAAAGGCACCAATAGATTATGAATTGCATGTAGTGGTCAGTTTAGAGAAGGAGAGTCTACACAGGCAACTGAGCAAACTTTTGTAATTTTCATGCACTTTTCCCCCCTTTTTATTGAATTCATTCGGGTGACACTGGTTAACAAAATTATTCAGGTTTCAGGTGCACAATTTCTACATCCTCTTTTAAAGTTTCTCATTACTGCCATTGGCCATCCAATAGTGTAGTGGCTGTCGTACTTGAGTGGGTATCAGAATCACTTGCTTGCCTCCACCTTCAGAACTTCTGATTCACTATGTCTGGAAGGAGCCAAGTTTTTGCATCTGAAGCAAGTTCCCAAATGCTTCTGATGCTGCTGGTGAGGTGGCGGGGAGGCATGCTACACCTTGAGAACTACTGCAATACTGAAACAAAATTATTAGTAAGTAGCATACTGAAAGTAAAGAAAATGGACTTTGGAGATACCAGGTATATAGAAATCATTTGAATCCCGACTACCTTTCTCAAAATTTGGCACATGATAAGCACTCAATTCATGTTTGAAGTGTAGTTCACATTGCATAGATGAATGTTGTTGTAAATCAACATCTAAAGTTACATATTTCTTTTCTGAAAATATTTGGAGATATTTAGGTAAAGAGAGTAGTTTCTACATAACTGCTTCAGATAAAGTTTGATAGTAATGTTGATAGGTCAGTTTATTGTTAAGCTGAGGACCAACACAGACTGTTTTCCTTGTGTAAACTTTAAATGATAAATCAGGAAAAGCATTCTTGGTATATGGGACTTATATGCTGATGGCATTAAGGGGTACCAGAATATGCCACCTCAAAATATACTTCTTTGGCATACCAATTATTTTGAGTACAAGTACATTCAGAATGTGGGCAAAAAAGGGGCCACATACTAAACTTGACAAGCTCAGGGGATGCCTACATGGCAGGAAAAGCAACCACATAGGATGGTCTGAACATAAAAATTCCTAACTTAACAGCAAGTCATGATAGGTAGTCATATCCTAGACCTGTAGTTTTCTTGAAAAAGGTCAATCTTTATTTTTAGTAAGCCTTTCTATTGTCTTTTTGCATCTAAGATAACATACCCTTGGAATGTCAGAATAATTTATTTTTTCTGTAACCCTCAGGATAAACCCACCACACCCAAACTTGAGACCACAGAACCCCTCATTGTTATCTTCTTGCTCACATACCATCTCTATGCACCATGGCTAATTATCCTGTACCCACCAATGTAAAAAAAGTATATATCTCTGTTGTATACTTTATCCAATCTTAGAGACTTCCCTACTTAGCTTTCTCCCGCCCCCTTAATCTACCATCAATGGATTTCATGTAACCCTCCTTACGTCTTTTTCATTGATTCTAGTGCATAAAATAAGCTGTAAAAATGCCATTCTTAGAGCATTTTCTCAATCTGTTGAGATTTTGCTTCCTGGCAATTTGGCTTAAATAAACTCATAAAAATTCTCTACAGGTTTAGAAATTTCTTATGGTATCAACAAGAAAAATCAGATGGCAGCAAAAGCTCTAAAAACTGGCCATGGGTTTGCCTTTTGTAAAAGAATTTACATTTATAAAAAAAAGATTTTTTACTGTAGAGGTGTATCCCTCTCCAGTACTAGGAAGAGGACTCTTAACAACTCATCAATGGAAAAAGCACTGACTTAAATCTGCATAACAAACCTCACGAAACAATCCTTGTTACCACCCTTTCCTGTTCACCTTTCCCTGCCTAGAAGCCCCAAACCTATTTTCCTTTGTTAGCCTAAGGGGATATATATGCTCAAGTTCTAATTACTACTTTAAGTTACTCGCTGCTGGTTGCCCCCATGTGTACATGCTCAATGTGCATGTTAATAAACTTCTGTTTGTTGTTCTGCCATTGGCCAGTCTAATTTATAGAGCCCCAGTTGGATAACCTAAGATAGGTAGAGGAAAACACTTTTCCCCCTTGCCTATACCTTTAATTCTATGTATTAAAAATATTCTTAGCATTGATGGTAGTATTTATTTATTTATTTAAAAATTTTCAATTGTGGTAGAAGATACGGAACATAAAATATAATCATTTTTAAATATACAGTTGAGTGGCATTAAATACATTTACATTTTTGTGTTACCATCGCCACCACCCATCCACAGAACTCTTTTCACTTTATAAAACTGTTATTCTGTACCTATTAAGAATTCTCCAGTTCTCCCCTGTCCCCTACCCCTGGAAACTACCATTCTACTTTCTGTCTCTATGAGTTCCTTTTACTTATTAGACACTATTTTCTTTCTCTTGGCTTGAATTAAGTGCCCTTTCCTGGGATCCCTTCTGACCTCATCTCTCACTGCTTGATCTTCCCATTAGATATTCATTCCTGCATTCACTCAGTCATTGAAAATGAATTTATTGTTTCTCAACTATGTGCCAGGCCCTGTAAGTTCCTAGAGGACCAGAACCATGCATTGTAATTTATTGTAGTCCTAGTGCCAAATCAAGTGTTAGGCTTATAGTAACTGCCTTATATGGAATTATCTGTTAACCTGTTGATGTGGCAGACATATGCATACATTTGAATTTGTCATGTGTCACCTGTAAAGGCTTGGGGAACAAATTGCAAATATTTATTGGTTTGTATATTTTTCTTCAATAATGAATCAAATGATAAACTATAGCTGGTAATGAATGCAGGATGTCTAAAGCAAAAAATGTTTCAATTCAGATCTTTTATGTGTATCATTCTTTTTAGTCTTCTAGTTTCTTTTACATTTTGGGCTTCTACTTATTTTTGTCTAATGCATATTACATACAAATAGTCCTTTACATTTTATTTAATCACCAAAAAGATACTGAGAAATGAATGATGAAGACTGAGGCATTTGTTTCTAAAAGAAGTAAAGAACTGAGATATTGTTAGAAAAAAATCAGATAAAAATTCATTTATTTTCACTTTTGGCCAAAATAGAAATTTAATTTACCTTCTTAACTGAAACAACTGAAGTATTGGACAAAAATGTGAAACAAAATGGTTCTGAAGACATTGGGCATTAGGTGATGAAGGAAAGTTATCTGTGAGAAATGGGAAACAGGTGAGTCCTGCCACTACTTCAGCTTACTGCCTGGAGCCATTCCCCAGAGAGGGGGCCCAGTCAGAGTCCATTACTCTTAAGGAGCTGAAGAGATTAGAGGCCAAAGCAGATAGAGTTTCAGGAGCCAGTACTGAAGAGGAGAAAGCTGCACAGAGAGAGAACCCCTGGAAATTTGCGGAGGATCTCAACGGAGTATTCAGTTGATTACTAATCATTACATATGTATAAGGGAACTGTTCAAGGTTGGGGAAGGACCCACCCAAGAAAGTTAGAGGAAACAATATTTAGAACTCCTACAGGGCTGGGAATAGTGCCTGTTATCAACAGCCAGAGCAGGAAACCTTATAATTCATGGGTCTTTTGCTAGAGTACTAAGAAGGGTTTTGTTTCAGTATTAGGAAAAAATCAAACCTGGAGCAAATGCTACTCTAGTCCAATAATGAGAAAGACTAATAAGTTGAAACTGACCCAGAAATGACCAGATACTAGAATTAGTATAAAAAGGATATTAAAACAGTTACTATGATGGTATTCTATATATTTAGCAGCTAATGGGAAGATTGAACAGATTAAATAGCAACAAGGACAAAAACAAACCAAGTCAAAGAAAACTACAATGCTTGAGATAAAACATTTGATAGAATTAACATCTGATTAGAGACTGCAGAAGAAAAGAGTAGTGAACTTGCATATACACTTTCCAGATGAAATACAAAAAGCAAAAAGACAAAAATTAAAAGAGCATCAGTGAGCCTTGGGTAATTTCAAGCAGCTAAATATTCATGAACTGGGAGTACCCAAAGGAGAGGGAACAAAACAAATATTTGAAGAAATAATTTTCAAAAGTTTTCTAAATTCAGTGAAAATTACTAGCCCACAGATCCAATAACTACAACAATCATAGAAAACATGAAGAAAACTACATGAATAGATATAATAAGCAAATTGTGTAAAATCTGTGTAAAAAAAGCAACTCTTAAAAGCAGCCAGATGAGATCAGGTGTGTTCAGGGTGGTATGGATGGACCTAGAGGATGTTATGCTAAGTGAAATAAGCCAATCAGAGAAAGACAGATACCAGATGATTTATCGTATATGTGAACTCTAATGAACAAAATAAACAAAACAGAAACAGTCTCGTAGGTACAGAGAACAGACTGACAGCTCTCAGGGGACAGAGGATTTGGGGGGCTGGGTGAACACACAATATGATATACCAGTGATTTTCAATCTTTTTCATCTCATGGCACACATACATTAGTTACAAAAATTCTGTGGCACACCAAAAAATACATTATATTTTTTGTTGATCTGGCAAAAATAATAGTAGGTAAAATTTTGATTCATTCACACCAAACAGCTATTATTATGTTGGCTGTTGTCATTTTTTCAATATGGCATTCTAAGAGAAAAGAGGTCAGTGCCCCTGACTAAATAGGTATTGTATGTTTTAAAATTTCTTGTGGCACACTGGTTAAAAATTGCTGCAATATACAGATAATGTATTGTAAAATTGTACACTGAAGCCTATATAATTTTATTAACCAATGTAACCTCAATAGTTTCAATAAGATATTTTTAAATGTTTCAAATAAAAAATATGATATTTTGGAAGAAAGAAATAGTTAAACGTTTTTTTGTCTGTTGCTTTTCATATGGGTCTTAATATAGAATCTTTTGAATGTCTTTGCTGTCTTCCCAAACATAGTCATGTGGCATAAAAACTTTCAAGGTGTGATTTACACATAGTTTGCCAATTCTATCCAGCACATTCTTATATTTATAATATGTGGATCAATACCCATGAAATTAGCTATAGAACATGCACACACATGCATGCGTGTGCACACACACACAGCCAGAGAAACATAGCATATAGAGAAACAAAGACAAAGATGACAGTTTTTTTGTTAGCAACAATGCTAGCTAGGAGATAGTGAATCAGTTTTAAAATGAAAGAAAAAAAAAACCCAAACCATATCAACCCAGAGTTTTATACCCAGTGAAAACATACATGTGGTCCTTGCTTTATACAATAGCATGAGACTGTAAAAATGATCATAGAAGCTGAAACTGTGCAAAGTAATCTTAATAATCAGTGGAAAAAAATACAATTGTTCCATGACCTTTAAGAATTTTGACAAAATATTAAGAACTCTCTTACTGTCAACTATAAATATATAGGGAAAAAATAAAACTAATATTTAGTTATTTTAAAACATTAGAAACATTGAGAATTAAATATTTTATTTTTTGTAATGAACTTACTAGGAGTAATGTTAATAGTGCTTGCATTCTTGTTTTTGTCACATAAGTTTGAGGATCATTTCTATATCATGGTGAATTGTCATATTTATTCTAAGTTTAGATCAATTGCTAATATTTTATATTTTACACTTTCAATATTGTTAAATATTTTTTTAGTATACATAATACTTTATCATTATTATTTTTTTAATTTAATAAATCTTTATTCAGATTATTACAATTGTTTCTCCTTTTTCCCCCCATAGCTCCCCTCCACCCGGTTCCCACCCCACCCTCTGCCCTTACCTCCCTCCCACTGTCCTCATCCATAGGTGTACGATTTTTGTCCAGTCTCTTCCCGTAGCCCCCACACCCCTTCCCCCTGAGAATTATCAATCCACTCCCATTCTATGCCCCTGATTCTATTATATTCACCAGTTTATTCTGTTCATCAGATTTTTTATTCATTTGATTTTTAGATTCACTTGTTGATAGATATGTATTTGTTGTTCATAATTATTATCTTTACTTTTTTCTTCTTCTTCCTCTTCTTAAAGAACACCTTTCAGCATTTCATATAATACTGGTCTGGTGGTGATGAACTCCTTTAGCTTTTTCTTATCTGTGGAGCTCTTTATATGACCTTCAATTCTGAATGATAACTTTGCTGGGTAGAGTAATCTTGGTTGTAGGTTCTTGCTATTCATCAGTTTGAATATTTCTTGCCACTCCCATCTGGCCTGCATAGTTTCTGTTGAGAAATCAGCTGACAATAGTATGGGTGCTCCCTTGTAGGTAACTGTTTTTCTCTTGCTGCTTTTAATATTCTCTCTTTGTCTTTTGCCCTTGGCATTATGATGTGTCTTGGTGTGGTCCTCTTTGGATTCCTTTTGTTTGGGGTTCTGTGTGCTTCCTGGACTTGTAAGTCTATTTCTTTCACCAGGTGGGGGAAGTTTTCTGTCATTATTTCTTCAAATAGGTTTTAAGTATCTTGCTCTCTCTCTTCTTCTGGCACCCCCATAATTCTGATGTTGGTACGCTTGAAGTTGTCCCAGAGGCTCCTTACACTATCTTCAAATTTTTGGATTCTTTTTTCTTTTCCGGTTGAGTGTTTTTTGCTTCTTTGTATTTCAAATCTTTGACTTGATTCTTGCGTTCCTCTAGTCTGCTGTTGGGTCTCTGTATAATATTTTTTATTTCAGTCAGTGTATGTTTAATTTCTAGTTGGTCCTTTTTCATATCCTCGAGGGTCTCATTGAATTTATCGGCCTTTTCTAGAAAATTCCTGAAAAACCTTATAACCGTGGTTTTGAACTCTATATCCAGTCGTTTGTTTTCCTCCATTTCTTTCTTTTGTGATCAGTTTCTTAGTCTCCGCATTTTTGCTGCTTCCCTGAGTTGGTAGGGTGGCTTTGTGTGCTAGGTGTCCTATATGGGCCAGTGGGTCGGCCTCCCAGTTACCTGAGGTGAACACTCTTGGTGCACCCATTTGTGGACTGTGTGTACAGCCTTATTGTAGCTAAGTCTTGATTGTTGTTGGTGTCACTGGGAGGAATTGACCTCCAGGCCAATTGGCTGTGAGGACCCGCTGTGTCTATAATGGAAGAACTGCTGCACTGGAGACACGCTTAGGGGGCAGAACTTGCTTCAGTGGGGCTTTGGTGCTCACTGAGTCTGCCTCTTGAATGTGTCACTTATGGATGTGAGTAGTTGAAATCTGGTGTTGTCTCACACTGACCACTAGATACACTGGCTTCTGGATGTCTAATGGGATGCTGGTCAGCTATTGTCTGAGGCCACCCAGCAGGAGGTACAGCAAGAACTACAGTTTTCTCCTCTTTGCTTGGGGTTTGGAGGTTTTGGAGCTGTCTGACCAGAGCTGCCATTTGTTTGGTTAAGATGTGATAGGGCAGGCCATTTATATGCAAAAGCTGTGCGAGCTTGGGTGGGTTTGTAGATTGTGCAGGGTGGGGTCTCAAGGAGTCACTAGGCTAGGGCATGGCAAACAGCGATGGCCTGCCAGTCAGCCATCTCTGCGTTTCCGCTTTTCCAAGTCCCCAAGTCCTGTGCCCCAGCGCAGTAAGGAATGATTGCTGGGTGCACCTCTGCAGGAAAGTTACCCTCACTTTCCGACCTGATGGCAGATAGTCCAGTTTCTCCACGTAGGAATTTGGGTCCCCAGCATCTCCCCAGAAACTGGAGTTCAGAGTAATCGGGAGCTTGTCTCCCTTTGGGCTGAAAGAAGCAGCGCACCCAGACACCCGCCGCCAGCCCGATTTGCGCGCCTTCGTACCTCAGCTTTTCAGCGCTTGTGCATGTCTCAATGCTCTTTTCTCTTTCCTTCTAGTTGTAGAACTTTTACTCAGCCAGCTTTCTTGTGGTTCTGGGTGATAGATGTTTTGTCTTTTAGTTGTAGTTTTGAAATTGTTGTGCGAGGCAGCAGTTTAGGTGTTTACCTATGCCACCATCTTGGTTTCTCCTCTAAATATTTCTAAGAGTTCCATTAATGTGAAAATTTTGCTGGCATCACTTCCTCTATGACATCTTTCTTCCTTTTATTAAAATCACTTGCCTTATTTATATCAATATGTTTACCTTTACTAACTTTTTCTTGCTGCATATGTAGTGTCTCTCAAACAGTGAGTGTCAACATCTCCACAGTCAGTTATTTCTTCCATTTATGGTCAATTTAAATTTACATCATTCCAACATTATCATATTTTGTTTCTTTGCTCTACCTGTAGGCTTTTGGGCCAATTCTCTTCCTTGGTTATTTATTTTTTGTGAAATGTTATGAGAGTTCATCACTGGGAGACAAGGAGGTAGCTCAACTCCTTGTTATTTAACTGTCAAGAATTGACAGTTTACATAATGATTCATGGACTGACCATCTGGTAGCAAAGTTTATGTTTTATATGATTAATCATGGTTCATATACCATTGTAACTGAAATTTAAACCATGTTGGGGGACTAGTATTACTTAACTAAACAATTTTAATTGAAATATGTACATAACTGAACTGTGCAACATGAGAATTGCTTGTATTTTAACAACAAAGGTGAGATTAAAAATTCCTTTAGATATAAAAAAAAAAACAACTGAAAAAATAATTATCAATAGACCTGAACTACAAAAAAAAAAAGTTCTCTAAGGAAAACAAACTAATACCAGAATCTACCTAAAAGAATGAAGGACACCAGAAATGGTAACTGTGTAGATAAATATAATGACTTTCTTATTATTTAAAAGTTTAAAAATAATAATTAGCTCTTTTAAAGCAAAGAAGAGAGAATAGAATAACAAAAAGTATATAAATAATCCAAAAGAAGGCAGAACAAAAGAAAATGGAACAAAGAGGAGATTGGAATAGGAATAATAATAATAATAATAACAATAATACCTACTTCACAGGGCCATTGTGAGGATTAAATAAATTTATGTCACCTGAGGATATTTTTCCATTAATTTTTAGAGAGAGTGGAAGAGAGAGGGAAAGACAGAGAGAAACATTGATGTGAGAGAAACACATCAATTGGTTGCCTCCTGCAAGAGCCCGAATGAGGGCCCTGGCCGGGGAGGAGCCTGCAACGGAGGTACATGCTCTTGACTGGAATTGAACATGGGGATGAACGCTGTATCCACTGAGCCAAACCAGCTAGGGCTGGTATCTCAGAATGTGTATTTGGAGATAAGGACTTTTTTTAAAAAAAAATTAAATTCTTTATTATTTAATGTATTACAGTAAGTCTCCTTTTTCCCCCATTGACCTCTCCCAAGCCGCCCCCAAACCCCAGCACATGCCTTCACCCCCTGGACCTCCGTCTGTGTCCATTGGTTATGCTCATATGCATACAAATCCTTTGGTTGGTCTATTATCTCCTCATCCCCCCCGTCTTCCCTCATAGGTTTGACAGTCTATTCGATGCTTCTATGACCCTGGTTCTATTTTTGTTCATCAGTTTATGTTGTTCATTATATTCTACATATGAGTGAGCTCATGTGATATTTATCTTTCTCTGACTGGCTTATTTCCCTTAGCATAATGCTCTCCAGTTCCATTCATGCTGTTGCAAATGCTAAGAATTCCTTCTTTTTTGCAGCAGCATAGTATTCCATTGTATAGATGTACCACCATTTTCTTTTTCTTTGTTACTTTTTTTTCATTTATTGATTTGTGGATATTGTACCAGCCTTGCATCCCTGGAATAAATCCCACTTGGTCATGGTGTATGATCTTTCTAATGTAATGCTGGATCCGATTTGCTAGAATTTTGTTGAGGATTTTAGCATCTATGTTCATCAGGGAAATTGGCCTGTAATTCTCTTTCTTCGTAGTGTCTTTATCTGGTTTTAGGATTAGGGTAATGCTGGCTTCATAGAAAGAGCTAGGAAGTGTGCCTTCCTCTTGAATTTTTTGAAATCATCTGAGGAGGATAGGTTTTAGTTCTTCTTTGAATGCTTGGTAAAACTCCCCTGTGAAGCCATCTGGCCCTGGTCTTTTGTTTGCTGGGAGTTTTTGATGACTGCTTCAATTTCCTCCTTAGTTATCGGCCTGTTGAGATTTTTTGATTCTTCCTGATTGAGTTTTGGAAGGTCATATTTTTCTAGGAATATGTCCATTTCCTCTAGGTTGTTTAATGTGTTGGAATAGAGTTGTTCATAGTATTTTTTTTTTTTTTTACAATCCTTTGTATTTCTGTAGGTTCTCTTGTTATTTCACCTCTTTCATTTCTGATTTTGTTTATTTGAGTCCTCTTTCTTTGTTTCTTGGTGAGCATGGCTAGAAGTTCATTAATCTTGTTTATCCTTTCAAAGAACCAGCTCCTGCCCTGACTGGTTTGGCTCAGTGGATAGAGCATCGGCCTGTGGACTCAAGGGTCCCAGGTTCCATTCCGTTCAAGGGCCTGTACCTTGGTTGCGGGCACATACCCAGTAAGGAGTGTGCAGGAGGCAGCTGATCGATGTTTCTCTCTCATCGATGTTTCTGTCTATCCCTCACCCTTCCTCTCTGTAAAAAATCAATAAAATATATTAAAAAAAAGAAGCATAATCATTTAAATAACAACAACAACAACAACCAACCAACCAAACAAACAAACAAAAAACAAAGAACCAGTTCTTGGTTTCATTGATGTTTTTATTATTATTATTATTTTTGGTCTCTATGTCATTAATTTTCACTCTAATCTTTGTTATCTCCTTCCTTCTGCTCACTCTGGACTTTCCTTGTTGCTATCTTTCTAATTCTTTAAGTTGTAGCATTCGATAATTTATTATATTTTCTTTTTTTTTGTTTTTTTGAGGTAGACCTGTAATTTTATGAACTTCCCTCTCAGGACTGCTTTCTCTGTGTCCTATAGGTTTTGGATTGTTGTGTTTTCATTGTCATTCATTTCCAGGATGTTTTTAATTTCTTCTTTGATCTCTTTGGTAACCCAATCATTGTTTAATAGCATGCTATTCAGCTTCCAAGTGTTTGAATTTTTTGATTGTTTTTATTGTAGTTCATTTCTAATATTTATGCCCTTGTGGTCTGAGAAGATGCTTGATATGATTTCAGTCTTCTTGAATTTGGAGAGACTTTGCCTGTGATCCAATATGTAGTCTATCTTGGAAAATGTCCCATGTGTACTTGAGAAGAATGTATTTTCTGTAGCTTTGGGGTGAAATGTTCTGAAGATGTCAATTAAATCTATCTGATCAGAGAGTCATTTAGGATTGCTGTTTCTTTGCTGATTTTTTATGTAGCAGATTTATCCAGTGATGTCAGTGGGATATTAAAGTCCCCTACTATGATTGTATTGCTCTCAGTCTCTCCCTTGATATCTTCCAGAAGTTTTTTATGCATTTGGGTGCTCCTACATTGGGTGTATATATGTTTACCAGAGTTATATTCTCTTGTTGTATCAATCCCTTTAGTGTTATGAAGCAACCTTCTTTATCTCTTGTTATGGCCTTCACTTTGAGGTATATTTTGTCAGATATAAGTATTGCTACCCCAGGTTTTTTTTTTTCATTTCCATTTGCCTGAAATATATTTTTCCATCCCTTCATTTTCAGTTTGTGTGAGTCTCTTGTTCTGAGGTGGGTCTCTTGTAGACAGCAAATATATGGGTCATGTTTTCTTATTCACTCAGCTGCTTGATGTCTTTTGATTGGAGCATTTAGTCCTTGTATGTTTAAAGTTATTATTGATAGGAACTTGTTTGTAGCCATTTTTATTTTTTTGCCTGTGTTCCTTCTTCCCTTTTCCCACCTTCTTTTTACACCAGTTCCTTTAGCATTTCTTGCATTGCTGACTTGGTAGTGATAAACTCCCTTAGCCTTTCTTGTCTGTGAAGCTCCTTATTTCCCCTTCAATTTTGAAAGATAGCCTTGCTGGATAGAGTATTCTTGGAGTCAGTCCCTTGCTTTGCATCACTTTGTATACTTCCTTTCATTCCTTTCTGGCCTGATGTGTTTCTGTTGAGAAATCATTTGATAATCTAATGGGAGATGCCTTGTATGTAATGTTCTATCTCTCTCTTGCAGCCTTTAAGGTTTCTCTTTGTCATTAACATTTGCCATTGTAATTACACCATGTCTTGGTGAGGGTATTTTTGGGTTTATCTTGTTTGGGACTCCCTGTGCTTATGTGACTTTTCTCCCCCAAATCAGAGAAGTTTTCTGACATTATTTCTTCGAATAGTTTTTCTAACCCTTGTTCCTCTTTTGTTGTTCTGGCACCCCTATTATACATATGTTGCTTTGTTTCATTTTGTCTCAAAGCTCCTTCTGGCTCTCCTCCTGTCTTTTGATTTTTGTTCCAATTGCAGTTCATATTGGGTGTGTTTTGGTTCCCTGTCTTCTAATTCGCTAATTTTGTCCTCTGCTTCTCCTAGTCTACTATTGAAAGCTTCCATAGTGTTTTTTATTGTAGCTCTCTCTCTTTCTTTTTTTCCTCTTGATTCTTACAGAGGTTGTTGATTTTCTCATCCATCTGGTTTATGAACTGTCCTAGGGGTCCGGTGCACGAAATTCGTGCACTGGGGGGGTGTCCCTCAGCCCAGCCTGCCCCCTCTCATATACTGGGAGCCCTCAGGGGATGTCCTACTGACAGCTTAGGCCCACTCTCCACGGCTTAGGCCTGCTCCCTTTGTGGGAGGCGACCAGGCTGATCAGGGAAAGGCACCAGCCCCATCACCCCGCTGCTGCAGCCACTGATATCACCGCAGCCACCAAGGTGTTTTCATCAACACAGACTCCAGTCCCTTCACCATGAAAAAATGACAACTTTCTTTAGGCATTTTCAAGATGTGTCTTTCATAGGATATGACATTTCTTTTTTTTTTAAATTTTTTTATTAAGGTATTATATGTGTACATATCTTACTATTGGCCCCCCCCCCCCCCAGGATATGACATTTCTTTCTTTCTTTCTTTCTTTCTTTCTTTCTTTCTTTCTTTCTTTCTTCTTTCTTTCTTTCTTTTCTTTCTTTCTTTCCTCTCCTGAGGATATGTTTCCATTGATTTTTAGAGAGTGTGGAAGAGGGAGAGACAGAGAGAAACATCTGTGTGAGAGGGACACTTTGATTGGTTGCTTCCTGCATGAGCCCTGACCTGGGCCCCAGCCAGGGAGGAGTCTGTAACCTAGGTACATGCCCTTGATCAGAATCAAACCCGGACCCTGCAGTTAGTAGGTCGAGGCTCTATCCACTGAGCCAAACTGTCTAGGGCAGGATATGATATTTCTTAGCCCTCCAGCAGTGGACCTTAGTTTTTTTTCTTCAGGAGTGTGGTGGAAAAGCCCTAGATCACCTTTTTGAATTCTTATACCCAAGTTACTAAGAATATTACCAGTGAGCTTAGCCAATGAATGGTCAGAAAAGGTGTTTCCTCTGTAGTTCACACCTATCACCTCTGACCTCTGGCTCCACCCCTGCCAAGGCCTAAAGCCTTGGGGACTGGGCAGGGGCCCCCCAGTTCCCTCCAATCCCAAGCTCCACCCCTGCCAAGTCCTAAAGCCTTGGGGCCTGGCCAGCGGCCCCCCAGTTCCCTCTGATCGCCGACTCTGCCCCGGCCCAGGCCCAAAGTCTCTGGCCGAGGCTTGGGTCCTGGGCAGGGGACCCCCAGCTCCATCCTATCCCCCGGCTCTATTCCTGCCCAGGAGCCCCCTTGCTCAGGCCCTTCCCGGTTGCTCAGGACCCACCCCGGGCCTACCTCGGAGTGACCTGGGTGCTGAGAAAGTTCCCAGGACCCAGGCTGCTAGGCGCCAACGTATGCTAATTAACCTCCATCTTTGTTGAGTTAATTTGCATACTCACTATGATTAGCTGTGGGCATAGCAGAGGTACGGTCAATTTGCATGCTTGTCTATTATTAGGTATGATGACCCTTATTCTGAATTGTTTTTACTGACACATTGCATGCCTCCATTTCACTTAGCTGCTCTTCTGGAGATTCCTCCTTTTCTTTCCTTTGGGGGTTGTTCTTCTATCTCCCCATGTTTGCTCTCACTGAAGGATCTAGGTTTTGAATTGCATGGGGCCTGTGGCTGCAGTAGAGGGTCTGGTGGCAGGTCACACAGTCGTGGGCAGAAGCTGCTCCTCTTGTGGTCACGGGGTGATGGCTGCTTCCCATGTGGTTGTGGGTGCCAGCTGCTCCTCAGGCAATCATGGGCAGTGGTTGCTCCTCAGGTCGTTGTGGGTGTCGGCTGCTCCCCGGGGGGTCATGGGGCAGTGGTTGCTCCTTGGGCTGTTGTGGTGTGGCAGCTGCTTCCTGGGGTGTCATGGTGGCTGCTCCCCATGCGGCCCCGGGAGGTGGCTGCTTGCTCCCCACATGGTTGTGAGTGGCAGCTGCTTGCTCCATTCACAGTTGAGGGTGTCAGCTGTTCGTGCGGCTGCTGGTGCGGTTGAGGTGCCCAGGGCTAAAGCATCTGGCTGGTGGGAGGGGAGTGCGCTCCAGAATTCACAATAGCCCTCATCCAGGGAGGCTAGAGTCTGGGTGTTCATCGGTTCACAGAAGTTCCCTGGCCAGTGTGGCTTTAGGGTCCCGGGTGGTGTCTGAGGGCCCCCTGTGTGGAGGTGAGGCTGGGCTCCCAATCACTGTAGCTCTCCCCTTCAAGATGGCATGGCCTCCGCGGCAGAGCTGGGGCTCTGGGAGAGATTACTGCGGTAGCAGAGGCTGCCTGGCTAGGTGAGCTCAGTCTGCCAGCCCCCTAAGATCCTGTGAGATCTACCTGTCCCTCACTCAGATACAAATACACACCACATGTCCACACACTCCCTTTTTGCTCCCTCCCTCACTCATACTCTCTCCCTCATTGCCCTGGAGATAAGGACTTCAAGGAGATAAGTTAAAATGAGGTCTTTAGGGTGGACCCTAATCCAATATGATGGATGTTCTTATAAAAAGAGGAAAGTTGGCCACACAAAGAGACACTCAGAACACAGCACAGAGGAAAGAACATGTGAGAACACAGTGAGGCAGCCATTTGCAAGCCAAGAAGAGAGGCTTCAGAGAAAACTAAACCTGCCAACAACTTGATCTTGGACTTTCGGAATAAATTTCTGTTGCTTAAGCCGCCCCTTCTGTGGAATTTTATTATGGCCTCCTTAGCAAATGAGTGCATTCTCTTCAAACATACTCTGCATTCTCTGCTTTCCATATCTTTGCTCAAACTGTCATATCTTCCTTGAATACTCTTTCCTCCAAAGCTGTCTTTTTGTAGAGTTTCATATAAATTATATAGCCTCCAAAAAGTCTGAGGGAACATGAATTTCTGCCCTTTGCTAGCAGCTAGCTGGAGTGTGGACATGATGCCATCTGGAGCAGTCATCCTGGATTAGGAGATACTGATGATGGCAGAGCAGAAGACAGAAGGAGCTGGGTCCCTGATGATTGTGGGGTTACCATACAAGGCCTGGATCTTCTTGCTAATCTGTTTTTCAAGATAGAACTAAACTTTTGTTTTATTTAAGCCACTGTTATTTTTTAATCCACTTGTTATAACAGAAATATACATACAGTACAAATAAATAAATAAACACACACACACACACACACACACACACACACACACACACACACACACACAATCTTGGTTAATAAGCTATCCAAACCATTTAATGTGGGATATGTTAGATGAAAAATATGTCAACATAATTCAACTTGAATATTTTTCCTGTTTTTATAATCAACATTGTCTTTTGGCAACCTCAATAAAATTTGACTTTAGTTATATGTGGAATGATGAATAGGGACAGTTAACAAGGCATAAATCAATCAGACTTTCTGATGAGATCATAAGCTACAGTAACAAAGTATTTTGCAGCAGTAAAGTCTCAAGTGCCTAATATAAACTTGAAATTTGTAAATGTTTCCAAGCTAAGTATAATTTTTAGGTTGGATATAAAAAGAGCATTTGAAGCCAGAGGCTAAATGGAAATAATAAAATAAAAACAGCATACTTATTACTTTCGACCTGAGAATATGTTCCCAAGATCTATCATTATAAATTTACCTCCAAAATTGTACATTTTACATTTTTTCATGATATATCCTAATTTTTAAAAAATTAATTTCTTTTTCTTTTTTTATTAATTTCTTTACTGATTAAGGTATCACATATTTGTCCTCATCCCCCCATTCCCATTCCAAACCCCTCCCCACGCATGCCCCCACCCCCCTGTAGTCCATGACCACTGGTTAGGCTTATATGCATGCATACAAGTCCTTTGGTTGATCTCTCCCCCTTACCCCCACCCTCCCCTACCTTCCCTCTGAGGTTTGACAGTCTGATTGATGCTTCCCTGTCTCTGGGTCTGTTTTTGTTCATCAGTTTATGTTGTTCATTATCTCCCCTAGATGAGTGAGATCATGTGATACTAGAAATACACTTATAAAAACCGAAAATGAGACAAGCAATAATGGTTATGCTGAGAGGCAAATGAATCAGTCTGTAGTGAGTTTCTTTCTGGGCCAACAGTTCTTTTGAGTCCCAATTTCAATGTCAAACAGTTCCTTATGGGTACATGTCAGCAATGATATTTCAGTTCTGGATGGTGGACAAATGGTGGTAATGCAGGTCCGACCCTCTCTGGTTTGGTCCTGGGCAACCTGCAGCGACGCACAACTGCTGACTGCTAGTATGGCAAGGCATCGTCAGCGTCTTCCATCTCTGGACTGTTTCTCTTCTGTCTTCATGGCTGGAGCAGTCCTGTCAATTCCTCTCTGTTGCAGGAATCCACATGGTTTTGGAGTTGTTTTCTGAAAATATACAAACATATTCTCGACCAAAAGTTAATAAAGGAATCTTTTCTATAAATTTGACTTGGGATCCTTTTTCATTTTTTGCCCAAATGATTTTCTTTTGGCTTGTTTTGACACCATGTGAGATCTACCTGTCCCTCACTCAGATACAAATACACACCACATGTCCACACACTCCCTTTTTGCTCCCTGGACTGTTTCTCTTCTGTCTTCATGGCTGGAGCAGTCCTGTCAATTCCACCCTTTCATGGGTGTCTTGCTGTTAGCATTACAAATGAAAGTTAATTTTCTAAGGTAAAAATTTTCTAGATGTAATTTACTTACAGGATATTTTTCCTTACATGATATTCTTCTACTATCCCGCCTCTTTTGATTTAAATATTAGGAGGCTTTGGAAATTTTATAATGTAGTCTTGATAGCTTTTAAATTTTAATTTTTTGCACTAAAATATGACTGCTTTAGGTTCATTACATGTTATGCAATTTTACCATGAGATGAACTACCAATAAAAATTTTAGTTAACACTTTAGGAACAGCTTTTTGTCCAGTACCATTAATTTTTCTAGAATATTCACTTATTTCACTTAGCCAATTTAAATTAGTCTGAGGACTTGACTGCTATTTTACTGTCAAATTTAATACTCTAACAACAATCTTATTTTACCCTGTAAATATTAGTGGAAAGGATTATTTGCCTTCTTGAGTAGGCCCTGAGCATTCCTGGTGCTAGGCTGGATTTAGATATCAAAAAAACCCACTTCCCCACACCATGGGTACAAGACAACTCAAACAAGTCTTGTAGCAGTGAGAGGGCAGCTGCTGTTGGCCAAGTCTCTGTCTGTTACCTGGGTCCTGATTTGAGCTGGGCATGGGAAGCGAAGCAGTCTTGGGGGCAGGAGACCTCCCTCAGAAGGGGTGAGGGTTCAGGCCCCTGCAAAGTTGGGGGGGGGTGAGGGTCTGTGCCCCACCTCTGTTGACCCCCAAGTTCTCTCCTGATAGCCCCTATGTGACTGTGCCTGTCTTAGGTTGTTCCTTCCCTGAGGAATCTTACCCATCTCTGTCTAACCAGCCATCCTCCATGGCCAAGCAGGGTGATGTGAGGTTCAGTTCTGTCTCCTTGGTAGCCTATGCCCCCGTGGCCTCCACACCCAGCACCTGCCTTGGATCCCCTCGCCTGCTGGCAGGGCCCTGGCACTAATCACATATCTTGGGTAACCCAGGTTTCTTCTCCAGGGAGGGCCCAGCTCACCCCACTGGGCGAGAGACAGATCCATGGTACCAGCCACCATGAGGCTTCAACCTCAGCATGAACAGAAAGCACAGGCAACAGCTGTGGGCAATTGGATTGTGAGAAGAGGGTCCCTCTTGGCCAAAAGGGCAAGAGGGGCCAATATAGGATGTTCAGGTGCCTTCCCAGGGGGCCCTCTACACAGTGGAAGGGATTAAATCCTTTCATGTTCTTTTTAAATTGCTGCCAGACATTCAAAGAATTAGTTTGTAACTTTGTTTGGGATAATTGTACATTATGCTGTTGTAATTCTAAAATGTCAAGAGATGTGTTACCTTTGTCTCCAAGCACCAAAAAGATGATTTTTTATTGATTCCCAAGGGTGTGAGGTAC
This sequence comes from Plecotus auritus, assembly GCF_963455305.1. Classification (NCBI taxonomy): domain Eukaryota; kingdom Metazoa; phylum Chordata; class Mammalia; order Chiroptera; family Vespertilionidae; genus Plecotus; species Plecotus auritus. The sequence continues at coordinate 191,917,120 of NC_137770.1, read as the reverse complement.
TATTATAGGTAATGGGGGTAATACAAATCTGCGAAAAATTATAATGACATTATAGAATAAATTCATGTAAGGAAATTCTTTGCTCTAGGCCATGGCAATTCCATTTCAAAATGGTTGTCAATTTCTTTTTGTATAGACAAGGTCTTAGTTATATTTTCTCCACCTCTCTCAGGAGCAAGTAGTGATAGTCCCTTCCTTTGGTGTCCACGCAAGCCAGAAACCTCTTTTTAATTTTACACACACAGGAGCAGTGGTTTGATTTTGAGTCATGCAAAAGGGAAGCTGGGTGGTGACCCCTGTGTAATTATACTTCCTTGCCCCACCCATGGTCCTCCTGGATAACCAAGGTGTTTGGTATTATTGGTGACTACATTAGGCAGGGGATCAGCCCATGTAAGGGCTCTTACCCATGAAGGGCCAGGAACCTAAGTACAAAATACTTCCCCATTTTCCCCAGGTAATATTACCGTACAGCTGATGACTGCTAGCATGACAAGAAAGACGTTCTCAGGCGTTCTTGGGGTTCTGGTTACCTCACAATTTCTTTTCTATTTTTTTTTACTTTTTTATTATTTTTATTATTATTTTTTTTACATATGTGTCCTTATTCCACCATTACCCCCAACCCCCCACTCATGCCCCACCCTCCTGTTGTCTGAGTCCATTGATTAGGCTCATATGCATGCACACAAGTCCCTTGGTTGATCTCTCCCTCTTACTCCCACCGACCCCCTCCTTCCCTGAGGTTTGAGGTTCTGATTGATGTTTCTAAGTCTGTGGATCTGTTCTTGTTCATCAGTTTATGTTGTTCATTATATTCCACAAATGAGTGAGATCATGTGATATTTATCTTTCTCTGCGTGGCTTATTTCACTTAGCATAATGCTCTCCATCTCCATCCATGTTGTTGCAAATGGTAGGAACTCCTATTTTACCACAGCATAGTATTCCATTGTGTAGATGTACCACAGTTTTTTAATCCACTCATCCGCTGATGGGCACTTAGGCTGTTTCCAAATCTTAGCTATGGTGAATTGTGCTGCTATGAACATAGGGGTGCATATATCCTTTCTGATTGGTGTTTCTAGTTTCCTGGGATATATTCCTACAAGTGGGATCACTGGGTCATATGGGAGTTCCATTTTTAGTTTTTTGAGGAAACTCCATACTGTTCTCCACAGTGGCTGCACCAGTCTGCATTCCCAACAGCAGTGCATGAGGGTTCCTTTTTTTCCGCATCCTCGCCAACACTTGTCGTTTGTTGATTTCTTGATAGCCATTCTGACAGGTGTAACATGGTACCGCATTGTTGTTTTGATTTGCGTCTCTCTGATGATTAGTGACTTTGAGCAGGTTTTCATATGTCTCTTGGCCTTCCTTCTGTCTTTTCTTGAAAAGTGTCTATTTAGATCAGTTGCTCATTTTTTGATTGAGTTGTTTATCTTCTTTTTGTTAAGATTTATGAGTTCTCTGTAAATGTTGGAGATCAAACCCTTATCGTTGATATCATTGGAAAATATGTTTTCTTATGCATTGGGCTTTCTTGTTGTTTTATTGATGGTTTCCTTTGCTGTGCAAAAGCTTTTTATCTTGATGTAGTCCCATTTGTTTATTTTCTCTTTAGTTTCCATTGCCCTAGGAGCAGTATCAGTGAAGAAATTGTTTTGGCATATGTCAGAGATTTTTCTGCCTGTGGATTCCTCTGGTATTTTTATGGTTTCCCGTCATATGTTTAAGTCCTTGATCCATTTTGAGTTTATTTTGTGTATGGTGAAAGTTGGTGATCTAGTTTCATTTTTTTGCATGTATCTGTCCAATTTTCCCAACTCCATTTGTTGAAGAGACTGTCTTGACTCCATTGTATGTTCATGCCTCCTTTGTCAAATATTAATTGGGCATAGTGGTTTGGGTTGATTTCTGGGTTCTCTATTCTATTCCATTGATCTATATGTCTGTTCTTGTGCCAGTACCAGGCAGTTTTGAGAACAGTGGCTTTGTAATACAGCTTGATATCTGGTATTGAGATCCCCCCTACTTTGTTCTTCTTTCTCAGGATTGCTGCAGCTATTCGGGGTCTTTTTTTATTCCAGATGAATTTTTTGAGGGTTCGTTCTAGGTCTGTGAAATATGCCATTGGTATTTTAATGGGAAGTGCATTGAGTTTATAGATTGCTTTGGGTAGTATGGACTTCTTTTTTTTTAAAAAATATATTTTATTGATATTTTACAGAGAGGAAGGGAGAGGGATAGAGAGCTAGAAACAACGATGAGAGAGAAACATCAATCAGCTGCCTCCTGCACACCTCCCACTGGGGATGTGCCCGCAACCAAGGTACATGCCCTTGACCGGAATCGAACCCGGGACCCTTCAGTCCGCAGGCCGACGCTCTATCCACGGAGCCAAACCGGTTTTGGCAGTATGTACTTTTTGATGATGTTGATTCCACCAATCCATGAACATGGTATGTTCTTCCATCTGTTTATGTCTTCCTCTATCTCTTTTTTTCAGTGTCATGTAGATTTCCACGTATAGGTCTTTTACTTCTTTAGTTAAGTTTATTCCTAGGTACCTTAATTTTTTTGGTGCGATGGCAAATGGGATTGCTTTTTTAGTCTCTCTTTCTGTAAGTTCATTATTGGTGTATAGAAATGCCATAGATTTCTTGGCGTTAATTTTGTATCCTGCTACATTGCCGAATTCATTTATTAAGTCTAATAATTTTTTGATGGAGTCTTTAGGGTTTTCTATGTACAGTATCATGTCATCTGCGAATAAGGACAGCTTTACTTATTCTTTTCCAATTTGGATGCCTTTTATTTCTTCTTCTTTTCTGATCGCAATGGCTAGAACTTCTAGCACTATGTTGAACAGGAGTGGTGAGAGTGGGCATCCCTGTCTTGTTCCTGTTCTTAGGGAAAATGGTTTTAGTTTTGCCCATTGAGTATGATGTTGGCTGTAGGTTTATCATATATGGCTTTTATTATGTTGAGTTATGATCCTTCTATTCCCACCTTGTTGAGAGTTTTTATCAAGAAAGGGTGTTGGATTTTGTCAAATGCATTTTCTGCATCAATTAATATGACTATATGATTTTTATCTCTCAATTTGTTTATATGATGTATCACGTTTATTGATTTGTGAATATTGTACCATCCTTGCATCCCCGGGATAAATCTTACTTGGTCATGGTGTATGATCTTTCTGATGTAGTGCTGGATCTGATTTGCTAGAATTTTGTTGAGGATTTTAGCATCTATGTTTATGAGGGATATTGGCCTGTAATTCTCTTTCATTGTGTTGTCTTTATCTGGTTTTGGTATTAGGGTAAAGCTGGCTTCATAGAAGGAGCTTGGAAGTGTTCCTTCCTCTTGTATTTTTTGGAATAGTCTGAGGAGGATAGATTTTAGTTCCTCCTTGAATGTTTGGTAAAACTCCCATGTGAAACCATCTGGCCCTGGGCTTTCACATGGGAGTTTTACCAAACTGGGCTTTTGTTTGCTGGAAGGTTTTTGATGACTGCTTCAATTTCTTCCACAGTTATCAGCCTATTGAGATTTTTAGAATATTCCTGAGAAGTTTTGGATGGTTGTATTTTTCTGGGAATGTGTCCATTTCCTCCAGGTTGTCTAGTTTGTTAGAATAGAATTGTTCATAGTATTTTTTAACAATCCTTTGTATTTGGGTGGGGTCTGTTGTTATTTCACCTCTTTCATTTCTGATTTTGTTTATTTTGGGTTCTCTCTCTTTGCTTCTTGGTGAACCTGGCTAGAGGTTCATCAATCTTGTTTATCCTTTAGAAGAACCAGCTCTTGGTTTCATTGATCTTTTGTATTGTTCTTTTGGTCTCTATGTCATTCATTCCCGCACTGATCTTTATTATTTTCTTCCTTCTGCTCACTGTGGGCTTTTATTGTTGCTCTCTTTCTAATTCTTTGAGTTGTTCAGTTAGATGATTTATTACCATTTTTTCTTGTTTTTTGAGGTAGGCCTGTAGAGCTATAAACTTCCCTCTCAGGACTGCTTTCATTGTGTCCCACAGTATTTGCAACCTTGTGTTTTTATTGTCATTAGTCTCCAGGATGTTTTTAATTTTTTCTTTGATCTCATTGGTAACCCAATCATTGTTTAGTAGCATGGTATTCAGCTTCCAAATGTTTGAATTTTTTGGAATGTTTTTATTGTAGTTTATTTCTAATATTATACCATTGTGGTCTGAGAAAATGCTTGAGATGATTTCAATCTTTTTGAATTTGGGGAGACTTTGCTTGTGACCCAATATGTGGTCTATTTTTGAAAATGTCCCATGTGCACTTGAGAAGAACGTATATTCCATGGCTTTGGGGTGAAATGCTCTGAAGATGTCATTTATGTCCATCTGATCTAATGTGTCAATTAGAATTGCTGTTTCTTTGCTGATTTTTTTTTGTCTAGAGGATTTATCCAGTGATGTCAGTGGTGTATTAAAGTCTCCTATTATGATGGTGTTGTTATTGATCTCTCCCTTGATATCTTCCAGGAGATTTTTTATGTATTTGGGTGCTCCTGCATTGGGTGCATATATGTTTACCACAGTTATATCTTCTTGTTGAATTGCTCCCTTTACTATTATGTAGTGGCCTTCCTTATCTCTTATTATGGCCTTTACTTTGAGGTCTATTTTATCAGATATAAATATCGCAACCCCAGCTTTTTTCTCATTTTCAATTGCCTGAAAAATGTTTTCCATCCCTTCACGCTTAGTCTGTGTGAATCCTTTGCTCTGAGGTGGGTCTCTTGTAGACAGCAAATATATGGGGCATATTTTCTTATCCATTCAGCTACCCTATGTCTTTTGATTGGTGCATTTAATCCATTTATGTTTAATGTTATTATTGACAAGTACATGTTTGTTGTCATATTTTTCCTTAGTGTTTGTGTTTCTTCTTGTCTTTCTCTTTCTTCTTTTTACAGCAGTCCCTTTAGCATTTCTTGCATTTCTGGCTTGGTAGTGATAAACTCTCTTAGCTCTTTTTTTCTGTGAAGCTCCTGATTCCACCTTCAATTTTGAATGATAGCCTTGCTGGGTATAGTATTCTTGGATTCAGTCCCTTGCTTTGCATCACTTTGTATATTTCATCCCATTCCCTTCTGGCCTGGTGTGTTTCTGTTGAGAAATCAGTTGATATTCTGATAGAAGACCCCTTGTAAGTAACTTTCTGTCTCTCTCTGGCAGCCTTTAAGATTCTTACTTTGTTGTTGGTGTTTGCCAATCTAATTATGATGTGTCTTGGTGTCAGTCTTTTGGGGTTCAACTTGTTTGGGACTCTATGTACTTCTTGGACTTGCATAGTTTTTTTCTTGCCAATATCAGGGAAGTTTTCTGTCATTATTTCTTCAAACAGGTTTTCTATTCCTTGCTTCTCTTCCTCTCCTTCTGGTATCCCTATTAAGCGAATGTTGTTTCATTTTGTGTTCTCCCAAAGCTCCCTTAGGCTCTCCTCTTGCTTTTTAAGTCTTCTTTCCAGTTGCTGCTGTGTTTGTGTGTTTTTTACTACCTTGTCTTCTAATTCTCTGATATGGTCCTCAGCCTCTTCTAGTCTACTGTTTAGGCCTTCCATTGTGTTCTTTATTGCAGCTATGTCGTTCTTCATCTCCTCTTGGTTTCTTTTCATGTTGGTGACATTCTCATTCAGCTCCTTATAGTTCTCATTGAGTTGTGTGTATTTGTCATTGAGTTGTGTGTATTTGTCATCCATCTGTTTCAACATCCTTATAACCATTACTCTGAATTCTATCTCTGATAAGCTGCTAGCCTCGAATTCATTTAACTCCCTTTCTGGTGGTTCCTCTTTTTCTTTCCTTTGGGGCTTGCTTTTTGTCTTCCCATGTTTTCCTTTAATGTTTTAATTGTAGATCCAATTGCTTTGCTACCCAGGTTCTTTTGGGGATGGTGCTACTGGCGTAATCTCTCAGTTCTCCTGGGCTTGTTAATCTAGTGTAGCTCCCTACTTGAGCTATTTGGGTTCTCTTGATGTAGGTCTGCGGGCTTGAGAGGCACAACTGCGGTGTCTAGAAGTCAGCTGCGTGGAGGGAAGTGTCCCAATTTTTGCTGTCTTGCACCCTTAATTGAAATCACGCGTGCCCAGCAGGGACTCACAGTGGCACCCAGGAACCGTCTATTGGGGTGATGGGGTTCAGGGGGCCTGCTCTCTGGAAAGGCATGTCTGTGGTGCCCAGAGTTCTGCAGTATTGGGGTGGGCAGACCCAGCTTTTGCTGTTGCACCTGTGGTGGATAGGCGCTTACTCCCAGTGGCAGCTCACAGGAGCACCTGCGGTATGTTTGCCAGCGAGGCACACTAAAGGACTCTGAAGGGCCCTGGCAGTGTAGCTGTGCAATTGAGGCACCTGTGGGCCGGTATTCAGGATGAGTGAATTCAAAACTTCTACTGCTGGGGGGAGTGCGCCCCCACTTGTTCAAGATCGCACCCAGGGAGAGCTCACAGTGGCTCTCACTAGTGCCCTGTGGGTAGATGGGCTCAGGGTGCCTGCCTGTTGGAACTTCGCCTCTGTGGAGGTGCGCTTGCTGGGTGCAGAGTTCTGATGCACTCTGAGGGGTCCTGGCACCACGATTGAGCCGCTGGGGTGAATGTGGGCAGTTATCCAGGAGGAGGGAATTCAGAATTTCTACTGAGGGGCTGCCGCCCCTGTCTGTGCAGAATCACACCCTCGGGGGCTCTCAACGGCTCCCAAGCGCTGCCTAAGGAGTGGAGTGCCCTGCGGGGCTGGAATGGCGCCAATCCGGCTGGAAATGCGCGAATCTGGAGTGGAGTGCCCTAGCTGCCTGCAGGGCTGGATACTCGTGAATCCGGAGTCTTGCCGTTGGGGAGGGGGAGGTTGCACTTACTGCTGCCGAGCGGTGCACCTTTGGAGGTGGAGGTCCCAGGGTCCGTGGGTCTGCAGCTGGTGTAGCAGGATTTTGGCTGGAGTGGCTGCTGGGTTGCGGGGCAGTTCCAAGGCCTGTCTGATTGGTGGTGTTAATGAGTTCCTAAAAAAGGCTGTTCTCCCCTTCAAGATGGCGTGGGCTCCGTGCTGGAGTCCCGCAGTCTGGGGAGTGGCTGCAGCCGTGGTAGTCTCTCCTTGTCAAGGAGAGCCTGTCTGCCAGCCCCTGCTGCTCCTGCGCGATTTAACTTTCCCTCACGCACACACACACCACGCACACACACACCACGCACATCCACACACTCTCCTTTCATACCCTCACTCACTCACTTCCTCTCCCTCACCTCCGTCCTGCCAGCTGCCATCTTTTCAGCATCATTTATTTTTCCCTACCTGCTTTTGAGAAGATCTTAAAATTGACAAGATTGATCATTTACAGGTTAATATTTTATTCTCAGAGAGATGGAGGAAGAGGGTAGGGTTGGGTATTGAAGATGGGATGGGACTCATGAGCATCTCAAAGGAGGAAAAGCAAATGGTCCAGAACATTCATTAATTCAGTATTAAATATTTATTTAGTTCCTATTATATTTAATGTATTATTCTAGGTGCTGAGGGTCCATCCAAAGCCTAATAATAATTAATTTGTATCCTAAAGATGCTTATAATATAGTTGGGAGGCAAACAACTACTGTAAACTGACTATAATACAAAATCAAGTCATTGTTTTTTACTTAATTTTCATTAATTTCTAGAGGCAATTCTATGTTGGATCATTCAGAGTACTGCACAATCCTGGACCTGGTAAATGGCTCAGGAATGTGCACATAACTATGGCCAATTAAAGACTTTCCTGAGATTTAATATATAGAAGCTGGGAAAGAGAAAGGTCTCTTTTTCGTTTGTTGGATCATGAATTTCTGTCACTTGAAACCAGCAGATTCGTAATACAGCCTGTGTAGGAATTTCTGGAGGGCTCTAGATATTTCATAATTTAAAAAAAACAAATGAACAACTGATTTATTTTGTGTCATATATGACCTATATGATATCTGCCTTTTTATTTGTCTTTTGTTTTCACACTCCCACATCCCTTCCTTCCCCCATACCCACCCCCCCTCAACACACACACACACATATCCCCATTACCCTCTAAGCAAGATCAGTATTTCTTTGCATTCCTCAAGGTGAAAAAAGACTCCACAGGCATTGGTGAGCAATGTAGATTTTCTTGAGGAATTATAGGAGAGTGAGAAAGAGGGAAAAGTACTTTAGTAGTATATAACAAGTAGCTTTATATAGCAAAAATCTTTTTAGTGATCTTTTTGTAAGTCTCTGCTTGGCCCTTTGATGCTGGCCTTCCTTTTTTGTCTTTACACTTCTACAACTTTGATTCCCGACACCTGGATCTTTCTATATGAGTCATTTAACTTTGCCAAGGCTCATCCAAATCTAGTATATCCTTCACCTATCACTCCATTCCACCGACAAAAAAATGTCCCAGACATTTCATTTTTCATAAAATCTACCTTTCTTAGAATGTAGCAGAGCAGATGTAAATCACAAAAACTTTTATCACTTATAAAAACTGACCAAAAAATGTATCTGAGTATAGAGCTGATTTAAAATAGGATTGTGAAGTATTCTTGGATAGGTGTGGGCTAGGGCAGACTTCTAGGAATAGAAACATACATTTCAGTTTGGGAATTTATCTTTCAGTGGCTGCATATTATCAGAATGGCGTTATAATAAAGACTGTGTGAATGTGTAGTTTTACTATAAGATATTTTACCTGAGGTACACTTTACTGATAGATATTTGACCTCAGAGGTGGTGGGTAGGCAAAGACATCACCATGTAATGCATTTAGCCTCCTGAATAAAATTTCCAAGTGAGAAAATGGACAGCCATGATTATTCCTCCATTTCTAGGTTTCTCCCTTCACCCCTGTTCCTTTCTTCCAATTCCGACTTTTTCAGGATCTAAGGTCCAGGAGGAAGCTCTTTATGGAGAACTAGAAATGCCAAGAGGCCCTGAGTCTCAGGTTGGGTAGACTGATAATTTTTTTTTAAAAAGTCAAGATTTCCTGTTCACCTGAAATGATGGCTTAGCATATCACAGATATATTTCAAATCTTGAAGCAAAGGGAGGATATAAATGTCTGTAAATCTAGAATTTTCAACAACTGCCCACAGTTCAGTTTTCCTGGAACAGGAACACATCATTCTGATTCTTTCTCATCTGAAGGCAGTTTGTCCTATTTTTATTTTGTATTGCTAGTGGTTTAAGTGTATCTTTGTAAGGCCTCTAAAGCTATCTGGCAGTTAGGCAGAGTATAAATAATCTTTATTGTTATTATCATTGTATGTAGCATTCACTCTGTTTTGCTGTCATTAATAAACCATTCAAGCAATGTTGTTGCAATGTATAATATTAGCAGAAGACTCCCTGAGGAGACATATAAGCGGGTGTTTAATATTCTGCGTGTTTCTCAGTCCATCTCTCCACAGGCAGTGATGCTAAAGCATGTTCAAAGTTCAGTTGAAAAAAATAAAATGTACAAGATAGAAAAATATGTTACTGTATTACATAGAATTGCTTTTGGTTTAGCATTTTTGCTAAATTAGGAGATCATAAATTAACTAAATTAAAATGCTCTTGAAGTTTTTATTCCTCTTTAGGTATTTTTGATTAAACATACAAAATAATTCCCACAGACTTATCTGTCAGAAGTAATTACTCAGCAGCTCAGTTTAACTAGTATAGATAAACTTACAAACCTAGTGAATTTTCCACTCAAATACTCAGTTATGAACTGTCTTTTGAGCAGAGTTAGCCTGTCTTTTGTTTTCTTCCCACAGTACCTCTTGCTGACTTGGTAGAGCTCAGATTCAGTCTTGAAATTTAAATCCAGTAAGATTATATAGTAAAGTCTGGAATCATTGGCGTTTTAAGAAGATGTGAAGTAGTGCATACAAATGACTACACAACCAAGTACTGTTGTGAAATTTGGCCCTGAAGGTTTTTCAGAGAACTTTTGGAACCTCAAGGACCTGCTTAGATGTGAAAACTAATAACAGCAACATGCTGTTGACGGCCAGGTTCTGTGGAGCTTTAAAACAATTTTATCTTCTTCATTACACTATTTACTTATAACTCTCATCTTCATGTAGAATTTCCTTTTGAGAGTTTACTTGAGTAGTTATAGCAGGTATTTTTTTATTGTGTAATCAGTGATTTGGAAGTTCAGTGGCTTAAAACAGTTACTGTTTATTTAACGCAGGAGTCTGTTGCTCAGTAATTTGGGGTGGGCTCAGGTTGGATGTTCTTCTGCTGATCCTAACTGGGCTCACTCAGGCATCTGTGGTCAGCTGCTGGTCACTGTGTTGTCTTATTTCTGGGATGGGCTGGCCATGGGGTGGGGCAACACGGTGACTGGACCACAAGTCTTTCATCATCTTGCAGGCTAGTCAGGGTTCATTCCTATGGTGACTCAGAGTTGTAAGGATAGCCAGAAAGAGGACAAGCTCCATTTCACAAGTGCTTATAAGTCTCTGCTTAAGTCACATTTGCTAATGTCCCATTGGCCAGATTAACTCACCTGGCTAAGCCCAGAGCCATAATGGGAGGCATTCAAAGTGACATGGCAGGGTGGGTGGGGCATGAATATTGGAAAAGAATGAATTTGTGACAGTTTTGCAATCTATCACAGTAATACAGATAGCCTAGGATAACCAGAATTAACTATAGACATTGTTCGTTAATAGCTATAAGAGTCTTTGAGACATCATGTCATCTTGTCTAGAAAGGGAGCATGGTGTTTGGAAATTATCGTTGGCCTTGAATTCCAAAGAATTGGCTTCTTGTTCTGGCACTATTGCTAATTCGCTGTGCAGCATAGGAGGACTCATCAACTCTTTTCGGGTTGCTAATTCTTTAAATCTTAACTTGAGGTATTGTTTTTAGGGCTAAGATATTTGAGATTTCAAATGAATGCCTTTGCCTATGTGATAGTGAAGGATTTAGAAAATAGTTTAAAAAATAATAGAACCATGGAGTTCATTGAGTCCAACATGTTATTCTTAATGATGGGGAAGATGAGGCCCAGAGAGACTTAGTCAAGACCCTGTTAGGGGCTAGAAACGAGGTCTCTCTGATTGCCAGTCCACCAGCCTTTTTCTATTTCTAGGTGGTCTGTCAATAAAATATCAGGAATATCTTAATTTTTAAGTATGATTAGGAACTCACACATAAATTCAGTTAACTCACTCAAAGTTTACTTTTCATTCAAGGTTCTTGGTATTACTGGTATATAGCCACACAATTTTGATATATATGAGCTTCTTGGATGAGCATGATATTAGCAGTGATATAGCTTTGGGACTAATCTTGGCTGGACTCACTCATGCATCTGTGATCAGTTGAAGGCCACCCTGAAAAAAAATATTTTGTTATGATAAGTCAAAAAAGTTCTCACTGCACTTTCTGACATTCACTCCTCATCCATTCTGCCAGTTACTATTTCTGTTCTATACTGGGTCAAATTCATAGGTGGGAGGGTATGGGGAGTAAGAGGACAAGGATAAGGAGAACATGGCTGGTCCTTTAGTAATCTGGCACCAGGGAGCTCTTTTTTTTTTTAAAAAAGTATTTTTATTGATTTCAGAGAAGAAGGGAGAGGGAGGGAGGGAAACATCAATGATGAGAAATAATCATCCATTGGCTGCCTCTGGCATGCCTCCCCCCCACCTCCCAAACTGGGGATGGAGTTCACAACCTGCGACATGTGCCCTGACTGGGAATTGAACTGTGACCTCCTGGTTCATAGGTCAACACCCAACCACTGGGCCACACTGGCTGGGCCGGGGGAGCTATTTAAGTAGCAGGTGCAGAATTACTGGATCTTGTTCTGCTGCTTTTTGGTGAGTTCATTAGAGGTCCTGAGCTGGGGACCTCTACAACTATCTGAGCTTCTGTTGTCCTGTCCTCTGTTGAGGTCACATCATGCTGTGGGGTGGTGCTCTTTGGTGAGAAGTTCAGTTGTCTTCTCTTAGGGTTCTTTCTCTTTCCTCTTTGTTGCTCTCTAACCTAGTTGTTCTCCCCTCCCCCTCCCCATTTGGGTGCTTCACTTATTGAGTAATAAATACATGACATTTAAAAGCCACTTTCGAGAGAAACCAAGATGGTGGCATAGGTAAGCACCTAAACTGCTGCCTCGCACAACAATTTCAAAACTACAACTAAAAGACAGAACGGACACCATCCAGAACCACAGGAAAGCTGGCTGAGTGAAAATTCTATAACTAGAAGGAAAGAGAAAAGCTCACAGAGAATTGGAGGTACGGCAAAGGGTCTTTGTGTGCGCAGAGAGGAAGGGCGGCTGAGAGCCTGGCTGACTTTCTCTGGCGGAAGGGGGAAGGAAGCCCCCGACCGCACTGAACCCCAGTTCTGACTGCACTGAACCCCAGTTCCGGGCGAGCCCCTGGGGACCCACGCTCTTACAGGGGAGTCTGGACTCTCGGGCGGAGACTCGGGAGCCGGGAAGGCAGAAGTCTGAAGGCGCGGCGTGCCAGTGCGCACAAAGGCTGCGGAGGTTGCCACAGGCTTTCCCTAGTGGAAGGGAGTCGGAGGCTCCTGACCGCACTGAGCCCCAGTTCTGACTGCACTGGACCCCAGTTCCAGGCGAACCCCTGGGGACCCATGCTCTTGTGGGGGGAATCTGGACTCTCGGGCAGAGACTCGGGAGCCGGGAAGGCGGAGGACTGAAGAGAAAAATTATGAACAACAAATACATATCTATCAACAAGTGAACCTAAAAATCAAGTGAATTAAAAACCTGAGGAACAGAATAATCTGGTGAATATAATAGAATCAGGGGCATAGAAAGGGAGTGGACTGATAATTCTCAGGGGGAAAGGGTTATGGGGGGTTCATGAAGAGACTGGACAAAAATCATACACCTATGGATGAGGACAGTGGGGGGGGTAAGGGCAGAAGGTGGGGTGGGAACTGGGTGGAGGGGAGCTATGGGGGGAAAAAGGAGAAACAATTGTAATAATCTGAATAAAGATTTATTAAAATAAAAAAAAATAAAAGCCACTTTCATAATTTTAATTGTCATTTGTTCATTGGCAACTCTCAAATGACCTAAATAGGCACTTTTCAAAAGTGGACATACAGATAACCAAGGCACGTTGTGCCCTTGACCAGAATCAAACTTGTGACTCTAGTCTGCAGGCTGATGCTCTAACTACTTAGCAAACTGGCTAGAATGGGATTAGCGGTTTGATAAGAAGACAGAGAGAGATACCTCTCTCTCCACATGCATGTACTGAAAAAAGGCTATATGAGAACTCACCAGAAACAGAACCTTGCTGGACCTTGATCTTGGACTTTCAAGCTTCTAGAACTGTGAGGAAAATTTTTGATGTTTAAGTCATGCAATTTGTGGTATTTTTTTATGGTAGCCCAAGCAGACTAACATAGATGTCTTTATCTCTGAAACTCAAAACAAACAAACCAAACTGTCTAAAACTGCTCATGACCTATGAGTGTTCCCGTATCTCTGGGAAAGTGTTCACTTTACCCTCCAATGGCATTTAGATTCAAGAAAACCTTCCCTTGACTGTTGAGGCTGTTGATCTGCCTTTTTAAAACAAAATTTAAATTCTTTATTGTTTAAGGTATTACATATGTCTCCTTTCCCCTCAATGACCTCTCCCCAGCCGTTCCCATCCCCCAGCACATGCCCTCACCCCACTACTGTCTGTCCATGGGTTATGCTTATATGCATGCATACAAGTCCTTTGGTTGATCTCTTGCCCCCCTCTCCCCCCTACCCCCCACCTTCCCTCTAAGGTTGGATTGTCTGTTCAATGCTTCTATGTCTCTGGATCTATTTTTGTTCATCAGTTTATGTTGTTTATTATATTCCACAAATGAGTAAGATCATGTGTTATTTATCTTTCTCCGACTGGCTTATTTTGCCAGGTCCATCCATGCTGTTGAGAATGGTAGGAGTTCCTTCTTTTTTACAGCAGCATAGTAGTCCATTGCGTAGCTAGATGTACCACAGTTTTTTTAATCCACTCATCTCCTGATGGGCACTTAGGCTGTTTCCAAAACTTAGCTATTGTAAGTTGTGCTGCTATGAACATAGGGGTGTATATATTCTTTCTGATGGGTGTTTCTGGTTTCTTAGGATATATTCCTAGGAGTGGGATTACTGGGTCAAATGGGAGTTCCATTATTAATTTTTTGAGGAAACTCCACACTGTATTTCACAGTGGCTGTACCAGTCTGCGTTCTCATCAGCAGTGCATGAGGGTTCCTTTTTTTCCACATCCTCGCCAGTATTTGTCGTTTGTTGACTTGTATGATAGCCATTCTGAAAAGTGTGAGTTGGTACCTCATTATTGTTTTGATTTATATCTCTCAGATGATTAGTGGCTTTGAGCATGTTTTCATATGTCTGTATGTCCACTTTTGAAAAGTGCCTATTTAGGTCATTTGACCAATTTTTTGATTAGATTGTTTATATTCCTTTTGTTAAGTTGTATGAGTTCCCTATAAATTTTGGAGATTAAACCCTTATCAGATGTCACATTGGCAAATATGTTCTCCCATGTAGTGGGCTTAGTTGATTTGCCTTTACCTGTCATCTCCAAACTGAAATCTTAGCCATGGCACTCACATTGTTAATGTTATCTCAACAACCAACCAAGTTCCGGCCTCCCAAATTTTCATTTTCTCAGATTTCTAGGTCTTGGCTATCTCATGTACTGATTTCCTCAGCCATGACATCAGTAGTATAGCAATTTCCTGTAAAGTATGGTTTGATCATACTGAAATATATTAACTGTGGTGAGTGATAAAATTGCTTGTGCTGTTATTGTGTGCACCACACTTTGGAAACAGTGCCATCCCCAAGAGATTACATTCATGGCTTGAAATTTGTCATCTCTGAACCCAGAAAAATGGCATTTATATGGAAGGAGGACATGGAGGGCCAAGAACAGTTATGGTCATGCACCACATAACTATAATTTGGTCAGCGACAATATACAAAGGTGGTCCCATAAAATCATGATGGAGCTGAAAAATTCCTATCACCTACTGACGTGGTAGCCATCTTAACTTTGTAGTGCAATGCGTTACTCACGTTACTCACGTATTTGTGGCAATGCTGGTATAAACAAACCTGCTATACTGCCAGCTGTATAAAAATATAGCACATGCTATTACAGTAATAGGCTATATCACTGAGCATGAGCCTGAGGACTGAAGTGTTGTGGATTTAATTCCTGGTCAAGTGCACATCTCTAGGTTGCAGGTTCATTCTCAGGACCCAGTCAGGGCGTGTGCAGGAGGCAACCAATCAGTGTATCTCTCTCACAGCAATGTTTCTCTTTCTCCGTCCTCCTTCTGCCCTTCTTTCCACCTTATTTAAAAGCAGTGGAAAAAAGCCTTGGGTGAGGACTAAAATTTTTAAAAAAATTCAGTGATTTTGAGTGTGTTTTGTATATATGTTTGTATAAACCAAAATTCAATCACATAGAAGGACAAGCAGAGGTTGCTTTGTTAGAGGTTGCTTTGTTTGAAACTACTCTCTTAAATGACTCCAAGTAATGCTTGAGTCCTGTTTAAAAAAACTGCCAAGTCTTCTTGCATCAAAGTCCCAATTTGCATATTACTTTACATATTGAGTCCCAAAGGCTTCAATTCAAAGAATGGAAAATAAAATTAAATGGATCAATTAGTGTATCTTACTGCAATTGTATTCAAGCCCAATATTAAAGGCATTACATACAAATTACATAACAGATTTAGAAAGCAATTTAATTTAATCACATCCTAGATTAGGACGGACAGGAACCCAGTCAAGAGCATGAGAGAACTGCCAGTCAGCCATGGTGCTGGGGAGCTGATTGGAGCCCGAACTAACCCAGCACTATACCCCTGACTCAAGGCTGGGGTATCCAGGAGGGGCCTTTGTCTTTCATAAGAGGTGATTCTATTTGTTTTGTTGTTATTTTTGACCATTTGATTTCTGGTAATGCTACAGTTTTAAACTTGCTGCTGAATAACCACTAATTTTGAATAATATCCTTGTGCTGGGGAACTACTTTGAAAGATTGGCCACTCTGTGCATGTGCATATTTCCAGCCCTTCCAGCTGCTTTTAAAAGTTCTTCCCGCTTATTCTCTGACGTTCTTTCATTCAGCACAGTTTGGGCATCTAGACCTGTGCTATGCAACAGAGGAGCCACGGGTGACTAGTGAGGCTAAATAATTGAGTGCTAAATTTTATTTCATTTAAATTAATTTAAATTAAAAATTTTAAAAGCTGATGCTGGATTCAATTATTGGAAGATTTTTTTTATTACATTTGGGTCAATTTATTTGAATCTGCTTTTTGATTCTACATTTTATGAATCTAAAATATACACCAGATATCTTAGTATGAAACAAAGGGATGTAACATATCTCATTAATCATTTTTATGTTAATTTCATGTTGAGATATTTTAGATACAATTTGTTAAACAAATTATATTATTAAAATTAACTTTATTTACTATTTTAGTGTGGCCATTAAAATTTTTTAAGTTACATCGTTTTGTATTTCTACTGGACAGTGCTGGGCTAGACAGAATGAAATCAGATATCACAGGTACTACATTTTTGGGTTTTAAATTCAAATGCCACAGTTTATTAATAGGGAATTTAGAAGAACACATGCTTTCTTTTTCTCTATTCCTGTTAGGCAAAAGGGAGGTGCCAGATGAAAAGGAGCAGGTGGGTACCTAAAGGTTTTTTACTGTCCATGTGGGAGTCACTGTTTACTGCCTGTGCTCAGTACCCGTGTGCTGTCCTCGGCTGGGCAGTGCAGATAAGGTACTACCTGTGCCCCTTGACCTTGTTTAGTCCTCACCCAGCCCACTCTGTGGGTCCCACCTTCCAACTGCCCTCCTCCTGGTACCCCAGGGCTTCTTTTAATGCTCTGGTTACCTATACATGGAGAGCAGAGCACTGGACTCCTGGAGGAGTGTGATACTGCCCCAGCCCAGGGGGCACAAGTCAGACTAGTTCAAGATCTGCTGCTGTCTGGGCAGAAGTTGGAGACAGCTTCCCATTCCTACTGTCTAACCTGTTTCATCTTTTGTAGGAATAGGAGTATGTGGTCTTTTGAGATTGTAATAGGCCTGCACATTGTTTTTCATGCTGATTTACTTAATTTCAGGGCACTTTTTGCTTGTGGCTCATGATTTACATTTTGTTTTCCTCCTTGAGCCCTGCTTCCCAGTGGAGGTTATTTGTCATTTCTGTGTTCACACAGTGGGGCAGGTTGTGTTGCTCCCAAATGGCTACAGCAATATTTCTAGTCCCTATACTCTTCAGAACCTTGCCAGTCATAAAGAGACAGAGTCTGTTCCCCCTCCTTGAAACTGAGTGGGAATCTGTAAGTGTCTTGAAGAATAAAGTGTGGTGGAAGTGATGCCATGTGACTCCAAAGCTAGGTCCTAGGTGATGGTGTGGTGTCCGACTGGTGCTCACTCATGCTCCTTCTCTCTCTCAAGATGTTCATCTTTGGGACTTAACTAGCCCAGGTTGAAGGCCATATGGAGATGCCCATGTGGAGAGGAACGAAGGCCCCTTAGATTACAGCCAGCATCAACTGTCTTCAAGTTTTTTAGCTGAGGCCTCCGACATCATGAAACAAAAAGATGTATACGGTGTTTTCCGTCTCTGTTTCTGATCCACTCATAAGAAATGTGTGGCTTCATGCTACTAAGCTTTAGGTGATTTCTATATAACCATAATAATAGAAACACATAGTGTCCAGTGCTTATCCATACTGTTTCACCCATGCAACTACTCCCATTATAACTATATCCATATTATTTCACCCATTATAACTATCTGATGGCTTCTTTCTCCTTCCTAGACTCTTAAGCTCCTTGTGGACAAGTCTCGGCCACATCTATAAGTCTATTCCCTATATATTGCACAGCATCTGCAAAGTAAGGACCCAACAATGCTTGAGTTTTAAAAAATGTGTCAGAAGTAAATGCTTTTGATTTCTGATGGAGAACAGGAGTTAAGAAATGAGGAGATATAGTTATAACAATGATGACCAAGGGGAATATTTACAGACATAGTTCATATGGATTTCAGTAAGGTGTTTGATAGAGACCTGCATGACATTTTTGCATGGGCTAAATTATATTGGCTAGGAGGATTTGTGGTCTATTTTAATTCTAGATCTAAAGGAGTGTTGATGTAGAATTTTTATCAGCCTCAAGGGAAATCCTTAAGTGAATATGCCTAGAAATTTAACCTGGCCTTTCCAAATTTGAGTAAAGATATTCATAATATACTTATCAAATTGGATTAAAATACATTAACCAAAGAAAAAATAACTGCACTGGGTGAAAGAATCAGAATTCTAAAAGACTTTGACAGTTTATAATAATGGGCTGAAATAAACAGAATGAATTTAGCAGCGTTAAATGTAAAGTATATAATTTTTATTAAAAAATTAATCCTAATATGCATGTAGGTTACTTAACATAGGTTGATTTGATGGAGAAGTAAGGGATTTAGATTACCTGCAAGCTCACTAATCAACAATAGTGAGAGGTGGCTGCTAAAATATGTTCATGCATTCTAAGATCTGTTAATAATTAAGAGAGTTGCCCTGGAGATCTGTTAATACTTACTAGTGAGAGAGTTGCCCAGCTAGTGTGGCTCAGTTTTTGGTTGGGCATGGTCAAGGCACATGCCAGCATTTTGGCTCCATCCCTGGTGGGGGGTGTGTAGGAGGCAGCTGATGCATGTTTTGCTCTCAAGTCAATGTTTCTCTCTCACTCTCTCACCCTCTCCCTTCCTTTCTCTCTGAAAATCAATAAACTATTCTTTAAAAAATAATAATTAAGAGAGCTTTTACATAAAATGGAGATAACAATCCTACTGTAGTAGAGCTTTTTGTTTGGGTACTAGTAGTTAATACATACTGAGTTCTCAGTGTGCCCTACACTATTCTAAGGGCTTTATATGATACATCTGATTGATTCTTTACAGCCACCCTAGAGAGCTAGATACTATTTTAATTCCCATTTTATAAAATGAGGAAATTATACAGAAAGGCATTAAGTAATTTCCCCACATTACACATCTATTTAGTGGCAGGGCTGGGATTTGAACTGATGCCAGAACTTTCTCTCTTACATACTATCTAAGTTCAGGCACCTCATTTTGGAGACATGGAAAGTTGCCATGTGTCCAAAAGAGGGTAGCCAGGGTGGTGCAGTAGTGCCCAGAAATAACAGTGGAAAGTGATTGAAGGAACTGAAACCCTTGAGTTGGAGAAAAGACAAACTGAGAGGTTGTTTCTGTTTTGCAAATGTATAAAAGACAGTTTAGACTTGAAATATGAAAGAATTGTTTTACAAAGTCATTAATAAAAGGACTGGGATCCTGGGAGTAGCAGCCAGCGAGGAAGGGTAGAGTAGTGAGGCTGCTATAAAGCAGGTTCTGACAGCTGGGGGATGCTGGTACATACTGTTGGTTCATCTCCAAGTCTGAAATTGGAAAATTCTGGTATGTCCTTTGATTTTCTTCTTCATTGTCAATGTTCCACAGACTTGAACTACTTTTTCCTGTATGGTCCAGAAACTTTCATGATAGAGCAACTCTTTCTGTAGTATCTTAGGTTTTTGTAGACTTATTTTGAACTTTGGTTAAATCATCATAGAAAATAAATGTCCCTCTGGGTTTTAAAATATAGCTGAATGGCATGCTTTTACTGTAGGGATGTTATTCGTAGACTTTAACACAGTGCTTGGAACATAGCAGCAATTCAATTAATGTTGGAAAAATCTTTGATATTTTCATTGAAATTTTTTCTACATAAGGATTTGTTAAAACCTTTCAATTTTATAAAATCTGTAAAAAATTTATACTTTAGAAATACATATAAATTTATAAACCATAGATTTATATCTACAACAAATAAATTCAACACATTAATATATCAATGTTATATTATAGAAATATATAATAAATACGATCTAATGTTTAACATACATGTAATGATATGTTATGAGCATATAAATAGAATAAATATATGAAGCAATATATAATAAATAATGTATAACTAAATCTATATGTACACACACACATATGTATATACTAGTGGCCCAGTGCACAGATTCGTGTACATTGAAAGGAAATTAATTAGAAGGTGGCTGGCGGGGAGGGACTGGATGAGACAGGCCAGACATGCCCTGGAGCCAACCTCCTGTAGTCCCTCCCCGGCCAGTTGCACCTGGGGTGGTGCTGCTGCTTGAAGAGCGTCTGCAGAATGAGTGGGGTCCCTCCGGCAGGTGGGGTCCCTGGGCCTGGCCTGTGGGGATTGGGCTGAAATTGGTTTTCCAACATCCCCTGAGGGGTCCTGGAATGTGAGAGGGCACTCTGCAAAGTTGCTGTCGTACATGGTGTGGAACGCAAATGCAAGTGTGCAATAAACCAGATTTGGGGCTGACAGTGCCCCAGCAACAACAGAACCCATGCTGAAGGTGGAATCACATGGCCCCATGAGGAATGGGGCTCCATCCTCTCTGGTTCCAGGGTGCATCACCTGAGACCCTCCACTGCCAAGTCACCGCAACTCGTCAGTTCCTGCATTGAGCCTCTGCCCCCAGGTGGTCAGTGCGCATCATACCTACTGGTCAGTTGGATGGTTGGACGGTTGGATAGTCACTTAGCCTTTTATATATATCTATATAATAAGGAGCCAGGGTCGTAACGACCGTTACCACCAAAGGCTCGACCAGACCAGAAGTCAATGCTGGGTTGCTGTGGCTACCCAGCACTGACTGGGGCTGCTGCTGGTGCCCCGACCCAGCACTGACTGCCTAAGGGGCTGCGGATCAGGCCTGGAGAGAGGCCTGCAGAGAGAGAGGCAGGGTTTGATCCATAGCCTCTGTGGCAGCCATTGATCAGAACTTGCCTCTCTTTCTCTCCGGCCTGGCCAAAAGCCGTGCTTCCATTTCTCTCCAGTCCTCCACCAGGGCTTGCTGATCAGCCCCGCCTTTCTGATCAGGCCCTGTTGATAGGCCCAGAGGCACTGACTGGCATAGAAACTGACCAATCAGAACCAAATCTGGGTGAATGTAAGGAGCCAATGGCTGCCTAGGAGGCAGAGCTTTTGATGCTGACTGGCATAGAAACTGACCAATTAGAACCAAATCTGGGTCAACTGTGAGGAGCCAATGGTTGCCTAGGAGGCAGAGCTTTTGACGCTGACTGGCATAGAAACTGACCAATCAGAACCAAATTGGCCAGCAGGGTAGGGCAGTTAGGGGTGATCAGGCAGGCAGAGGCAGTTAGGGGTGATCAGGCAGGCAGAGGCAGTTGGGGCGATCAGACAGGCAGGCAGGCAGGCAGGCAGAGAGGTTAGGGGTGATCATGCAGGCAGGCAGAGGCAGTTAGGGGCAATCAGGCAGGCAGGTAGGTGAGTGGTCAGGAGCCAGTGGTCCCAGATTGTGAGAGGGGTGTCCGACTGCTGGTTTAGGCCCAATGTGGGATTGGGCCTAAATCGGCAGTCGGACATCCCCTGAGGGGTCCCCAATTGGAGTGGGTGCAGGCTGGGCTGAGGGAAATCCCCCTCCTCCATGCACAAATTTCGTGCACCAGGCCTCTAGTATATAGATAATTTATAAGAAGCTTATGGCCTGGCACTATGAATTGATACTTGGCATGGAAATAGGGGTAATGTTCTAAATATTTAACGATGGTAAGACATGAGCACCAAACTGATCAGTGTGGTTGGTCAGAGGGCTGGAACTGCGTCTTAGGGGCTGCTTGATATGCAAACAATCAAGTTTGGGATTGCAGGAAAGTTGACAGGGTGCACCAAAGGATGAGGAAGGTCAGCTTCAGGTGGTGGTAAGTGCACTTGAGAAGTCTAGGGAGCAATCTTTCAGAATTTTAACAACTAGGTACACTTATGCCAGCTCCCCACTTGCAGAATATCAGTCCTGGGTGTAGTAAAGGAAGATTTTTTTCAGAGAATCTTGGAAAATGAGGATTCACTGGGCAGTAGGGAGAGTGTTGGATTTGGGGATCCAGATTAGAATTCAGATCTTCTTACTCCAAGTCATGTGCTTGTTCCTTGATACCAATTGGTGTCTGTAGTATGTTAAGTGGTGGGCCCTAAAAAGGTATGTCCATATCCTAACCACTGCAACCTGTGAATTTGACCTTATTTGGACAGAGGGTCTTTGCACTGTAACTGAGTTATGGATCTTGAGATGTGATGATCCTGGATTACCAAGGTGGGCCCTAAATACAATGGCAGGTGTTCCTATAAGAGACAAGAGAAGATATAGACACTGGGCGAGGAGGAGGCCCTATGATCACAGAGGTACACATTGGAGTCATACAATCAGAGAAGCCAAGAAATGCTGGGAACCACCAGAAGCTGGAAAAGGGGAGAAGGGATTCTTCCTTTCAAAGGATTGTGTCCCGTAGACACTTTGATTTCAGACTTCTGTTCTCCAGAACTGTGGGAGAATAAATTTCTGTTGTTTTAAGCCACCAGGTCTGTAGTAATTTGTTAGAGAATCCTGGGGAAACTAATGCAGTATCCATATGGGAAAGAACTTACTGAGGGCCTGAGTGTAATTGGCAAGTTTAATCACCACTCACATCTTTGTTAAGAAAGTTTATAGAAGCTGAAGAAGAAAACGAAGCACACTGTTAAAATGTAATGTTATAATATTTCAAATCCACTAGAGTAAATAAGTTAATAAAAATTACTTTTAAATTTGCCTTATAATGAAGAGCATTAGCTAAAAATGTAAGAGAGATCTGGCCTTTACCTTTGGCTTCTGGGAGGGAATGAAATCAATGTCATACCTGACAGGAGTGTCTTTGTTTAGAGTGGGTGCTGGTCAGACTAGGCCTTAAGGAGGGTTGGCCACACTGGATAATCTTAGGTGGGGCAGGCCATGCCAGGAAGACTGCAGTGTGATTTAGGGTGTGGTTTTGGGTTACTTGTATCAGTTGACCTGATATCAGCCATGTGGACAATCAGTTAATTGTGCCTATGCAATGGAGCCCCAATAAAAACTTTGGACACCAAGGCTCCAGTGAGCTCCCTTGGTTGGCAATTTTCTGTGTATTGTCACATGTCAATGCCGACAGGGAACACATCCAGAGGACAATGGAAGCTTAGCGTCTGGAACTCTCCCAGTCTCTGCCTCATGTGTCTTTTTCCTTAGATGATTTTAATTTGCATCCTTTCCCAATAATAAAGGATAACTGTTAGTATAATAGCTTTCAGTGAGTTTGGTGTCCTAGAAAATTATCAAAACTGGGTGTGGTTTTTGGGAAGCCTTTGAACTGGAAGCTGGTTTAGAAGTGAGGATGGTTTTGTGAAGGACTAGGCCCCATACCTTTCAGCTTGGCTAACTCCAGATGAAAGTCATTTGTCAAGGACATGGTCCCAGGGTATAGATATTTAAATGGAACCCCCACCCCCTCCACAAACAGTGGGGAAAGATAGGACCTCTTAGCCTGGATAAGGGCTCATATTTGAAAATGGCATTCCAGGTTCCAAACTCTCATTTTGTATTTATGTCACACATACTCAATTGAAGGCATGTACACCTTATACAGGCCACTGTGAGAAGGGGCATTCTCATGGACTGTTCTCCCTCTGCTTGACTGCTCCTCAGAAAATGTCTGGGAGAGTGGTGAGGATTGTCATGCCATTTGCTGGGGGCTCCATCCTTGGAGTCAAGAACCAGAAGTAGACGTGCTGTTTTTATTTTTCTCTCTATGAGTTAACCAAGATAGTAGTGATCTGTGTTCCTCTTTTTAAAGTGGATCTGCCAAGGCAAAAGAGAAGTCTCGCCTTCTCAACAAAGGTCATTTCATTAGTGTGCCCAGAGAGTCTGCTTCCTTGGATGATGATTAGGATTTCTGACAAAGATCTTAGTAAAATTACGTTTCCTGCTTAATCCCATATTCATGTCTTGATCAACTATTGGGTTCAGTGCATCACTTTATATCTGCAAAATTAAGTAACTTGGAATAGGTCTCTAAAATAATTACAGGTTAAGAATAGAATTTTTATCATTAGTTAAAAATGAGTGAGGTCACCTCAGTTTTGATATTTTGATTGAATTTAGTATCTGGATATCTATAACAGTGACAATAAGACATTCAGGAGGGCGGGGAGAGGTAGGAGGGACCATCATAGAGGCCCTTGTCACAATTTGCTCATCTTAGCACGCGTTCTCCTGAGAAGATGTGAAGCTCTCTCACCCTGTGTATTGGGAAAGTGTGTTGGAGAATTCCCTAGGTTCACATGGGACTGTTTCTCTTCAGTAGACTTAGCCACACAGTCCTTTCAGAGTAGCAACAGCTGGCACACATACCTCTTTGTGATTTCTACTGAAATGAATTTGTTATTTATAAAGAAAATCAACACATTTACCTAATTAGGAGTCATAGTTTTATGTATATTTCTGAAATTAATTTTTAGCATAGAGTGGCAGTAACACATACACACACACAAACACTCATGCATCACTTTAGATAAACTCAGACTACTGATAAAGGGTCTCAATAGACCTTAGAGCTATTATTATATTTGTACCTATTTTAAGGATTTTTTGGAACTAAACTGTTCATTTTCTTAATTTTTAAAAATAATTTTTTATTTTTAATTGCAGTTGACATACCATATTATTTTAGTTTCAGGTGTACAACCCTGTGATTAGACATTTCTATAACTTACAAAGTGATCACGCTGATAAATCTAGTATGCACCTGGCACTTTACATAGCTATTTCAATTTTATTGACAATATTCCCTATGCTATACTTTACATCCCCATGTCTGTTCTATAACTGCCAATTTGTACTTCTCAATCCCTTCACCTTTTTCACCTAGTCCTGCAACCCCCCTCCCATCTGGCAACTATCAAAATGTTTTTTTATATCTATGAGAATGTTTCTATTCTGCTTATTCATTTATTTTGTTTTTTAGATTCCACATGTAAGTGAAATCACATGGCATTTGTCTTTCTCTGTCTATTTCACTCAGCACAATACTCTCTAGGTCCATCCATGTTGTTGCAGATGGCAAGATTTCATTCTTTTTTTAATGGCTGAGTCATATTCCATTTATATATGTACCACATCTTCTTTATTCATCTACTGTTCTATCCTTCTATTGATAGACACTTAGGTTGCTTCAATATCTTGGCTATTGTAAATAATGCTGCAATGAATATATGGATATATATGTCTTTTCAATTTAGTGTTTTGGGTTTATTTGGATAAATATGCACAAGTAGAACTGCTGAGTCCTTCTTTGTCTCTTGTTATAGACTTTGCTTTAAAGTATATTTTGTCTGGTATAAATATTGCTATTCCAGTGGTTTTGTTTTGGTTTCCATTATCATGAAATATCTTTTTTGCCTCCTTTTACTTTCAGCCTGTCTTTCAATCTGAAGTGAGTCTCTTGTAGACAGATATGTAAGGGTCTTGTTTTCTTATCCATTCAGCCACCCTATATATCTTGATTGGAGCACTTAATCCATTTGCATTTAAAGTAATTGTTGATAGATATGTATTTATTGCCATTTTCTTATTCATATTTTTAATCTTTTCTTCTTTTTCTTAAAGAAGGCGCTTAACATATCTTGTAATACTGGTTTGGTGGTGATGAGCTTCTTTAACTTTTTCTTGCATGGGAAGTGCTTTATCTGTCCTTTGATTCTAAATGATAGCTTTACTGGGTAAAGTACTTTTGGTTCTAGGTCCTTGCTTTTCATTACTTTGAATCTTTCTTGCCATTCCCTTCTGGCCTGCAAAGTTTCTGTTGAGAAATCAGCTGACAGTCTTATGAGAGCTTCTTTGTAGGTAACTAGTTGATTTTCTCTTACTGTTTTTAAAATTCTCTCTTTGTCTTTAACCTTTGCCATTTTAATTATGATGTGTCTTGGTGTGGACCTCTTTGAGTTTATCTTGTTTGGGATTCTCTGTGCTACTTGGACTTGTGTGTCTTTTTTCTTTACCAGGTTAGGGCAGTTTTCAGTCATTATTTTTTCGAATAGGTTCCTAATTCTTTGCTCTCTGTGTTTGTTTCTATGTATTTAGGTAGACCCAATCTTGGTATGGTAGCCTTAGGTAGTAGGTGTCCTATAGGGTCCAGTGATGCAATCTCCTCAGTCACCTGAGCTGGGTGCTCTAGGTGCACTCCTCACCCTCCCCATATGGGCTGTGTGCACCCTTCTGTATAGTTGATCTTTGATTGCTGTTGGCACAGCCCTGGGAGGGTTTGACCCCCATGATGATAGGCTATAAAGACTGGCCATGACTACAGCAGAGGATCAGCTGTGCAAGGGCCAACTTCACAGAGCAGAACACACTTCAGTGGGACTCTGGTGCCTGCTGAGTTTTCCCCTTGAGTGTATTGCTTATGGAAATGGTTGGGTGTGCTTTAGCATGGTCTGAAGCTAGCCACCAGTTGTGCTGGCTCTAGGGCCTCCCAGAAGGTGTAAGCCAAGCACAGCTGCCACCTGTGCCCTGCCAGGGGTACCCCGCATGAGCTAAAAAGTAGTCTGCAGATGGCCATTACTTGTGTTGGACTTGGAGGTGCCTAGGAGAGGCTAAGAAATGAACAGAATCTGATTGCTACTAGTGCTGGGCCTGGGTCCACTTAGCAAGAGGTTCAGGGTATGCTAAGGCCAGAGGCTGCTTGTTTGGAGTTTGTGAACCTTCAAGAGATTTTAGGAAAGACTGAAGCATGAGCCAAGAAAAGCCACTGGAAATAGATTGGGTGGGCCTGAAAGTTGGGTGGGGCACTGTCTCTGGGAATCACCAGGGCAGGACAAACAGTGTTAGGTTGATGGAGAGTCAAATATTGTGCTTGCTTGTGTCTGCAGAGGGAGAGTTCAGCAACAGAACAATAGTTCCCGCCAGCATTTCTCTCCAGCCCTTGCCTCAAAGCCAGACAATTCAGTTCCTTCCAGTATGTTTTTGGTGCCTTAAAAAAATTTTTTTTTATTGATTTCAAAGAGGAAAGGAGAAGGAGAGATAGAAATACCAATGATGAGAGAAAATCATTGATTGGCTCCCTCCTGCATGCCCCCCACTGGGGATCAATCTTATAACTCGGGCATGTGCCCTGACCAGTAATTGAACCATGACCTCTTGGTTCATATTTCAATGCTCAACCACTGAGCAACACCTCCAGGCTCTTGGTGCCTTTTGAACTGCTGCCTCAGTGCTAGAGCTCAGAATGAGTGAGTCTGAGTACATCCGTGCATCAGTCCTTTAAGAGGAATGCCTGGGACTCCAGAAGATCTCGGTCTCACTCAGCCACAATCTCTGCTCAGTTTTCACGGCCAAAAGTTATGGAGATTTCTTTTCCTGGCACTGGAACTGTGGGCTGGAGAGCTTGGTGTGAGGCTTGGACCCCCTAGCTTCTCAGGAGGCCCCCTGCAGCCGAGGTAGTCCTCCCGATTTTTAACCTCCACAGTTGGGTGTGGTGGCAGCCTATTTTCCGTCTCTACTCCTCTCAAAGTGGCTTCTTCTGTGCATCCTTAATTGTAGGACTTCTGTTCAGCTAGATTTCAGGCATTTATTAATGATGATTGTTTTGTATTTTACTTTTAATTTTGATGTGGTTGTGGGAGGATGCCAGTACCACATTTATGTACTCTGCCATCTTGACTGAAGCCCCCATAATAAATTTTTAAATAAAGAAACATGATAGTGTATTGTTTACCTCTGATCACATAGTTGCTCAGATACTTTTGCCACT